>NC_058521.1:582947183-583250213 GCF_904849725.1 Hordeum vulgare subsp. vulgare
GTGTGCAGACCCTGCGGGTTCGAGAACTATGTAGACATGACCCGAGAGACTCCTCGGTCAATATCCAATAGCGGGACCTGGATGCCCATATTGGATCCTACATATTCTACGAAGATCTTATCGTTTGAACCTCAGTGCCAAGGATTCATATAATCCCGTATGTCATTCCCTTTGTCCTTCGGTATGTTACTTGCCCGAGATTCGATCATCAGTATCCGCATACCTATTTCAATCTCGTTTACCGGCAAGTCTCTTTACTCGTTCCGTAATACAAGATCCCGCAACTTACACTAAGTCACATTGCTTGCAAGGCTTGTGTGTGATGTTGTATTACCGAGTGGGCCCCGAGATACCTCTCCGTCACACGGAGTGACAAATCCCAGTCTCGATCCATACTAACTCAACGAACACCTTCGGAGATACCTGTAGAGCATCTTTATAGTCACCCAGTTATGTTGCGACGTTTGATACACACAAAGCATTCCTCCGGTGTCCGTGAGTTATATGATCTCATGGTCATAGGAACAAATACTTGACACGCAGAAAACAGTAGCAACAAAATGACACGATCAACATGCTACGTCTATTAGTTTGGGTCTAGTCCATCACATGATTCTCCTAATGATTTGATCCCGTTATCAAGTGACAACACTTGCCTATGGCCAGGAAACCTTGACCATCTTTGATCAACGAGCTAGTCAACTAGAGGCTTACTAGGGACAGTGTTTTGTCTATGTATCCACACAAGTATTGTGTTTCCAATCAATACAATTATAGCATGGATAATAAACGATTATCATGAACTAAGAAATATAATAATAACTAATTTATTATTGCCTCTAGGGCATATTTCCAACAGCCCCTCCTTCTGCTGCATCAAACAAGAAAGTCCTTCCGTACAGAGCACAAACAAATAAGGACTAATAGGATCCCCTTGACGAATTCCCCTCGAAGGAACCACCGGAAACGTCAGCTCTCCATTCACCCGGACTGCATATCGTGCTGAGGTAACACACCGCATAACTGAATTAACCCAACCATCAGCAAAACCCAACTTCAGCAAACAAGCATGGAGATACTCCCATTCGATGCGATCATATGCCTTCATCATGTCAAGTTTAAGAGCAAAGAAGGGTTGTCGACCACTCTGACGGCGAATAGAATGTAAGCACTCATAAGTAATAAGGGCACTGTCCGTGATCATCCTCCCCGGGACAAAGGCACTTTGAAACTCTGAGATAATATTCGGTAACACCAGCTTCAGCCTATTAGCAACAACTTTGGAGGCAATCTTGTACAAAACATTACACAAACTCATTGGTCTAAATTTAGACAAATGTTTAGCATTAGACACCTTGGGAATTAAAACGATGACAGAGTCACAGAACCCCTCAGGGATTGCATCTCCTCCCAGGAAACTACGGACTTCATCACACACCATGTCTTTTAGAAGCTCCCAATGAACCTGGTAAAACATAGCTGGGAAGCCATCAGGACCCAGGGCTTTAGTTGGGCCCATTTGAAACAGCGCCACCTTGATCTCCTCGTTAGAGTAATCTTTGCACAGATCAGCATTCATGGCATCATCCACTCGTGACTGAATAGCGTCAAAAACAGCGTCCATGGAAGCAATGGGTTCAACAGTGAACAAATTCTCACACCAAGTATGAACCATACCTTTGATCTCAGTTGGACTAGTACAGACCGACCCATCTTCCCTCGTTAGTGCCAAAATCCTATTAGTTCGCCTGCGAGAAGTAGCCTTGGAATGGAAGAAATTTGTATTACGATCACCTACACGAAGCCACTCCACCCGCGAACGTTGCCTGGCCATGATTTCTTCCCTCTCAAACAACTCACACAGCTGGCGCTCCAACTGCTGCTCCTCCCGCAAGTTACTCCCCAACATAGCATGTCGTCGTAGGTAGTACAGGGCCCGTTCCAAACGTTTGATCTCACGACCAACGGACCCAAAGGACGCTCGGCTCCAAACCTTCAACTTACCCGCCACATGATTTAAATTTGTCCAGGCCGAATGTATAGGATTTGCATCCACTCTATGGCGATCCCAAGAAGCATCAACCACAGCATGATAATCATCAGCACGCCGCCAAGCCGCTTCATACCGAAACCCTTGCTGAACTGGAGGCCCCTCCCCCATCGGAGCTCTGATGAGGATGAGATGGAGGGCATAGTGATCTGATGAAGAAGTAATGACATTCTGCACATAACACTCCAAAAACAGCTCGGAAAAGGCGCCATTCGCCACACCACGATCAAGATGAACCCGAACATTACACTGAGCATTTTGTTTATTGGACCATGTGAACTTCGGACCCACATAGCCAAGATCAGTAAGATTGCAAAGCTGCAAATAATCCCGAAATAGACCCATTTGGACCTCCGACCTGTCCAAGGAGCCAAAATGTTCCTCCTGTAGTAGCACCTCATCGAAATCTCCACAATACAACCATGGGCCATTCCACTCCCGGCGCAGCCGAGCAAGAGTATCCCAGAAGAAATGACGCAACTCTCTTCTTGGTTCCCCATACACAAAGGTAGCACGCCAAACCACGGAGTCAGCAGAGGAGATCATCACATCGATGAAGTGTGCATTAGCTCCCTTTAGAGACACAATGAAAGGTGACTTCCAAAATAGCGCAAGGCCTCCACTCCGGCCCTCGCAACTGACAGCATAGGACCCCGTGTAGCCCAAAGACCACATGAAATTCCTAGCTCTGGCATCCCGCATCTTCGTCTCAGACAAAAACGGGATACCGGGTCTGTACTTCTTCACTAACCAGCGAAGTTCCCCCACTGTCGCGTCAGACCCTAACCCGCGAGAGTTCCAGCATAGGATACTCATTGCGTCTGGTGGGACTGCGATGCAGTCGCCGCCTGATCTGCCGATCCATCTATAGTAGTCCGAAGCTTCTTGTTAGAATCATTGCACGTATCATCCTCCACTCCCCCAAGAGCAGACGCAGAAGTACAACCAAAACGACCGCCCACTCCGGGTTGTCTGCCAGAAGAAAAGGAGCTGCAGGTTGAACCTTGGGAGCTTTCCTCTTAAGCCCCACTGTATTCTTCGTCGGACTGGTAACTGTTGGAATTATGCCCTAGAGGCAATAATAAATATAGTTATTATTATAATTCCTGTATCAAGATAATAGTTTATTATCCATGCTATAATTGTATTGAATGAAGAGTCATTTACATGTGTGGATACATAGACAAAACACCGTCCCTAGCATGCCTCTAGTTGGCTAGCCAATTGATCAATGATAGTCAGTGTCTTCTGATTATGAACAAGGTGTTGTTGCTTGATAACTGGATCACGTCATTGGGAGAATCACGTGATGGACTAGACCCAAACTAATAGACGTAGCATGTTGATCGTGTCATTTTGTTGCTACTATTTTCAGCGTGTCAAGTATTTATTCCTATGACCATGAGATCATATAACTCACTGACACCGGAGGAATGCTTTGTGTGTATCAAACGTCGCAACGTAACTGGGTGACTATAAAGATGCTCTACAGGTATCTCCGAAGGTGTTAGTTGAGTTAGTATGGATCAAGACTGGGATTTGTCACTCCGTGTGACGGAGAGGTATCTCGGGGCCCACTCGGTAATACAACATCACACACAAGCCTTGCAAGCAATGTAACTTAGTGTAAGTTGCGGGATCTTGTATTACATTACGGAACGAGTAAAGAGACTTGCCGGTAAACGAGATTGAAATAGGTATGCGGATACTGACGATCGAATCTCGAGCAAGTAACATACCGAAGGACAAAGGGAATGACATACGGGATTATACGAATCCTTGGCACTGAGGTTCAAACGATAAGATCTTCGTAGAATATGTAGGATCCAATATGGGCATCCAGGTCCCGCTATTGGATATTGACCGAGGAGTCTCTCGGGTCATGTCTACATAGTTCTCGAACCCGCAGGGCCTGCACACTTAAGGTTCGACGTTGTTTTATGCGTATTTGAGTTATATGGTTGGTTACCGAATGTTGTTCGGAGTCCCGGATGAGATCACGGACGTCACGAGGGTTTCCGGAATGGTCCGAAAACGAAGATTGATATATAGGATGACCTCATTTGATTACCGGAAGGTTTTCGGAGTTACCGGGAATGTACCGGGAATGACGAATGGGTTCCGGGAGTTCACCGGGGGGGGGGGGGGCAACCCACCCCGGGGATGCCCATAGGCCTTGGGGGAGACACACCAGCCCTTAGTGGGCTGGTGGGACAGCCCACAAGTGGTCTATGCGCCAAGAGAAGAAAAATCAAGAGAAAAGGAAAAAGAAAAGGGAGGAGGTGGGAAGGGAGGAGGACTCCCTCCCACCAAACCTAGTCCAACTCGGGTTGGGGGGGGGAGAGTCCTCCCCCTTGGCTCGGCCGACCCCCTTGAGGGTCCTTGGACCCCAAGGCAAGGCCCCCTCCCTCCCACCTATATATACGGAGGTTTTAGGGCTGATTTGAGACGATTTTTCCACGGCAGCCCGACCACATACCTCCACGGTTTTTCCTCTAGATCGCGTTTCTGCGGAGCTCGGGCGGAGCCCTGCTGAGACAAGGTCATCACCAACCTCCGGAGCGCCGTCACGCTGCCGGAGAACTCTTCTACCTCTCCGTCTCTCTTGCTGGATCAAGAAGGCCGAGATCATCGTCGAGCTGTACGTGTGCTGAACGCGGAGGTGCCGTCCGTTCGGTACTAGATCGTGGGACTGATCGCGGGATTGTTCGCGGGGCGGATCGAGGGACGTGAGGACGTTCCACTACATCAATCGCGTTCTCTAACGCTTCTGCTGTACGGTCTACAAGGGTACGTAGATCACTCATCCCCTCTCGTAGATGGACATCACCATGATAGGTCTTCGTGCGCGTAGGAAAATTTTTGTTTCCCATGCGACGTTCCCCAACAGTGGCATCATGAGCTAGGTTCATGCGTAGATGTCTTCTCGAGTAGAACACAAAAGTTTTTGTGGGCGATGATGTGCGTTTTTCTGCCCTCCTTAGTCTTTTCTTGATTCCGCGGTATTGTTGGATTGAAGCGGCTTGGACCGACATTACTCGTACGCTTACGAGAGACTGGTTTCATCGTTACGAGTAACCCCCTTTGCTCAAAGATGACTGGCAAGTGACGGTTTCTCCAACTTTAGTTGAATCGGATTTAACCGAGGAGGTCCTTGGATGAGGTTAAATAGCAACTCATATATCTCCGTTGTGGTGTTTGCGTAAGTAAGTTGCGATCCTACTAGATACCCTTGGTCACCACGTAAAACATGCCACAACAAAATTAGAGGACGTCTAACTTGTTTTTGCAGGGTATGATTGTGATGTGATATGGCCAACGATTTGATGTGATATATTGGATGTATGAGATGATCATGTTGTAATAGAAATATCGACTTGCACGTCGATGGTACGGCAACCGGCAGGAGCCATAGGGTTGTCTTTATACTAACGTTTGTGCTTGCAGATGCATTTACTATTTTGCTAGGATGTAGCTTTAGTAGTAATAGCATAAGTAGCACGACAACCCCGATGGCAACACGTTGATGGATGATCATGGTGTGGCGCCGGTGACAAGAAGATCGTGCCGGTGCTTTGGTGATGGAGATCAAGAAGCACGTGATGATGGCCATATCATGTCACTTATGAATTGCATGTGATGTTAATCCTTTTATGCACCTTATTTTGCTTAGAACGACGGTAGCATTATGAGGTGATCTCTCACTAAAATTTCAAGATGAAATTGTGTTCTCCCCGACTGTGCACCGTTGCTACAGTTCGTCGTTTCGAGACACCACGTGATGATCGGGTGTGATAGACTCAACGTTCACATACAACGGGTGCAAAACAGTTGCGCACGCGGAATACTCGGGTTAAGCTTGACGAGCCTAGCATGTGCAGACATGGCCTCGGAACACATGAGACCGAAAGGTCGATCATGAATCATATAGTTGATATGATTAGCATAGGGATGCTTACCACTGAAACTATACTCAACTCACGTGATGATCGGACTTGGGATAGTGTAAGTGGATCATGAACCACTCAAATGACTAGAGAGATGTACTTTTTGAGTGGGAGTTTAGCATATAATTTGATTAAGTTGAACTCTAATTATCTTGAACATAGTCTAAGTCCACTTTGAATATATTTGTGTTGTAGATCATGGCTCACGCGACAGTCATCCTGAATTTTAATACGTTCCTAGAGAAAGCTAAGTTGAAAGATGATGGGAGCAACTTTGTAGACTGGGCTCGTAATCTTAAGCTGATCTTACAAGCTAGGAAGAAGGATTATGTCCTTAATGCTGCGCTAGGAGATGAACCACCCGCTACGGCTGATCAGGATGTTAAGAACGCTTGGTTAGCACGTAAGGAGGACTACTCAATAGTTCAATGTGCAGTCTTGTATGGCTTAGAACCGGGACTTCAACGTCTCTTTGAGCGTCATGGAGCATTTGAGATGTTCCAGGAGTTGGAGTTTATCTTTCAGAAGAACGCCCGGATCGAGAGGTATGAGACCTCCGATAAATTCTATGCTTGCAAGATGGAGGAAAACTCGTCTGTCAGTGAACATGTGCTCAAAATGTCTGGGTACTCATACCGTCTAGCTGAGCTGGGGATTGAACTCCCGCAAGAAGCTATCACTGACAGAATCCTTCAATCACTGCCGCCAAGCTATAAAGGCTTTGTGTTGAACTACAACATGCAAGGGATGAACAAGTCTCCCGGCGAGTTGTTTGCGATGCTGAAAGTCGCAGAGTCTGAACTCCGTAAAGAGCATCAAGTGTTGATGGTGAGCAAGACCACTAGTTTCAAGAGAAACGACAAAGGCAAGAAGGGCAATTCGAAGAAGAGCGGCAAGCCTGTTGCCAATCCGCCGAAGAAACCCAAGGCTGGACCTAAGCCTGAAACAGAGTGCTTCTATTGCAAGGGTATGGGTCACTGGAAGCGCAATTGCCCCAAGTATCTGGCAGATAAGAAGGCGGGCAAAGAAAAATCAGGTATATTTGATATACATGTTATTAATGTGTACTTAACCGGCTCTCGTAGTAGTGCCTGGGTATTCGATACCGGTTCTGTTGCTCACATTTGCAACTCGAAACAGGAACTGCGGAATAGACGAAGGCTGGCGAAAGACGAAGTGACGATGCGCGTAGGAAATGGTTCCAAGGTTGATGCAATCGCCGTCGGCACAGTGTCACTTCAGCTACCATCGGGATTAGTGATGAACATAAATCATTGTTATTTAGTGCCTGCGTTGAGCATGAATATTATATCTGGATCTTGTTTATTGCGAGACGGTTACTCTTTTAAGTCTGAGAATAATGGTTGTTCTATTTCTATGAGTAACATCTTTTATGGTCATGCACCGAATGTGAGAGGATTGTTCATATTGAATCTTGATAGCGATACGCATATACATAACATTGAGACCAAAAGAGTTAGAGTAAACAATGATATCGCCATATTTTTGTGGCACTGCCGTTTGGGTCATATTGGTGTAAAGCGCATAAAGAAACTCCATGCTGATGGACTTTTGGAGTCACTTGACTTTGATTCACTTGACACGTGCGAACCATGCCTCATGGGCAAGATGACTAAGACTCCGTTCTCCGGAACAATGGAGCGTGCAAGTGACTTGTTGGAAATCATACATACCGATGTGTGTGGTCCAATGAGCGTAGAGGCACGCGGCGGATATCGTTATTTTCTCACCTTCACTGACGATTTAAGTAGATATGGTTATGTCTACTTGATGAAGCACAAGTCTGAACATTTGAAAAGTTCAAGCAATTTCAGAGTGAAGTGGAAAATCATCGTAACAAGAAGATCAAGTTCCTGCGGTCTGATCGTGGGGGTGAATATCTGAGTTTCGAGTTTGGTGCTCACTTAAGACAATGTGGAATTGTTTCGCAGTTAACACCTCCTGGAACACCACAGCGTAATGGTGTGTCCGAACGTCGTAATCGTACTTTGTTAGAGATGGTGCGATCTATGATGTCTCTTACTGATTTGCCGTTATCATTTTGGGGTTATGCATTAGAAACAGCAGCATTCACTTTAAATAGGGCACCATCAAAATCCGTTGAGACGACACCATACGAACTGTGGTATGGAAAAAGGCCAAAGTTGTCGTTTCTTAAAGTTTGGGGATGTGATGCTTATGTCAAAAAGCTTCAGCCTGAAAAGCTGGAACCCAAAGCGGAAAAGTGCGTCTTCATAGGTTACCCAAAAGAGACAGTTGGGTACACCTTCTATCTCAAATCCGAGGGCAAAGTGTTTGTTGCTAAAAACGGAGCTTTTCTCGAGAAGGAGTTTCTCTCGAGAGAATTGAGTGGGAGGAAGATAGAACTTGACGAGGTTGTCGAACCTCTCATCCCTCTGGATGGTGGCGCAGGGCAAGGGGAAACCTCTGTCATTGCGACGCCGGTTGAGGAGGAAGTTAATGATGATGATCATGAAACTCCAGTTCAAGTTTCTGTTGAACCACGCAGGTCGACGAGATCACGCGCTGCTCCAGAGTGGTACGGTAATCCCGTCTTATCAATCATGTTGTTAGACAACAATGAACCTGCAAATTATGAAGAAGCAATGGTGGGCCCAGATTCCAACAAATGGCTAGAAACCATGAAATCCGAGATAGGATCCATGTATGAGAACAAAGTGTGGACTTTGGAGATACTACCTGAGGGCCGCAAGGCTATTCAGAACAAATGGATCTTTAAGAAGAAGACGGACGCTGACGGTAATGTGACCGTTTATAAAGCTCGACTTGTGGCAAAGGGTTTTTCACAAGTTCCAGGAGTTGACTACGATGAGACTTTCTCACCCGTAGCGATGCTTAAGTCCGTCAGAATCATGTCAGCAATAGCTGCATTTTTCGATTACGAAATCTGGCATATGGATGTCAAAACGGCGTTCCTTAACGGTTTCCTTAAGGAAGAGTTGTATATGATGCAACCCGAAGGTTTTGTCAATCCTAAAAATGCTGACAAGGTGTGCAAGCTCCAGCGATCCATTTATGGACTGGTGCAAGCATCTCGGAGTTGGAACAAACGCTTTGATGAGGTGATCAAAGCATTTGGGTTTATACAAGTGGTTGGAGAATCTTGTATTTACAAGAAAGTGAGTGGGAGCTCTGTGGCGTTTCTAATATTATATGTGGATGACATATTACTGATTGGAAACAACATAGAGCTTTTGGAGAGCATAAAAGGTTACTTGAATAAAAGTTTCTCTATGAAGGACCTAGGAGAAGCTGCTTACATTCTAGGCATTAAGATCTATAGGGATAGATCAAAACGCCTGATAGGACTTTCACAAAGCACATACCTTGATAAAGTTTTGAAGAGGTTCAAAATGGAACAGTCCAAGAAAGGGTTCTTGCCGGTGTTACAAGGTACGAGATTGAGTAAGACTCAGTGCCCAGCAACTGATGAAGATAGAGAGCATATGCGCTCCGTCCCCTATGCTTCAGCCATAGGCTCTATCATGTATGCAATGCTGTGCACTAGACCGGATGTTAGCCTGGCCATAAGTATGGCAGGTAGGTTCCAGAGTAATCCAGGAGTGGATCACTGGACAACGGTCAAGAATATCCTGAAGTACCTGAAAAGGACTAAGGAGATGTTTCTCGTGTATGGAGGTGACGAAGAGCTCGCCGTAAAAGGTTACGTTGATGCAAGCTTTAACACAGATCCGGACGACTCTAAGTCACAAACCGGATACGTATTTATTCTTAATGGGGGTGCAGTAAGTTGGTGCAGTTCCAAGCAAAGCGTCATAGCAGATTCTACATGTGAAGCGGAGTACATGGCTGCCTCGGAGGCGGCTAAGGAGGGTGTCTGGATGAAGCAGTTCATGACGGATCTTGGAGTGGTGCCAAGTGCACTGGATCCAATAACCTTGTTCTGTGACAACACTGGTGCCATTGCCTTAGCAAAGGAACCACGGTTTCACAAGAAGACCAGACACATCAAACGACGCTTCAACCTCATCCGCGACTACGTCGAGGAAGAGGACGTAAATATATGCAAAGTGCACACGGATCTGAATGTAGCAGACCCACTGACTAAACCTCTTCCATGGCCAAAACATGATCGACACCAGAACTGTATGGGTGTTAGATTTATTACAATGTAATTCACATGGTGATGTGAGGGCTGGATTATTGACTCTAGTGCAAGTGGGAGACTGTTGGAATTATGCCCTAGAGGCAATAATAAATATAGTTATTATTATAATTCCTGTATCAAGATAATAGTTTATTATCCATGCTATAATTGTATTGAATGAAGACTCATTTACATGTGTGGATACATAGACAAAACACCGTCCCTAGCATGCCTCTAGTTGGCTAGCCAATTGATCAATGATAGTCAGTGTCTTCTGATTATGAACAAGGTGTTGTTGCTTGATAACTGGATCACGTCATTGGGAGAATCACGTGATGGACTAGACCCAAACTAATAGACGTAGCATGTTGATCGTGTCATTTTGTTGCTACTGTTTTCTGCGTGTCAAGTATTTATTCCTATGACCATGAGATCATATAACTCACTGACACCGGAGGAATGCTTTGTGTGTATCAAACGTCGCAACGTAACTGGGTGACTATAAAGATGCTCTACAGGTATCTCCAAAGGTGTTAGTTGAGTTAGTATGGATCAAGACTGGGATTTGTCACTCCGTGTGACGGAGAGGTATCTCGGGGCCCACTCGGTAATACAACATCACACACAAGCCTTGCAAGCAATGTAACTTAGTGTAAGTTGCGGGATCTTGTATTACGGAACGAGTAAAGAGACTTGCCAGTAAACGAGATTGAAATAGGTATGCGGATACTTACGATCGAATCTCGAGCAAGTAACATACCGAAGGACAAAGGGAATGACATACGGGATTATACGAATCCTTGGCACTGAGGTTCAAACGATAAGATCTTCGTAGAATATGTAGGATCCAATATGGGCATCCAGGTCCCGCTATTGGATATTGACCGAGGAGTCTCTCGGGTTATGTCTACATAGTTCTCGAACCCGCAGGGTCTGCACACTTAAGGTTCGACGTTGTTTTATGCGTATTTGAGTTATATGGTTGGTTACCGAATGTTGTTCGGAGTCCCGGATGAGATCACGGACGTCACGAGGGTTTCCGGAATGGTCCGGAAACGAAGATTGATATATAGGATGACCTCATTTGATTACCGGAAGGTTTTCGGAGTTACCGGGAATGTACCGGGAATGACGAATGGGTTCCGGGAGTTCACCGGGGGGAGGGGGGCAACCCACCCCGGGGAAGCCCATAGGCCTTGGGGGAGACACACCAGCCCTTAGTGGGCTGGTGGGACAGCCCACAAGTGGTCTATGCGCCAAGAGAAGAAAAATCAAGAGAAAAGGAAAAAAAAGGAGGAGGTGGGAAGGGAGGAGGACTCCCTCCCACCAAACCTAGTCCAACTCGGTTTGGGGGGGAGAGCCCTCCCCCTTGGCTCGGCCGACCCCCTTGAGGGTCCTTGGACCCCAAGGCAAGGCCTCCTCCCTCCCATCTATATATACGGAGGTTTTAGGGCTGATTTGAGACGATTTTTCCACGGCAGCCCGACCACATACCTCCACGGTTTTTTCTTTAGATCGTGTTTCTGCGGAGCTCGGGCGGAGCCCTGCTGAGACAAGGTCATCACCAACCTCCGGAGCGCCGTCACGCTGCCGGAGAACTCTTCTACCTCTCCGTCTCTCTTGCTGGATCAAGAAGGCCGAGATCATCGTCGAGCTGTACGTGTGCTGAACGCGGAGGTGCCGTCCGTTCGGTACTAGATCGTGGGACTGATCGCGGGATTGTTCGCGGGGCGGATCGAGGGACGTGAGGACGTTCCACTACATCAACCGCGTTCTCTAACGCTTCTGCTGTATGGTCTACAAGGGTACGTAGATCACTCATCCCCTCTCGTAGATGGACATCACCATGATAGGTCTTCGTGCGCGTAGGAAAAGTTTTGTTTCCCATGCGACGTTCCCCAACAGTAACTGGTAGTTCATGGCAGTCCACCATCCCTCTCCCCCGACCCCGAGATGCCCGGCCCCGGCCTCTTCCAATCCCTCCCCTCTGGGAAGAAGATACTTCCTAATTATCACGCTGTCCGCGACCAGCCCCTCTGCCACCATCTCGCCCTCCTCGAGCCGACGAGCCAGCAGAGCCACGTGAACCAGGAACATGACTAGTCCCCGGAGATGGAAATGATCCCGAATGTGATCCACCAGACGTCTTCAGCCCATTGTCCATAGAGAGCCGTTTAGCCGAATAAGGTAGATCCCCGTTCTCATCACGATCAGCTGGATTAGCACATCCCAGAGCAGAATGGCCCAACAATCCACAAGAGAAGCAATACAGAGGAAGACGTTCATACTTAACCTCATAAGTAGCACTGGACTGCAGCGTACTCGAGATAACAGTAACATAACAAAGGAGAGGCTTCTGGACATCAACCTCCACTCGGATTCTCATATACGGCCCCCAACAACGACCCAAATCATCAGCTTCAACCCTGATAACATTTCCAATAGGCTTAGCAATCTCAATACCCCGAGCAACCCTCATGAGCCTCGTTGGCAACTTGGTGATCCGCGCCCAGATGGCCAAGCGATCAAACACAACATCCGCAGGGGAAATATCAGCATCAAAGAACTTGAGCAATACCGCATGTTTACCAACTCTCCACGGAGAACCCTCCATAACTCTATCACGATAAGCCTGAGATCCGAATTCAACGACAAAAAGATTGTCCCCCACTGAATTGAAATTCAAACCTCTAGGGTTACCCCATGCCGGCCTCATCGCAGACTTGATCGTCTCAATATGCAGAACATTCGGAGACAGGACCTTGCCAACAAAATCCCGGTTGGGATCAACCATCTCTAGATCATCAACATCATCAATGATCACCGCGGTGGACTCTGCCGTTGTAAGACGCAAGCGGGCCATGAGATTCTCGACACCAGCACCTGACGCCGAAGGTTGCGCGCAATCACGTGCGCCAACAGCGCCCTTGTTCTTCGTCCCAGATCGGAGAAAATCCGCAGCACCATCCATCTCAGTGATAGGCACATTAACCATCGCCACCCCCTCCCCGATCGGTCCCTTATCCTTACAACCCGTCGCCATGATCACCAATCCACAACCGAAGACCAAGGGCGGGCAGTTCTACAAAAGAACCCTGTGATCGCCTCGAATCCCGGCAATGGATGGAGAAGGAGAGGCGGCAGGTCGCGAGAGGGATCGAAGGAGGGTGGAGTAACGGGAGAAAGCAGAGAAATCGACTGCGATCGAGATCTCAAGGGAGTCCAGAACCCTAGTTCGCCGTCGCACGAGCGCAGGAAGCCCTAGGGAGCAGACAAAAAAATTAAGTGGTGTCAATTAGTACGTGCCTCAAGTTGACAGGGGTAATTAGTTCGTGCTAGGAGTTGTGAACGGAGAATATCATACGGGGCTTGAGTCAGGCCCTCCTTCCAAATCTAATCTTAGAATTTGTTTGTTTCTTTGTTTGTTGGTTGGTGCTCGATCGGTTAGAGGACTACCCTATGTACTCCCTCCGTTATTCATTATAAGTCTTTTTCTGTTTCCACGCGCATCCATCTATTTGGGCTTAAAAAAAATTAAAATTCGTAACTTTTGATTCTAGCGTTGAATTTTAAATCTGTTTTCATCATTGTGTTTGTTGCAATGAGTACTTCAAAACTAAATTCCATATGAATATGTTTCGACAGACCTTTTATAAGCAACTTTGACGTGATGTTGAGACAACTTTAGTGCTAAAAAAATAACTTCTTATTAGCATGCGTAGTATGGTCATATATCGGCACAAAAACCTTCAAAGTTGTCTATCATGACTAAAAAGTTAACTAACTTCATCCTTTACCAACCATGCGGCAGATGTCGTCAGCTTTTCCAAACTGAAATAGTTAAATTATGCGTTGGATGTGCATACTCGGCTCCTCATGCATTGGATGTGCATTAATCCTTCTACGAAAAATTCAAAAAGCTAAACCATGTTGAGTAATTAGACACAATTTTCATGATTAATTCCAGAAAATAAAGCATGACGATACTAGCTACTAACATGTGAAACTCTAACATACTAGATGCAGTGGACAACATGAATAACAGCAACACCGTATAGCAAAACATGTACGCGTCTAACATGTTCATCAAGCCAACGGGAACACGACGCACGTACTGAACGTTTCCAGATGAAGCAGATGTGTTCGGTGCAGCTACGTTGTTGACGATAACTTTGGCGATGACGGGACGAAGTAGACGGCGCTTGAGGTGGCGGTACGTAGCACCGCCCGACTTGCT
The DNA here is from genome assembly GCF_904849725.1 of Hordeum vulgare subsp. vulgare. Classification (NCBI taxonomy): domain Eukaryota; kingdom Viridiplantae; phylum Streptophyta; class Magnoliopsida; order Poales; family Poaceae; genus Hordeum; species Hordeum vulgare. The sequence continues at coordinate 582,961,568 of NC_058521.1, forward strand.
AGGTAGACGACCCATTGTGGAAGCATCGAGCAGTCGTGCATAGCGCTTCCCAAAAACCTAATTCGCCCTCTTCCGTACAGGATCACAAAGGCGACTGGTTCCCGAGACCTGCTCTCCCGTTTGCCGTTGGACGCCGGAGCTCAGGATGAGGTAGATTACGATGGCGGCGTAAGTTGTGAGACGAAGTAAAACCCTAGATGTTTTTCGGTGTATCTTTGGCCGACCACGATAAGTAGTATATATAGGAGTACCAAGGTTGGTTCCGTGTCGCGACCACATCGCAAACCGGCTTGGTTACCAAGTCGTATACTTACCGGACAAGAAATTCTCAACTTGTCTGCCAAGACATAAAAATAAAATGGCAAAAGGTAGTTGCGCTCCCGCAAGGCATCAGACCGGAATTTGGTGGACCATTCACGCGCATGTCGCACGTACGCGCCGCCCTGCCCGGCCGGGTCCGGCCAGGCCAGGCCAGCGAGCGCACGTGTGGTTCTCTCCTTTCTCTTCTCAACACAGACATAGAGTGGTGGGGAGAACTCACTATATAAAGAGGTCCAACACTTCCTCCACTAGCGGTATGGAACTAAACTTTAGCACCACCACACCACCACTTGTCATTTTATTCATGGGCTCAATTTGAGATTTCAGAATTTTGTAGAAGGGCCAAGCCCATTAATTCTAACATGTGTCGGAATTATGATATGTTTTCATCGTTAGGTTCCTTGTAACGAACTCTTCAAAACGAGATCCCATATGAATATGTTTTGAATAATTTTTTCAAAAGCAACTTCGATGCTAGATGAGGCAATCTTAGTGTTAAACAAAACCAACTTTGATGCTAGATGAATTGCATCGTGTGTATACACATGAGTTGCTTGTTGAATGCATTGGAGTTGCGCAAAAACACATTAAAAGTTGCTAACTTTTTTGTGATACTCGAGTGTAATTATGGCACCTATTTACGAATAGCAGGTAATTGGGCATCAATGGTAGGCAACTGAACATCAACAGTAGACAATTGATCATCAGTAATAGGCAACTGAGTATCAAAATTGAGCAATTTTACAGTATTTGTAGGCAATTGAGCATTAGTCATAGGCAACCAATCATCATTAATAAACAACTAGGCATCAAAGTTTGGCAGTTTCATAGTATTTGTAGGCAATTAAATATCAACCGCATGCAATTACTTGTACATAGCACTAAATGCCCCTTATGTTTTGTGTGATTTTCTCATTTTTACAAAAATCAACCAAATAGATAGTCCAACTAGACCCAAAAATGAGTTGCTTTCATTTAACACTAAAGTTGCCTCAATATCATCTAAAGTTTCCCAAAAAAAAGTTTATCGAAACCTATCCATATAGGATCTACTTTTGAAGAACTCGTCGTAAGAAAGGTAGTCGTGAAAACGGATTTTAATTCTGACACTTGGTTCAAAAGATGTAGCCTTTTGAAAAAAAGAAACGAACATAATTAATTACACTCAAGGAGGGAACCACGTGCGCTCTAAACTATGAACGAGCGCAGCGACACTCCTTAGTCACGTCCTAAGCCTTTTAAGAGATTTTACTAGAAAACTACGTACGAAACAAAATAAATGCATATACTTTAAAGTATGTCTATATACATCCATATGTAGTCTCTTAACGAAAACTCTAAAAAGACTTATATTTAGAATCGGAGGAAGTATTTTTGTAGTGTGTCCACAGATGCATTCAGCAATTTCGATTGGATGAAGAGTAGCTCTAGGAAGGCCTGGGTAAGAGCATCTCTAGCAAACCCCGCATAAGAGAGACCTGCAAAATGGGTTTACAGGACGCTGCGGAGCGATTTTGCGGGGCCATTTCGTGCGCCAATGATCAGACTCTGTATATGAAACTGTAAAATTTGAAGAAAAAAAGTGTTCGCGAGAAGCAACTACTACATCATTCATCAAAGTATAACATGGTTCTTGCAAAAACTACATCAGTTCTTCATCAAACTACATAAGTTCTTCATACTACTACTAGGTAGGGGGAGATCTGCGAGTCGTGCAGCGTACCCGAGCCAATGCTACCAAAAACGACGGGTGCGGCGGCGGAGGAGCCGAAGGAGCTTACTCCTCGTCGGAGTCGAGGTCGCTCCAAATCTTGTCCTGCTCGGCCTTCAGGACGTGCAGGTCTGCCTCCTTGGACGCGCTCGCCTGCGACGCCGTGACCCCTTTCTCGAGGAAGATCTGCTCGATCTCGAGATCACGGCGGTTGCACACGGTATCCTCCGCCGCCTCCCTCACCGAGCGCTCCATGATGGCGCGCATGAGGTGATCCTCCTGCCCCGCGGGAGGTAATCCTCGGGGTCGATGACCCCTCCACGCAGCTGGCTCGCGTCGTCCTCGAGCTTGAAGGCGAGCGGCCCGAGCTCCTCCACCTTTCTCTTCACCGGAGTGATGGTCCGCGAGGACGAGGCGCTCGCGGACGAACTCCCAGTAGCAGAGGAGTCGGAGGAGCCGATGAGTCGAGCAGCGAGCTCGTGCTCGTACTCCTCGAGCTCCCGGGGTTCGAAAGCCAGCAGCGGCTGGAGGCCATACTTCAGCCACCTCCGTGATGCCCGCTTGCGTGCGGCGTCGGAGATGCGGCGACGACGGCGCTCGGCGTCATCCCCTCCATTTTCATCGCTGCCCATGGTCGGGACGGCCCGCTGGTTTTTTTTGTCTCGCCGACGGTGAGAAATTAGGGCGGAGTGGGAGTTGAATCGTGGCGGAGCTGCGGCAGCGGAGGATAGGGTTTGACCCGTAAACGCGCTATGAAACCGCATATATGCTGACTCGAGCGGTCTTTTTATGGACCACGCGGTATAAATTTTATCAACAGGACGTGTGATACGTGGTCTGTTCTAACCACTTAAACGAGCCGAATCCATATACTAGCTGAAATTTTACAGGTTCGACCTTTTATGTGGTTTGCCAGAGATACTCTGACCGTGGTTGATTCAACTGGATGAGCGGGGATGAGCTACAAATCGGCGGGTCAGACCATACAAGTATTGCAAATGGAAACCAGCACTTGATTAGTTAATCTATATGGAGTACTGTATATGTAAACTAATGGCATGCACGTACGGTGTACGGTGCACCACCCTGCAGCCCGGCGCGCCCCCGGTCGCACGTGCATGTGCTTCATGAACAGGTTAACGTCCTCACGCATTATGCACATGCATTGCATACAAAGTGCGAAAGTAGCTCCAGCTTTGTCGATCGTCTGCCCACCACGTACTGTTGCATGCCCGACGAGTGACCACACGCACGCATACGAGCATGCATGTCCCCGTGGCCGTGGGGATCGCGTACACGAGGGCCAGCCAAAACAGTCGGCGGCGGCCTGCGTCGCATCCGGCTTGGGTCAGGGCGGCGCTGCAAGATTTACTCGAGGCAGAGATTGTTCCCACACGTACACATTACCTTCAATATTGAATGTAATGGCAAATCAATCCGTGGTTGGATGGTTAGGAGGACTATGGTACTCCTTGTTCATTAGAGTTTAAGTCTCAGACTTGACGTTGCTGTTTGCATTTTCCTGACGTTCATAGGGGTGAGTGTACGCTCGTGTATGCGAGCGATTTTGATTATACTCTGCTCAAACGCTAACGATCCAACAAGTATTTTTTAAGACCGAAAATTTCACACACCCGAAAGGGACCTCATCTCGACGTGTGGTGGCTATGCGTTATCGTAGGTCGGTTCGCCTGCTCCTAGAGCCTCGAGAATCGCTGCTTTTCAACACGAAGAGCCAAAGAGAAAGAACGAGGGAAAGATATAAAAACGGGTGAAAATAATAGACTGAAAAATAATAGATTGATTTGTTCAATTTTATGTTGTTTAATCGGCAATCATCTTTTATATATTTATGAGGTGGTTGGGCTATTCGTGTAAAAAAAGACTTCAAATCATGTCTATTTTTTAAAAATTAACTGAACTCAGATTTAGGTAAGTGTGAGATGACAGTTTAATTTTTAAGTCTCACAGGCTAAAAACGACCATTGATGAAGATGAGCTTTCGACAAGACGAACAACTTTCACTTTGAATGGTGTTCCATTCGAGGCCATCCTTACATGTGTGTCTGGTCCGGGCTTCATATTTTGCTCACTCTAGGGTATATTGTGCGGGCTCTAATTTTTTGAATATAACCTTTGATGGAGATAATTTTTAAAATTCAATCGATTCGCCGAGAGGAAGATAATCTGTGTAGAACATTCTCTCAGATGAGTCCGTTTCAAGGGCATAATTGGCCGAACAATACTTTGAATACAAAATCTTAGTACTTTGAGCATAGTTATGACCCTTTAGATGAGATTGGATGGTGATGACCCAAACATCAAAGTTTCTCATTTTAACGATATAGAACTTTCTCATGGTGACTAATTTTCCATTTAAGGTCTTCTTAATTAAGTTTTTGGCCATTGCCAAAATCTGATGTCAACAGAGATATACGTACACTTTCGTCATTGCCTTGTGCAGCCCGGGGATGTATGTGGTGCACTGGGTCAATTAGAGCTACCGGTGAACCGGATCCCTGTTGCACATTTTAAAATGTTCAAAAAAAATCCAATAAAATATTAGTGCATTGACATAGCATCAATGTATAATGTAAAAAAATCAAATGAAAATTCAAAACGTTGCCCGAGATACAAAAATGACAAATTCAACATCAATGTGCTAATGGGCCAAATCTGAAGCCCAACTTGTGTTATGTACTATTCAGTGTCAAATTTGTCATTTTTTTATCTCAAACAATATTGTAAATTTTAATTTGAATTTTTATGACAACATACATTGATTTTGTGTGAATGTACTAAATTTTCTCGGATTTTTTGACCATTTTAAAATCTGCAACGGGGTTTGGTGCACCGGTAGCACCAATTGCCCTCGTGCACCACATACACCCCCATGGAGGCCGTGCATGGCTGGCGGCTGAATCTTCATGGAGTAGCCCGGCAATTATCATCGTGCATGCTCCGCACAAGAAGGAGACATGCGTGCGTCAGAAGTTGAACGAACCTGCCCCGCCGAGCAAGCGTGGCATCGTCGTTAGGCCCACGCATCTCAAAGCAGAATTGCTCCCTAAGGTGGTTTTAATAATTGATCACAACATATGCATCATTGGACTAATTATCTTATCCAAGTATATTTGAGAAAAGTTCAAAGATGCCTTGGCCCTAGGATTGTGAGGAGAAGCCCCTTGATGCTAGGAAAGGAATAGGATTGACTCAAGCTTCAAGCAAGAAGGTGTTGGAAATATGCCCTAGAGGCAATGATAAATAGTTATTATTATATTTATTGTTTAAAGATAATCGTTTATTATCCATGCTATAATTGTATTGAATGAAAACATAGATACACGTGTGGATGCATAGAAAAAACAATGTCCCTAACAAGCCTCTAGTTGGCTAGCAGTTGATCAATGATAGTCAAGGTTTTCTGACAATGTACAAGTGTTGTCACTTGATAAGTGGATCACATCATTAGGAGAATCATGTGATGGACTAGACCCAAACTATGAACGTAGCATATTGATCGTGTCGTTTTATTGCTATTGTTTTCTGCGTGTCAAGTATTTGTTCCTATGACCATGAGATCATATAACTCATTGGCACCGATGGAATACCTTGTGTGCATCAAACGTCACAACGTAACTGGGTGACTATAAAGGTGCTCTACAGGTATCTCCGAAGGTGTCCGTTGAGTTAGTATGGATCAAGACTGGGATTTGTCACTCCGTGTGACGGAGAGGTATCTCGGAGCCCACTCGTTAATACAACACCACACACAAGCCTTGCAAGCAATGTGACTAAGTGTAAGTCACGGGATCTTGTATTATGAAACGAGTAAAGAGACTTGCCGGTAACGAGATTGAAATGGGTATGCGGATACCGACGATCAAATCTCGGGCAAGTAATATACCAAAGGACAAAGGGAATGACATACGGGATTATATGAATCCTTGACATTGAGGTTCAACCGATAAGATCTTAGAAGAATATGTAGGATCCAATATGGGCATACAGGTCCCGCTATTGGATATTGACCGAGGAGTGCCTCGGGGCATGTCTACATAGTTCTCGAACCCGCAGGGTCTACACACTTAAGGTTCTTTGATGTTTTAGTATAGTTGAGTTATATGTGTGGTTACCGAATGTTGTTAGGAGTCCCGGATGAGATCATGGACGTCATGAGGGTTTTCGGAATGGTCCGAAAATGAAGATTGATATATAGGATGGCATCATTTGGTTACCGGAAGGTTTTCAGGCATTACCGGGAATGTACCGGGAGTGACGAATGGGTTCCGGAGGTTCATCGGGAGGGGGGCAACCCACCCGGGGGAATCCCAATGGCCCTAGTGGTGGCGCACCAGCCCTTAGTAGGCTGGTGGGACAGCCCAAGAGGGCCTTGGCACCAAGGAAAGAAAACCAAAGAAAAAAAAGAAAGGTGGGAAGGAAGAGAAGGACTCCACTTTCCAATCCTAATTGGAGTAGGATTGGAGTAGGACTCCTCCTCTCCCTTGGCCGGCGCACCCTTGAGGGCTTGCCCCTCAAGGCAAGCCTCGTGCCCCTCCCTCCTATATATAGTGGTGTTTTAGGGCTGACTTGAGACAACTTTTTCCACGTGCAACTCAGATCTAGACACCATAGTTTTACCTCTAGATCGTATTTCCGGGGATCTCGGGCGGAGCCCTCCAAGAGTAGATCCTAACCACCACCGGAGCGTCGTCACGCTGCCTGAGAACTCATCTACTTCTCCGTCTTGCTTGCTGGATCAAGAAGGCCGAGATCATCGTTAAGCTGTACGTGTGATGAACGCGGAGGTGTCGTCCGTTCGACACTAGATCGGAACGGATCGTGGGACGGATCGCGGGGCGATTCGTGGGGCTGATCGAGGGACGTGAAGACGTTCCACTACATCAACTGTGTTTCTTAACGCTTCCTGCTGTGCAATCCACAAGGGTACGTAGATCCAAATCTCCAGTCGTAGATGGACATCATCATGATAGGTCTTCGTGTGTGTAGGAAATTTTCTGATTCCCATGCAACGTTTCCCAACAGTGGCATCATGAGCTAGGTTCATGCGTAGATGTTATCTCGAGTAGAACACAAAAGGTTTTGTGGACGGTGATGTTTGATTTGCTGCCCTCCTTAGTCTTTTCTCGATTCGGCGGTATTGTTGGATTGAAACGGCCCGGACCGACATAACTCATACGCTTACGAGAGACTGGTTTCATCGATTGACATGCAACCTCGTTGCATAAAGATGACTGGCGGGTGTCGGTTTCTTCAACTTTAGTTGAATTGGTTTTGACCGAGGCGGTCCTTGGAGAGGTTAAATAGCAATTTGCACATCTCCGTTGTGGTTTTCGCGTAAGTAAGATGCGATCATACTAGATACCCATAGCAACCACGTAAAACATGCAACAACAAATTAGAGGACGTCTAACTTGTTTTTCCAGGGTATGCTTGTGATATGATATGGCCAATGACGTGATGTGATATATTGGATGTATGAGATGATCATGTTGTAATAGTTAATATCGACTTGCACATCGATGCTACGGCAACCGGCAGGAGCCATAGGGTTGTCTTTAAACTAACGTTTGTGTATGCAGATGTGTTTACTATATTGCTAGGTCGTAGCTTTAGTAGTAATAGCATAAGTAGCACGACAACCTCGATGGAGACACGTTGATGGAGATCATGGTGTGGCGCCAGTGACAAGAAGATCGTGCCGGTGCTTTGGTGATGGAGATCAAGAAGCATGAGATGATGGCCATATCATGTCACTTATGAATTGCATGTGATGTTAATCCTTTTATGCACCTTATTTTTCCTAGAATGACAGTAGCATTATGAGGTGATCTCTCACTAAAATTTCAAGACGAAATTGTGTTCTTCCCGACTGTGCACCGTTGCTATAGTTCGTCGTTTCGAGACACGGCATGATGATCGGGTGTGATAGATTCAACGTTCACATACAATGGGTGCAAAACAGTTGCACACGCGGAACACTCGGATTAAGCTTGACGAGCCTAGCATGTGCAGATATGGCCTCGGAACACATGAGACCGAAAGGTCGAGCATGAATCGTATAGTTTATATGATTAGCATAGAGATGCTTACCACTGAAACTATTCTCAACTCACGTGATGATCGGACTTGTGTTAGTGAATTTGGATCATGAATCACTCAAATGACTAGAGAGATGTACTTTTTGAGTGGGAGTTTAGCAAGTAATTTGATTAGTTAAACTCTAATTATCTTGAACATAGTCTAAGTCCACTTTGAAAATATTTGTGTTGTAGATCAATGGCTCACGCGATAGTCATCCTGAATTTTAATACGTTCCTAGAGAAAGCTAAGTTGAAAGATGATGGAAGCAACTTTGTAGACTATGCTCGTAGTCTTAAGTTGCTCCCGCAAGCTGGGAAGAAGGATTATGTCCTTAATGCTGCACTAGGAGATGAACCACCCGCCGCGGCTGACCAAGATGTTAAGAACGCTTGGTTAGCATGCAAGGAGAACTACTCAGTAGTTCAATGTACAATCTTGTATGGCTTAGAACCGGGACTTCAACGTCGCTTTGAGCATCATAGAGCATTTGAGATGTTCCAGGAGTTGAAGTTTATCTTTCAGAAGAACGCCCGGATCGAGAGGTATGAGACCTCTGATATATTCTATGCTTGCAAGATGGAGGACAATTCGTCTGTCAGTGAACATGTGCTCAAAATGTCTGGGTACTCAAACCATCTAGATCAGCTCGGGATTGAATTCCCGCAAGAGGCTATCACTGACATAATTCTTCAATCACTGCCACCAAGCTACAAGAGCTTTGTGTTGAACTATAACATGCAAGGGATGAACAAGTCACCTGGCGAGTTATTCGCGATGCTGAAAGTCGCAGAGTGAGAACTCCGTAAAGAGCATCAAGTGTTGATGGTGAATAAGACCACAAGTTTTAAGAGAAACGGCAAAGGAAAGAAGGGTATTTCAAAGAAGAGCGGCAAGCCTGTTGCCAATCCGATGAAGAAACCCAAAGCTGGACCTAAGCCTAAAACGGAGTGTTATTATTGTAAGGGTCTCGGTCACTGGAAGCGCAATTGCCCCAAGTATCTGGCTGATAAGAAGGCGGCAAAGGAAAAATCACGTATATTCGATATACATGTTATTGATGTGTACTTAACCAGCTCTCGTAGTAGTGCCTGGGTATTCGATACCGGTTCTGTTGCTCATATTTGCAACTCGAAACAGAAACTGCGGAATAAGCGAAGGCTGGTGAAGGATGAAGTGACGATGCGCGTGGGAAATGGTTCCAAGGTTGATGCAATCGTCGTCGGCACAGTTTCACTTCAGTTACCATTAGGATTAGTTATGAACTTAAATAATTGTTATTTAGTGTCTGCGTTAAGCATGAACATTATATCTGGATCTTGTTTATTGCGAGACGGTTACTCGTTTAAGTCAGAGAATAATGGTTGTTCTATTTCTATGAGTAATATCTTTTATGGTCATGCACCCAATGTGAGAGGATTTTTCATATTGAATCTTGATAACGATAATACACATATACATAACATTGAGACCAAAAGAGTTAGAGTTAACAATGGTAGCGCCATGTTTTTATGGCACTGTCGCTTAGGTCATATTGGTGTAAAGCGCATGAAGAAACTTCATGCCGATGGACTTTTGGAGTCACTTGACTTTGATTCACTTGACACATGCGAACCATGCCTCATGGACAAGATGACTAAGACTCCGTTCTCCGAAACAATGGAGCGTGCAAGTGACTTGTTGGAAATCATACATACTGATGTGTGCGGTCCGATGAGTGTGGAGGCGCGCGGCGGATATCATTATTTTTTCACCTTCACTGACGATTTGAGTAGATATGGTTATGTCTACTTGATGAAGCACAAGTGTGAAACGTTCGAGAAGTTCAAGCAATTTCGGAGTGAAGTTGAAAATCATCGTAACAAGAAGATCAAGTCCTACGGTCTGATCGTGGGGGTGAATATCTGAGTTTCGAGTTTGGTGCTCACTTAAGAGAACGTGGAATTGTTTCGCAGTTGACACCGCCTGTTACACCACAGCGTAATGGTGTGTCCGAACATCGTAATCGTACTTTACTAGAGATGGTGCAATCTATGATGTCTCTTACCGATTTGCCATTATCATTTTGGGGTTATGCATTAGAGACAGCTGCATTCACTTTAAATAGGGCACCATCAAAATCCGTTGAGACGACATCATACGAACTGTGGTATGGCAAAAGACCAAAACTGTCGGTTCTTAAAGTTTGAGGATATGATGCTTATGTCAAAAAGTTTCAAACTGAAAAGCTGGAACCCAAAGCGGAAAAGTGTGTCTTCATAGGTTACCCAAAAGAGACAGTTGGGTATACCTTCTATCTCAAATCCGAGGGCAAAGTGTTTGTTGCTAAAAATGGAGCTTTTCTTGAGAAGGAGTTTCTCTCGAAAGAATTGAGTGGGAGGAAGATAGAACTTGATGAGGTTGTCGAACCTCTAATCCCTCTAGATGGTGGTGCAGGGCAAGGGGAAACCCATGTTGCTGCAGTGCCGGTTGAGGAGAAAGTTGTTGATGATGATCATGAAACTTTGGATCAAGTTGCTATCGGACCTCGCAGGTCGATAAGATCACGTACTGCTCGTGATGTTGGGGAACGTCGCATGGGAAACAAAAAATTTCCTACGCGCACGAAGACCTATCATGGTGATGTCCATCTACGAGAGGGGATGAGTGATCTACGTACCCTTGTAGATCGTACAGCAGAAGCGTTAGAGAACGCGGTTGATGTAGTGGAACGTCCTCACGTCCCTCGATCCGCCCCGCGAACAATCCCGCGATCAGTCCCACGATCTAGTACCGAACGGACGGCACCTCCGCGTTCAGCACACGTACAGCTCGACGATGATCTCGGCCTTCTTGATCCAGCAAGAGAGACGGAGAGGTAGAAGAGTTCTCCGGCAGCGTGACGGCGCTCCGGAGGTTGGTGATGATCTTGTCTCAGCAGGGCTCCGCCCGAGCTCCGCAGAAACGCGATCTAGAGGAAAAACTATGGAGGTATGTGGTCGGGCAGCCGTGAGAAAAGCGTCTCAAATCAGCCCTAATTGCTCCATATATATAGGAGGAGGGAGGGGGGACCTTGCCTTGGGGTCCAAGGACCCCCAAGGAGTCGGCCGAGCCAAGGGGGGAGGACTCCCCCCCAAACCGAGTTGGACTTGGTTTGGTGGGAGGAGTCCCCCTCCCTTCCCACTTCCTCCCTCTTTTTTTTTCTTTTCCTTTGATTTCTTACTATTGGCGCATAGGCCCCCTTGGGGCTGTCCCACCAGCCCACTAAGGGCTGGTGTGTCTCCCCAAAGCCTATGGGCTTCCCCGGGGTGGGTTGCCCCCCCCCCCCCGGTGAACTCCCGGAACCCATTCGTCATTCCCGGTACATTCCCGGTAACTCCGAAAACCTTCCGGTAATCAAATGAGGTCATCCTATATATCAATCTTCGTTTCCGGACCATTCCGGAAACCCTCGTGACGTCTGTGATCTCATCCGGGACTCCGAACAACATTCGTTAACCAACCATATAACTCAAATACGCATAAAACAACGTCGAACCTTAAGTGTGCACACCCTGCGGGTTCGAGAACTATGTAGACATGACCCGAGAGACTCCTCGGTCAATATCCAATAGCGGGACCTGGATGCCCATATTGGATCCTACATATTCTACGAAGATCTTATCGTTTGAACCTCAGTGCCAAGGATTCGTATAATCCCGTATGTCATTCCCTTTGTCCTTCGGTATGTTACTTGCCCGAGATTCGATCGTCAGTATCCGCATACCTATTTCAATCTCGTTTACCGGCAAGTCTCTTTACTCGTTCCGTAATACAAGATCCCGCAACTTACACTAAGTTACATTGCTTGCAAGGCTTGTGTGTGATGTTGTATTACCGAGTGGGCCCCGAGATACCTCTCCGTCATACGGAGTGACAAATCCCAGTCTTGATCCATACTAACTCAACTAACACCTTCGGAGATACCTGTAGAGCATCTTTATAGTCACCCAGTTACGTTGCGACGTTTGATACACACAAAGCATTCCTCCGGTGTCAGTGAGTTATATGATCTCATGGTCATAGGAATAAATACTTGACACGCAGAAAACAGTAGCAACAAAATGACACGATCAACATGCTACGTCTATTAGTTTGGGTCTAGTCCATCACGTGATTCTCCCAATGACGTGATCCAGTTATCAAGCAACAACACCTTATTCATAATCAGAAGACACTGACTATCATCGATCAACTGGCTAGCCAACTAGAGGCATGCTAGGGACGGTGTTTTGTCTATGTATCCACACATGTAAATGAGTCTTCATTCAATACAATTATAGCATGGATAATAAACTATTATCTTGATACAGGAATTATAATAATAACTATACATTTATTATTGCCTCTAGGGCATAATTCCAACAGTCTCCCACTTGCACTAGAGTCAATAATCTAGCCCTCACATCACCATGTGAATTACATTGTAATAAATCTAACACCCATACAGTTCTGGTGTCGATCATGTTTTGGCCGTGGAAGAGGTTTAGTCAGCGGGTCTGCTACATTCAGATCCGTGTGCACTTTGCATATATTTACGTCCTCCTCCTCGACGTAGTCGCGGATGAGGTTGAAGCGTCGTTTGATGTGTCTGGTCTTCTTGTGAAACCTTGGTTCCTTTGCTAAGGCAATGGCACCAGTGTTGTCACAGAACAAGGTTATTGGATCCAGTGCACTTGGCACCACTCCAAGATCCGTCATGAACTGCTTCATCCAGACACCCTCCTTAGCCGCCTCCGAGGCAGCCATGTACTCCGCTTCACATGTAGAATCTGCTACGACGCTTTGCTTGGAACTGCACCAGCTTACTGCACCCCCATTAAGAATAAATACTTATCCGGTTTGCGACTTAGAGTCGTCCGGATCTATGTCAAAGCTTGCATCGACGTAACCTTTTACGGCGAGCTCTTCGTCACCTCCATACACGAGAAACATCTCCTTAGTCCTTTTTAGGTACTTCAGGATATTCTTGACCGCTGTCTAGTGATCCACTCCTGGATTACTCTGGAACCTACCTGCCATACTTATGGCCAGGCTAACATCCGGTCTAGTGCACAGCATCGCATACATGATAGAACCTATGGCTGAAGCATAGGGGACGGAGCGCATATGCTCTCTATCTTCATCAGTTGCTGGGCACTGAGTCTTACTCAATCTCGTACCTTGTAAAACTGGCAAGAACCCTTTCTTGGACTGTTCCATTTTGAACCTTTTCAAAACTTTATCAAGGTATGTGCTTTGTGAAAGTCCTATCAGGCGTTTTGATCTATCCCTATAGATCTTAATGCCTAGAATGTAAGCAGCTTCTCCTAGGTCCTTCATAGAGAAACTTTTATTCAAGTAACCTTTTATGCTCTCCAAAAGCTCTACGTTGTTTCCAATCAGTAATATGTCATCCACATATAATATTAGAAACGCCACAGAGCTCCCACTCACTTTCTTGTAAATACAAGATTGTCCAACCACTTGTATAAACCCAAATGCTTTGATCACCTCATCAAAGCGTTTGTTCCAACTCCGAGATGCTTGCACCAGTCCATAAATGGATCGCTGGAGCTTGCACACTTTGTCAGCATTTTTAGGATCGACAAAACCTTCAGGTTGCATCATATACAACTCTTCCTTAAGGAAACCGTTAAGGAACGCCGTTTTGACATCCATCTGCCAGATTTCATAATCGAAAAATGCAGCTATTGCTAACATGATTCTGACGGACTTAAGCATCGCTACGGGTGAGAAGGTCTCATCGTAGTCAACTCCTGGAACTTGTGAAAAACCCTTTGCCACAAGTCGAGCTTTATAAACGGTCACATTACCGTCAGCGTCCGTCTTCTTCTTAAAGATCCATTTGTTCTGAATAGCCTTGCGGCCCTCAGGCAGTATCTCCAAAGTCCACACTTTGTTCTCATACATGGATCCTATCTCGGATTTCATGGCTTCTAGCCATTTGTTGGAATCTGGGCCCACCATTGCTTCTTCATAATTTGCAGGTTCATTGTTGTCTAACAACATGATTGATAAGACGGGATTACCGTACCACTCTGGAGCAGCGCGTGATCTCGTCGACCTGCGTGGTTCAACAGAAACTTGAACTGGAGTTTCATGATCATCATCATTAACTTCCTCCTCAACCGGCGTCGCAACGACAGAGGTTTCCCCTTGCCCTGCGCCACCATCCAGAGGGATGAGAGGTTCGACAACCTCGTCAAGTTCTATCTTCCTCCCACTCAATTCTCTCGAGAGAAACTCCTTCTCGAGAAAAGTTCCGTTCTTAGCAACAAACACTTTGCCCTCGGATTTGAGATAGAAGGTGTACCCAACTGTCTCTTTTGGGTAACCTATGAAGACGCATTTTTCCGCTTTGGGTTCCAGCTTTTCAGGCTGAAGCTTTTTGACATAAGCATCACATCCCCAAACTTTAAGAAACGACAACTTTGGCCTTTTGCCATACCACAGTTCGTATGGTGTCGTCTCAACGGATTTTGATGGTGCCCTATTTAAAGTGAATGCAGCTGTTTCTAATGCATAACCCCAAAAAGATAACGGCAAATCAGTAAGAGACATCATATATCGCACCATCTCTAACAAAGTACGATTACGACGTTCGGACACACCATTACGCTGTGGTGTTCCAGACGGTGTTAACTGCGAAACAATTCCACATTGTCTTAAGTGACCACCAAACTCGAAACTCAGATATTCACCCCCACGATCAGACCGTAGGAACTTGATCTTCTTGTTACGATGATTTTCCACTTCACTCTGAAATTGCTTGAACTTTTCAAATGTTTCAGACTTGTGCTTCATCAAGTAGACATAACCATATCTACTTAAATCTCCAGTGAAGGTGAGGAAATAACGATATCCGCCGCGTGCCTCTACGCTCATTGGACCACACACATCGGTATGTATGATTTCCAACAAGTCACGTGCACGCTCCATTGTTCCGGAGAACGGAGTCTTAGTCATCTTGCCCATGAGGCATGGCTCGCACGTGTCAAGTGAATCAAAGTCAAGTGACTCCAAAAGTCCATCAGCATGGAGTTTCTTCATGCGCTTTACACCAATATGACCCAAGCGGCAGTGCCACAAAAATATGGCGCTATCATTGTTTACTCTAACTCTTTTGGTCTCAATGTTATGTATATGTGTATCGCTATCAAGATTCAATATGAACAATCCTCTCACATTCGGTGCATGACCATAAAAGATGTTACTCATAGAAATAGAACAACCATTATTCTCAGACTTAAAAGAGTAACCGTCTCGCAATAAACAAGATCCAGATATAATGTTCATGCTCAACGCAGGCACTAAATAACAATGATTTAAGTTCATCACTAATCCCGATGGTAGCTGAAGTGACACTGTGCCGACGGCGATTGCATCAACCTTGGAACCATTTCCTACGCGCATCGTCACTTCGTCTTTCGCCAGCCTTCGTCTATTCCGCAGTTCCTGTTTCGAGTTGCAAATGTGAGCAACAGAACCGGTATCGAATACCCAGGCACTACTACGAGAGCCGGTTAAGTACACATCAATAACATGTATATCAAATATACCTGATTTTTCTTTGCCCGCCTTCTTATCTACCAGATACTTGGGGCAATTGCGCTTCTAGTGACCCATACCCTTGCAATAGAAGCACTCTGTTTCAGGCTTAGGTCCAGCCTTGGGTTTCTTCGGCGGATTGGCAACAGGCTTGCCGCTCTTCTTCGAATTGCCCTTCTTGCCTTTGCCGTTTCTCTTGAAACTAGTGGTCTTGCTCACCATCAACACTTGATGCTCTTTACGGAGTTCAGACTCTGCGACTTTCAGCATCGCAAACAACTCGCCGGGAGACTTGTTCATCCCTTGCATGTTCTAGTTCAACACAAAGCCTTTATAGCTTGGCGGCAGTGATTGAAGGATTCTGTCAGTGATAGCCTCTTGCGGGAGTTCAATCCCCAGGTCAGCTAGACGGTTTGAGTACCCAGACATTTTGAGCACATGTTCACTGACAGACAAGTTTTCCTCCATCTTGCAAGCATAGAATTTATCGGAGGTCTCATACCTCTCGATCCGGGCGTTCTTCTGAAAGATAAACTCCAACTCCTGGAACATCTCAAATGCTCCATGACGCTCAAAGCGACGTTGAAGTCCCGGTTCTAAGCCATACAAGACTGCACATTGAACTATTGAGTAGTCCTCCTTACGTGCTAACCAAGCGTTCTTAACATCCTGATCAGCCGTAGCGGGTGGTTCATCTCCTAGCGCAGCATTAAGGACATAATCCTTCTTCCCAGCTTGTAAGATTAGCTTAAGATTACGAGCCCAGTCTACAAAGTTGCTTCCATCATCTTTCAACTTAGCTTTCTCTAGGAACGTATTAAAATTCAGGATGACTGTCGCGTGAGCCATGATCTACAACACAAATATATTCAAAGTGGACTTAGACTATGTTCAAGATAATTAGAGTTCAACTTAATCAAATTATATGCTAAACTCCCACTCAAAAAGTACATCTCTCTAGTCATTTGAGTGGTTCATGATCCACTTACACTATCCCAAGTCCGATCATCACGTGAGTTGAGTATAGTTTCAGTGGTAAGCATCCCTATGCTAATCATATCAACTATATGATTCATGATCGACCTTTCGGTCTCATGTGTTCCGAGGCCATGTCTGCACATGCTAGGCTCGTCAAGCTTAACCCGAGTGTTCCGCGTGCGCAACTGTTTTGCACCCGTTGTATGTGAACGTTGAGTCTATCACACCCGATCATCACGTGGTGTCTCAAAACGACGAACTGTAGCAACGGTGCACAGTCGGGGAGAACACAATTTCGTCTTGAAATTTTAGTGAGAGATCACCTCATAATGCTACCGTCGTTCTAAGCAAAATAAGGTGCATAAAAGGATTAACATCACATGCAATTCATAAGTGACATGATATGGCCATCATCACGTGCTTCTTGATCTCCATCACCAAAACACCGGCACGATCTTCTTGTCACCGGCGCCACACCATGATCATCCATCAACGTGTCGCCATCGGGGTTGTCGTGCTACTTATGCTATTACTACTAAAGCTACATCCTAGCAAAATAGTAAACGCATCTGCAAGCACAAACGTTAGTATAAAGACAACCCTATGGCTCCAGCCGGTTGCCGTACCATCGACGTGCAAGTCGATATTTCTATTACAACATGATCATCTCATACATCCAATATATCACATCACATCGTTGGCCACATCACATCACAATCATACCCTGCAAAAACAAGTTAGACGTCCTCTAATTTTGTTGTTGCATGTTTTACGTGGTGACCAAGGGTATCTAGTAGGATCGCATCTTACTTATGCAAACACCACAACGGAGATATATGAGTTGCTATTTAACCTCATCCAAGGACCTCCTCGGTCAAATCCGATTCAACTAAAGTTGGAGAAACCGTCACTTGCCAGTCATCTTTGAGCAAAGGGGGTTACTCGTAACGATGAAACCAGTCTCTCGTAAACGTACGAGTAATGTCGGTCCAAGCCGCTTCAATCCAACAATACCGCGGAATCAAGAAAAGACTAAGGAGGGCAGCAAAACGCACATCACCACCCACAAAAACTTTTGTGTTCTACTCGAGAAGACATCTACGCATGAACCTAGCTCATGATGCCACTGTTGGGGAACGTCGCATGGGAAACAAAAATTTTCCTACGCGCACGAAGACCTATCATGGTGATATCCATCTACGAGAGGGGATGAGTGATCTACGTACCCTTGTAGATCGTACAGCAGAAGCGTTAGAGAACGCGGTTGATGTAGTGGAACGTCCTCACGTCCCTCGATCCGCCCCGCGAACAATCCCGCGACCAGTCCCACGATCTAGTATCGAACGGACGGCACCTCCGCGTTCAGCACACGTACAGCTCGACGATGATCTCGGCCTTCTTGATCCAGCAAGAGAGACGGAGAGGTAGAAGAGTTCTCCGGCAGCGTGATGGCGCTCCGGAGGTTGGTGATGATCTTGTCTCAGCAGGGCTCCGCCCGAGCTCCGCAGAAACGCGATCTAGAGGAAAAACTATGGAGGTATGTGGTCGGGCAGCCGTGAGAAAAGCGTCTCAAATCAGCCCTAATTGCTCCATATATATAGGAGGAGGGAGGGGGGACCTTGCCTTGGGGTCCAAGGACCCCCAAGGAGTCGGCCGAGCCAAAGAGGGAGGACTCCCCCCCCCCCCAAACCGAGTTGGACTTGGTTTGGTGGGAGGAGTCCCCCTCCCTTCCCACTTCCTCCCTCTTTTTTTTTCTTTTCCTTTGATTTCTTACTATTGGCGCATAGGCCCCCTTGGGGCTGTCCCACCAGCCCACTAAGGGCTGGTGTGTCTCCCCAAAGCCTATGGGCTTCCCCGGGGTGGGTTGCCCCCCCCCCCCCCCCCCGGTGAACTCCCGGAACCCATTCGTCATTCCCGGTACATTCCCGGTAACTCCGAAAACCTTCCGGTAATCAAATGAGGTCATCCTATATATCAATCTTCGTTTCCGGACCATTCCGGAAACCCTCGTGACGTCCGTGATCTCATCCGGGACTCCGAACAACATTCGGTAACCAACCATATAACTCAAATACGCATAAAACAACGTCGAACCTTAAGTGTGCACACCCTGCGGGTTCGAGAACTATGTAGACATGACCCGAGAGACTCCTCGGTCAATATCCAATAGCGGGACCTGGATGCCCATATTGGATCCTACATATTCTACGAAGATCTTATCGGTTGAACCTCAGTGCCAAGGATTCGTATAATCCCGTATGTCATTCCCTTTGTCCTTCGGTATGTTACTTGCCCGAGATTCGATCGTCAGTATCCGCATACCTATTTCAATCTCGTTTACCGGCAAGTCTCTTTACTCGTTCCGTAATACAAGATCCTGCAACTTACACTAAGTTACATTGCTTGCAAGGCTTGTGTGTGATGTTGTATTACCGAGTGGGCCCCGAGATACCTCTTCGTCATACGGAGTGACAAATCCCAGTCTTGATCCATACTAACTCAACTAACACCTTCGGAGATACCTGTAGAGCATCTTTATAGTCACCCAGTTACGTTGCGACGTTTGATACACACAAAGCATTCCTCCGGTGTCAGTGAGTTATATGATCTCATGGTCATAGGAATAAATACTTGACACGCAGAAAACAGTAGCAACAAAATGACACGATCAACATGCTACGTCTATTAGTTTGGGTCTAGTCCATCACGTGATTCTCCCAATGACGTGATCCAGTTATCAAGCAACAACACCTTGTTCATGATCAAAAGACACTGACTATCATCGATCAACTGGCTAGCCAACTAGAGGCATGCTAGGGACGGTGTTTTGTCTATGTATCCACACATGTAAATGAGTCTTCATTCAATACAATTATAGCATGGATAATAAACTATTATCTTGATACAGGAATTATAATAATAACTATACATTTATTATTGCCTCTAGGGCATAATTCCAACACGTGAGTGGTACGGTAATCCTGTCTTACGATTATGTTGTTGGACAACAATGAACCTACGAATTATGAAGAAGCAATGGTGGGCCCAGATTCCAACAAATGGCTGGACGCCATGAAGTCCGAGATAGAATCCATGTACGAGAACAAAGTGTGGACTTTGGAAGTACTATCTGAAGGCCGCATGGCTATTCAGAACAAATGGATCTATAAGAAGAAGACGGACGCAGACGGTAATGTAACCATTTATAAAGCTCGACTTGTGGCAAAGGGTTTTTCACAAGTTCGAGGAGTTGACTATGATGAGACTTTCTCACCGGTAGCGATGCTTAAGTCTGTCCAAATCATATTAGCAATAGCTGCCTTTTACGATTATGAAATCTGGCAGATGGATGTCAAAACGGCGTTCCTTAACGGTTTTCTTAAGGAAGAGCTATATCTGATGCAACCCGAAGGTTTTGTCGATCCATACTAACTCAACTAACACCTTCGGAGATACCTGTAGAGCATCTTTATAGTCACCCAGTTACGTTGCGACGTTTGATACACATAAAGCATTCCTCCGGTGTCAGTGAGTTATATGATCTCATGGTCATAGGAATAAATACTTGACACGCAGAAAACAGTAGCAACAAAATGACACGATCAACATGCTACGTCTATTAGTTTGGGTCTAGTCCATCACGTGATTCTCCCAATGACGTGATCCAGTTATCAAGCAACAACACCTTGTTCATAATCAGAAGACACTGACTATCATCGATCAACTGGCTAGCCAACTAGAGGCATGCTAGGGACGGTGTTTTGTCTATGTATCCACACATGTAAATGAGTCTTCATTCAATACAATTATAGCATGGATAATAAACTATTATCTTGATACAGGAATTATAATAATAACTATACATTTATTATTGCCTCTAGGGCATAATTCCAACACGTGAGTGGTACGGTAATCCTGTCTTACGATTATGTTGTTGGACAACAATGAACCTGCGAATTATGAAGAAGCAATGGTGGGCCCAGATTCCAACAAATGGCTGGACGCCATGAAGTCCGAGATAGAATCCATGTACGAGAACAAAGTGTGGACTTTGGAAGTACTATCTGAAGGCCGCATGGCTATTCAGAACAAATGGATCTATAAGAAGAAGACGGACGCAGACGGTAATGTAACCATTTATAAAGCTCGACTTGTGGCAAAGGGTTTTTCACAAGTTCGAGGAGTTGACTACGATGAGACTTTCTCACCGGTAGCGATGCTTAAGTCCGTCCAAATCATATTAGCAATAGCTGCCTTTTACGATTATGAAATCTGGCAGATGGATGTCAAAACGGCGTTCCTTAACGGTTTTCTTAAGGAAGAGCTATATCTGATGCAACCCGAAGGTTTTGTCGATCCAAAGAATGCTATCAAAGTATGCAAGCTCCAATGATCCATTTGTGGACTGGTGCAAGCATCTCAGAGTTGGAATAAGCGCTTTGATGAGGTGATCACAACATTTGGGTTCATACAAGTGGTTGGAGAATCTTGTATTTATAAGAAAGTGAGTGGGAGCTCTGTGGCGTTTCTAATATTATATGTGGATGAAATATTGCTGATTGGAAACAACGTGGAGCTTTTGGAGAGCATAAAGGATTACTTGAATAAAAGTTTCTCTATGAAGGACCTAGGAGAAGCTGCTTACATTCTAGGCATTAAGATCTATAGGGATAGATCGAGACGCCTGATAGGACTTTCACAAAGCACATACCTTGATAAAGTTTTGAAGAAGTTTAAGATGGATCAGTCCAAGAAAGGGTTCTTGCTAGTATTACAAGGTATAAACTTGAGTAAGGCTCAGTGCCCAGCAACTGGGGAAGATAGAGAACAAATGAGTTCCGTCCCCTACGCTTCAGCCGTAGGTTCTATCATGTATGCAATGTTGTGCACTAGACCAGACGTCAGCTTGGCCATAAGTATGACAGGCAGGTTTCAGAGTAATCCAGGAGTGGATCATTGGACGACGGTCAAGAATATTCTGAAGTACCTGAAAAGAACTAAGGAAATGTTTCTCGTTTATCGAGGCGATTTCGATTGTACTCTGCTCAAACGCTATCGATCCGACAAGTATTTTTGAAGACCGAAAATCTCACACGCCCGAAAGGGACCTCGTCTCGACGCGTGGTGGCTATGCGCTATCGTAGGTCGGTTCGCCTGCACCTAGAGCCTCGAGAATCGCTGCTTTTTAACACGAAGAGCGAGAGAGAAAGAACGAGGGAAAGATATAAAAACGGGTAAAAAATAATAGATTGATTTGTTCAATTCTATGTTGTTTAATCAACAATCATCTTTTATATATTTATGAGGCGGTTGGACTATTCATGTAAAAAAGGACTTCAAATCACGTCTAATTTTTTTAAATTAACTGAACTCGGATTTAGGTAAGTGTGAGGTGACAGTTTGATTTTGAAGTCTCACAGGCTAAAAATGACCATTGATGAAGATGAGCTTTCGACAAGACGAACAACTTTCACTTTGAACGATGTTCCATTCGAGGCCATCCTTACATGTGTGTCTGGTCCGGGCGTCATATTTTGCTCACTCTAGGGTTATATTGTGCGGGCTCTAATTTTTTGAATATAACCTTTGATGGAGATAATTTATAT
The DNA here is from genome assembly GCF_904849725.1 of Hordeum vulgare subsp. vulgare. Classification (NCBI taxonomy): domain Eukaryota; kingdom Viridiplantae; phylum Streptophyta; class Magnoliopsida; order Poales; family Poaceae; genus Hordeum; species Hordeum vulgare. The sequence goes on from NC_058521.1 coordinate 582,983,855, forward strand.
ATCAAAATCAATCGATTTGACAAGAGTAAGATAATCTGTGTAGAACATTCTCTTAGATGAGTCCGTTTCAAGGGCATAATTGGCCGAACAATACTCTGAATACAAAATCTTAGTACTTTGAGCATAGTTACGACCCTTTAGATTGGATGGTGATGACCGAAACATCAAAGTTTCTCATTTTGACGATATAGAACTTTCTCATGGTGATTAATTTTCCATTTGAGGTCTTCTTAATTAAGTTTTTGGCCATGCCAAAATTTGATGTCAACAGAGATATATGTACACTTTCGTCGTTGCCTTGTGCAGGCCCGAGGATGTATGTGGTGCATGGGGGTCAATTGGAGCTACCGGTGAAGCGGATCCCTGTTGCACATTTTAAAATGTTCAAAAAAATCCAAGAAAATATTAGTGCATTGACATAGCATCAATGTATGTTGTAAAGAAATCAAATGAAAATTCAAAACGTTGCTCGAGATACAAAAATGACAAATTCAACATCAATGTGCTAATGGGCCAAATATGAAGCCCAACTTGTGTTATGTACTATTTAGTGTCAAATTTGCCATTTTTTATCTCAAACAATATTGTAAATTTTGATTTGAATTTTTATGACAACATACATTAATTTTGTGTGAATGTACTATTTTTTTCTCGGATTTTTTGACCATTTCAAAATCTTCAAGGGGTTTGGTGCACCGGTAGCACCAATTGCCCTCGTGCACCACATACACCCCCGTGGAGGCCCTGCATGGCTGGCGGGCGAATCTTCATGGAGTAGCTGGGCAATTATCATCTTGCATGCTCCGCACAAGAAGGAAACATGCGTACGTCAGTAGTTGAACGAACCTGCCCCATCGAGCAAGCGTGGCATCATCGTTAGGCCCGCGCATCTGAAAGCAGAATTGCTCCCTAAGGTGGTTTTATAATTGATCACAACATATGCATCATTGAAATAATTATCTTATCCAAGTATATTTGAGAAAAGTTCAAAGATGCCTTGGCCCTAGGATTGTGAGGAGAAGCCCCTTGATGCTAGGAAAGAATAGAATTAGCTCAAGCTTCAAGCAAGAATATGTTGGAAATATGCCCTAAGGCAATGATAAATAGTTATTATTATATTTCTTGTTTAAAGATAACCGTTTATTATCCATGCTCTAATTGTATTGAATGAAAACATAGATACTTGTGTGGATACATAGACAAAACAATGTCCCCAGCAAGCCTCTAGTTGGCTAGCCAGTTGATCAATGATAGTCAAGGTTTTCTGACTATGTACAAGTGTTGTCACTTGATAACTGGATCACATCATTAGGAGAATCATGTGATGGACTAGACCCAAACTATGAACGTAGCATATTGATCGTGTCATTTTATTGCTATTGTTTTCTGCGTGTCAAGTATTTGTTCCTATGACCATGAGATCATATAACTCACTGGCACCGGAGAAATACCTTGTGTGCATCAAACGTCACAACGTAACTAGGTGACTATAAAGGTGCTCTACAGGTATCTCCGAAGGTTTTCGTTGAGTTAGTATGGATCAAGACTGGGAATTGTCACTCCGTGTGACGGAGAGGTATCTCGGGGCCCACTCGGTAATACAACATCACACACAAGCCTTGCAAGCAATGTGACTAAGTGTAAGTCACGGGATCTTGTATTATGAAACGAGTAAAGAGACTTGCCGGTAACGAGATTGAAATAGGTATGCGGATACCGACGATCAAAGGACATACCGAAGGACAAAGGGAATGACATACGAGATTATATGAATGCTTGACACTAAGGTTCAACCGATAATATCTTCGGAGAATATGTAGGATCCAATATGGGCATCCCGGTCTCGCTATAGGATATTGACCGAGGAGTGCCTCGGAGCATGTCTACATAGTTCTCGAACCCGCAGGGTCTGCATACTTAAGGTTCGATGATGTTTTAGTATAGTTGAATTATATGTGTGGTTACCGAATGTTGTTCGGAGTCCCGGATGAGATCGCAAACGTCACGAGGGTTTCCGGAATGGTCCGGAAATGAAGATTGATATATAGGATGGCTTTATTTGGTTACCGAAAGGTTTTCGGGCATTACCGGGAATGTACCAGGAGTGACAAATGTGTTCCGGAAGTTCACCGGGAGGGGGCAACCCACCCGGGGGAATCCCAATGGCCCTATGGGTGGAACACCAGCCCTTAGTGGGCTGGTGGGACAGCCCAAGAGGGCCTTGGCGCCAAGGAAAGAAAACCAAAGAAAAATAAAAAACAAGGTCGGAAGGAAGAGAAGGACTGGAGTAGGACTCCTCTCCCTTGGCCGGCACACCCTTGAGGGCTTGGCCCTCAAGGCAAGCCTCCTCCCCCTCCCTCCTATATATAGTGGTGTTTTAGGGATGATTTGAGACAACTTTTGCCACGTGCAACTCAGATCTAGACACCATAGTTTTACCTCTAGATCGTATTTCTGCGGAGCTCGGGCGGAGCCCTGCAGGAGTAGATCCTCACCACCACCGGAGCGTCGTCGCGTTGACGAGAATTCATCTACTTCTCCGTCTTGCTTGCTAGATTAAGAAGGCCGAGATCATCGTCGAGCTGTACCTGTGTTGAACGCGGAGGTGCCATCCGTTCGGCACTATATCGGAACGGATCGTGGGACAGATCGCGGGACGGTTCGTGGGACGGTTCTTGGGGCTGATCGAGGGACGTGAAGACGTTCCACTACATCAACCGCGTTTCTTAAATGCTTCCTGTTGTGCGATCTACAAGGGTACGTAGATCCAAATCTCCTCTCGTAGATGGACATCACCATGATACGTCTTCGTGTGCGTAGGAAATTTTTGTTTCCCATGCAACGTTCCCCAACAGAAGACTCTACATTTTACTTTTGTGAGAAATCACTTCGGATCCATAGGATAGCCAATACTATTAAAAGGAGGTGATGTATTATGATGAATTGGTTTCTCGCGTGCTTAGAGGTAGCCACCAAAACTACTCACCATTCTCCCACAAAATATTTGTGTTCAAAGCTAAACCAGCAAAATCGGTGCCACCAACTATTTCCACTCGGCTCTACCGATTTCACAATTGACAAATCCTATGTCAAACCCTACCATCTCGGTACCACCAGCTTTCACATTGGTGCCACCGAGATTCAGTGAAAACTTTCTGTTGAGAAGATTTCAAGAATCGGAATTTTTGAGTTTGACATCGGTCTGACCGAGATTTGGAAACTGGTCTAGGTCATCATATTGGTACCACCGAGATTCCTATATTGGTCTCTGATACGTCTCCAACGTATCTATAATTTTATATGGTTCCATGCTATTCTCTTGTCAACTTTGGATGTTTTGTTTGCATGATTATGCTATTTTATATCTTTTTGGGGACTAACCTATTAACTCAAGGCCAAGTGCCACTTCCTGTTTTTCCGTGTTTTTGACCCTTTTCACAGAAGATTATTAAACGGAGTCCAAACGGAATAAAACCTTCGGAGTAGATGCAGACAGTATCGGTCTACTTGTCTCGGACGTGATGCCTATATGTATGATCATTGCCTTAGATATCGTCATGACTTTGCGCGGTTCTATCAATTGCTCGACAGTAATTCGTTCACCCACCGTAATACTTGCTATCATGAGAGAAGCCTCTAGCGAACACTATGGCCCCCGGGTCTACTTCACATCATATTTTCAGCTCTACACTTTTACTTTGTTGCACTTTCCACCTCCAGATCTCACCTTGTAGTTAATCGTGAAAGGATTGACAACCCCTTTATAGCGTTGGGTGCAAGTTTGTTTGTTTTTGCGCAGGTACATTGGTGACTTCTCTTGATACTCCTACTAGATTGATACCTTGGTTCTCAAACTGAGGGAAATACTTATTGCTACTGTGCTGCATCACCCTTTCCTCTTCAAGGGAAAAAACCAACGCAAGCTCAGAGGTAGCAGTCTCACCGATAATTCAAAAGTTGCCACATTTAGTGAAACTCAGTACCACCGAGATTCATTTCGGTGTCACCGAGTTGGGCAATAATGTTGTAACAGTTGGATTTTGGAGGATGCCTATATATACCTCTCCACCTACCTCTCATTCGCACAGGAAGCACTCAGAACACACTTACACTTCCTAGATCCATTTTTCGGAGGGAGAGCCACCTACTCATGTGTTGATATCAAGAGATTCTAATCCAACCATTTGAACCTTGATTACTAGCATCCCCAAATTGCTTTCCACAAGATCAATCTCTTCTACCCATGCCAAATCTGTGAGAGAGTGATTGAGTGTTGAGGAGACTATCTTTTGAAGCACAAGAGCAAAGATTTCACCGTTCTACTACATCTATTACCTTTTGGAGGGTGGTGCCTCCTAGATTGGTTAGGTGTCAGTTGGGAGCCTCCTACTTCGTGTTGTGGAGTTGAACCAAGAAGTTTGTAAGGGCAAGGAGATCGCTTAGTTCGTGAAGATCTATCATGAGTGAGGGTAGTCATGTGTGGATGGAAGCCATGGTGGAATATACAAGGCCGCTTTTTCATGGACCCCTTGTGGGTGGAGCCCTCCGTAGACTCTCGCAGTCGTTACCCTCCGTGGGTTGAAGTGTCCACTAACATGGACGTATGATAGCGCCACCTATTGGAACCATGCCAAAAATTGTCGTGTCAACCATTGCGTTTGATCTCCCTACCTTACCCTCTCCTTTACATTTGCATGTCGTTACTTTCTGATGCTACACTCTTAGATGTGCATATGTAGGTTGAACTTGACTAGTCATAATTGCTAAAACTGGCCAACAACTAAAATTGAGAAAAAGCTCAAGAGGTAGCAAGAAGAATTTCCGGCGCCGTTCCCGGGGAGTATCAAGTCAAGAATAGTCTCCCTTCAACGTGTCAATTTCTTGCATCGGGGACTATTCTAAGTGAAGGTTATCCAAGTAACCTTCGCAAACTCATCTCTTGGATTTACTTTTTTGCCTTTTTCCTCTCGTTTTCCTCTCCCCCACTTCTGAAAAACAAAAATTTACAATTTTTTTTGCCTTCTTCATTCGTCCTTTTCTCTCGCTTGCTTTCTGTTTGGTTGTGCTGGATAGTCTACCTATCCTTATGGCTAGTCCTATAGCTTTGAACGATACTCCCGAGAGCGAAGTTCTTAATTTCAAACAGAATGAGGGAGAAAACTTAAAGGATGCTTGGTATAGGATTTGCAATGCTCAGAATAGATCTACTCGTAAGCAATCTACTACCGTTCTGCTTCACAACTTTTATGTGGGTATTTCCCCTTGGAATAGGTACGTTCTTGACACAATCATAGGTGGAAATTTCTCGGGTAGCCATACCGTTGATTCTTACGGTGCCTTCATAAATTTGGTAGGCTCATCCCCACTCATGGTTAATGGAACTACCTTAACTTTGGAACATGTGATGCGTAGGCTGGATATCATTGAAAATAAAGTTGCTACGATTGAACTCATTGAAAATTTGGATAAAAAGATCCACAATCAAATCACTCAATATGTATCCAAAGTGTGAATGACTTTGAAAAATTTAAAGGAGAGGGAACCCACAGTTAACGAAAAACTAGGTCATGATTCCGCTAGAATTGGCAAACTAGAGGATGTCATAACCAACTTGGGTTCTGCTTTTGCCGCTGTTCAGAGCACTCCAAATTTTGCCCACAATAAGGCCACCAAGTTTGTTTTTGTTCCTAAAAACAGTGGTGAACCATCTAGTAAGAGAGATGAAGATCTTAAAATGTTAAGTGTTCACACTACTTATGGTTTGAGCACCAAAGACGACGATGCTTGATTCTATCGCCTTGTGCCTAGCTAAGGGCGTTAAACAATATTGCTTGTTGGGAGGCAACCCAATGAATTTATCTTTGCTTTTTGCTTTATGTTTTGTTGTGTCCACACCATCATAATTATGTTATGATTGTGTTTTTTGTGTTTCTTTTTGTGTTTGAGCCAAGTAAAATCTTTATGACTAGTTTTGGTGATGGTTGTTTGATCGTGCTGAAAAAGACAAAACTTTTGGCTCACGAAATTATTTTTCATTCCTATCCAGAAATAGCTTTTGAGTTGATTCTTTTTTCTGCTGGTTAATATGCCAATTTCCCTAATTGTCGCAATTGTTCAGAATTTTTTAGATACTAGAAGTATACGAAGTATACAGATTGCTACAGACTAGTCTGTTTTTGACAGATTCTGTTTTTGTTGTGTTGATTGCTTATTTTGATGAAACTATGGATAGTATAGGGGGTAATAGCTATGGAAAAGTGAGAATACAGTAATATAACACCAATATAAATAGAAATCAATATTACTACAGTACCTAAAGAGGTGGTGGTTTGTTTTCTTATGCTAATGATATCACGAGTTTCTGTTTAAGTTTTGTGTTGTGAAGTTTTCAAGTTTTGGGTGATGTTCTCATGGGCAATGGGATAAAGAGTGGAAAGAGCTCAAGCTTGGGTATGCCCAAGGCATCCCAAGACAAATTCAAGGACACCAAAAAGCCTAAGCTTGGGGATGCCCCGGGAAGGCATCCCCTCTTTCGTCTTCAATCCATCGGTAACGTTACTTGGAGCTATATTTTTATTCACCACATGATATGTGTTTTGCTTGGAGCGTCGTGAATTATAGGAGTTTTTATTTTTGTTGTGTCACAATCATCCTTGCTGCACACCTTTTGAGAGGGACATGCACTCATCGTGAATTTTATAGAATACTCATTGAGCTTTACTTATATCTTTTGAGTTAGGCAAATTTAGCTCGCTTGTGCTTCACTTATATCTTGTGAGCTAGATAACATTGCTCTAGTACTTCACTTAGATATTTTTAGAGCACGGCGGTGTCATACTTTGGTGAAATAAAAACTCTCGATCTTCACTTATATCTTTTTGAGAGTGCTCTCTCTGAGTAACTTGATAGCTGGCGTGTGCCATGAAAAAGTCCTAAAGATGATAGGCATCCAAAGAGGATATAATAAAAACTTCCATATTCAAGTGCATTGATTAGTAAAGAGAAGTTCGATTCCTCTCAATTAGTTTTGAGCCATGGATTTGGTGATATTAGAGTCATGTTAGTAGGGTGTTGTGAATCTAGAAATACTTGTGTTGAGGTTAGTGATTCCCGTAGCATGCACGTATGGTGAACCGCTATGTTAGGAAGTCGGAGCATAATTGATTTATTAATTGTCATCCTTTTTGTTCCGGTCGGGATCGCGCGATGGTTAACACCTACCAACCCTTTCCCTAGGAGTATGCGTTTAGCACTTTGTTTCGATTACTAATAAAACTTTCGCGATAAGTATATGAGTTCTTCATGACTAATGTGAGTCCATGGTATAGATGCACTTTCACCTTCCACCATTGCTAGCTTCTCTAGTGCCGCCCAACTTTCGCCGGTGCACAAACCCACCATATACCTTCCTCAAAACAACCACCATACCTACCTATTATGGCCTTTTCATAGCCATTCCGAGATATATTGCCATGCAACTCCCACCGTTCCGTATCATGACTTGTGCCGTCACTTTCACATTGCCATTGCATGATCATAAGATAGCTAGCAAGATGTTTCAACGTCATACGCTAAGCTAGATCGTTGCACATCCCGGTACACTGCCGGAGGCATTTCCTATAGAGTCATCACTACTCTACGTATTGAATTGTGAGTAAATAAAAGTGTGATGATCATCACTATTAGAGCATTGTCCCATCTGAGGAAATAAAAAAAGAGGCCAAATACGCCCACCAAAAAAATAAAAAATGAAAAGAGGCCAAAGAGCCCAAACATAAAAAAGAAAAAAAAAGAGAGAGAAAAAGAGAGAAGGGACAATGCTACTATCTTTTTCCACACTTGTGCTTCACAATAGCACCATGTTCTTCATGATTGAGAGTCTCTTGTTTTGACACTTCCATATACTAATGGGAATTTTCATTACATAACTTGGCTTGTATATTCCAATGATGGGCTTCCTCAAAATTGCCCTAGGTCTTCGTGAGCAAGCAAGTTGGATGCACACCCACTAGTTCTCCTTTTGAGCTTTCACACACTTATAGCTCTCGTGCATCCATTGCATGGTAATCCCTACTCATTCACATTGATATCTATTGATGGGCATCTCCATATCCCGTTGATACGTCGAGTCGATGTGACCATCTCCTCCTTTTTGCCTCACAACCTCCAGCAAACTCTATTCCACCTATAGTGTTATATCCATGGCTCACGCTCATGTATTGCGTGAGAGTTGAAAAAGTTTGAGAAAGTAAGAGTGCGAAAACAATTACTTGGCCAATACCGGGGTTGTGCATGATTTAAATTCGTTGTGTGGGGATGATGGAGCATAGCCAGACTATATGATTTTGTAGGGATAACTTTCTTTGGCCTTGTTATTTTAAAAGTTCATGATCACTTTGCTAGCATGCTTGAGGTATTATTGTTTTCATGTAAATAGCAAACTATTGTTTTGAATCTTACGGATCTGAGCATTCATGTCACAAGAAAGAAGTTACAAAGGACAAATATGTTAGGTAGCATTCCACATCAAAAATTCAGTCTTCATCATTTCCCTACTCGAGGACGAGCAGGAGTTAAGCTTGGGGATGCTTGACACGTCTCCAACGTATCTATAATTTTTGATGGTTCCATGCATTATCTTGTCAACTTTGGATGTTTTGTTTGCATGATTATGCTATTTTATATCTTTTTTGGGACAAACCTATTAACTCAGTGTCAAGTGCCAGTTCCTGTTTTTTCCGTGTTTTTTACCCTTTTCACAGAAGATTATTAAACAGGGTCCAAACGGAATAAAACCTTCGGAAAGATTTTTCTCCGTAACAGAAGATACGCACGGAACTTGAGAACCAAGGCAAAGGACTCCGGGGGAGGCTACAAGCCCCCTAGCCGTGGCCTGGGGGGTCGCGCCTACCAGGCTTGTGGGCCCCCCATGCCTCCTTTGCCCTACTTCTTCCGCCTATAAATCTCCGAAAAATCCCAAACTGCCAGAGAGAGCCACGAAAATACTTTTCCGCCGCCATGAAAAATCTCATCTGGGGCACGTTCTAGTGCCCTGTCGGAGGGGGGATTCGGACACGGAGGGCTTCTTCATCAACACCATTGCCTCTCCGATGATGCGTGCGTAGTTCACCACAGACCTTCGGGTCCATAGCTAGTAGCTAGATGACTTCTTCTCTCTCTTGGATCCTCAATACAAAGTTCTCCATGATCTTCATGAAGATCTATCCAATGTAACCTTTTATTATAGTCTGTTTGTCGAGATCCGAAGAATTGTGGATTTATGATCAGATTATCTATGATTATTATTTGAGTTTCCTCTGATCTCTTATATGCATGATGTCATATCCTTGTAATTATCTTCGAGTTGTGGGTTTCGTTTGACCAACTTGACCTATAATTCTTGCAATAGGAGAAGTGCTTGGTTTTGGGTTCATACCGTGCGGTGTCCTCACCCAGTGACAGAAGGGGTAGCGAGGCACGCATCGTGTTGTTGCCATCAAGGGTAAAATGACGGGGTTTATATCTATTGCATGAATTTATCCCTCTACATCATGTCATCTTGCTTAAGGCGTTACTCTGTTTGTTATGAACTCAATACACTATATGCATGCTGGATAGCGGTTGATGTGTGGAGTAATAGTAGTAGATGCAGACAGTATCGGTCTACTTGTCTCGGACGTGATGCCTATATGTATGATCATTGCCTTAGATATCGTCATGACTTTGCGTGGTTCTATCAATTGCTCGACAGTAATTCGTTCACCCACCGTAATACTTGCTATCATGAGAGAAGCCTCTAGCAAACACTATGGCCCCCGGGTCTACTTCACATCATATTTTCAGCTCTACACTTTTACTTTGTTGCATTTTCCACCTTCATATCTCACCTTGTAGTTAATCGTGAAAGGATTGACAACCCCTTTATAGCGTTGGCTGCAAGTTTGTTTGTTTTTGCGTAGGTACATTGGTGACTTCTCTTGATACTCCTACTAGATTGATACCTTGGTTCTCAAACTGAGGGAAATACTTACTGTTACTGTGCTGCATCACCCTTTCCTCTTCAAGGGAAAAAAACAACGCAAGCTCAGAGGTAGCAGTCTCACCGAGAATTCAAAAGTTGCCACATTTAGTGAAACTCGGTACCACCGAGATTCATTTCGGTGTCATCGAGTTGGGCAATAATGTTGTAACAGTTGGATTTTGGGGGATGCCTATATATACCCCTCCACCTACCTCTCATTCGCACAGGAAGCACTCAGAACACACTTACACTTGCTAGATCCATTTTTCGGAGGGAGAGCCACCGACTCATGTGTTGAGATCAAGAGATTCTAATCCAACCATTTGAACCTTGATTACTAGCCTCCCCAAATTTCTTTCCACAAGATCAATCTCTCCTACCCATGCCAAATCTGTGAGAGAGTGATTGAGTGTTGAGGAGACTATCTTTTGAAGCACAAGAGCAAAGATTTCACCGTTCTACTACATCTATTACCTTTTGGAGGGTGGTGCCTCCTAGATTGGTTAGGTGTCACTTGGGAGCCTCCTACTTCGTGTTGTGGAGTTGAACCAAGAAGTTTGTAAGGGCAAGGAGATCGCTTAGTTTGTGAAGATCTATCATGAGTGAGGGTAGTCCTGTGTGGATGGAAGCCATGGTGGAATATACAAGGCCGCTTTTTCATGGACCCCTTGTGGGTGGAGCCCTCCGTGGACTCTCGCGGTCGTTACCCTCCGTGGGTTGAAGTGTCCACTAACATGGACGTATGATAGCGCCACCTATTGGAACCATGCCAAAAATTGTCGTGTCAACCATTGCGTTTGATCTCCCTACCTTACCCTCTCCTTTACATTTGCATGTCGTTACTTTCTGATGCTACACTCTTAGATGTGCATATGTAGGTTGAACTTGACTAGTCATAATTGCTAAAATTGGCCAACAACTAAAATTGAGAAAAAGCTAAGTTTTTATCTTGTCAAGTAGTCTAATCACCCCCCCCCCCTCTAGGCATACTTTCGATCCTACAAATGGTATCATACCTTTGGTATCCATTGCATTGGTTTCACAACTTAGGAGAGTATGGCATCTAGTGAGGGAAATTATCACCGTATAGGTCCATACTTTAGTGGTACAAACTTTGCTAGTTGGAAGCATGAGATAAAAATGCATATTCTTGGTCATAATCCCGCTATTTGGGTTGTTGTTTGTGTTGGTGTGCAAGGTTATTTCTTCGAAGAAGGAAAAGAACCAGATCTTGATGCGAGAGCGGACGAGTTGAAGATGTTGCATTACAATGCTCAAGCCTGTGATATCTTGTTCAATTGCTTGTGTCCCGAAGAATTCAACGAAATCAGACGCCTTGAGAATGCAAAGGAAATTTGGGATACTTTGATTGATATGCACGAAGGTACTGATTCTGTGAGGGAATCTACGTTGGATGTGCTTCAAAGTCAGCTTGACAAGTTCAAGATGAAGGATTGTGAAGGAGTCGCTCAGACGTATTCTAGGCTAGCTCTCATCACAAATGAGATTGCCGGCTTGTAAGTGAAGAGATGACCGACAAATTTATCATCAAGAAGATACTTAGAGCCTTGGATGGAAGATAGGACATCGTGTGCACATTAATCCAAATGACGCCAAACTACAAGGATCTCAAGCCAACTGAAGTCATTGGAAGGATTGTTTCTCATGAAATGTCACTCAAGGACAAAGATGAGTTGCACAATAAGTCAAGTGGTGCTTACAAAGCTTCAAGTGATACTCCCGCTACTTCAAATGAAAACCTTGTTACCAATGAAGAGAACAGTCTGATGGTCGGAAAATTCAACAAGTTCTACAAGAGTAGAGGCAAAGAGGGAAGGTCAAGCTCAAGATATGATGAGAAGGTTCGTCTAGTCGTGACTAAAACTTATACAAATGTGGAAAGCTAGTATACTACTCGAATGAGTGCTCAGCTCCCCACAAACGAAGAGAAGAGTCACTTAGAAGAAGAAGCTCAAGAGATGAGTCACCTCGTAGAGAGAGAAGGAGTAGAGAAGCTCATTATGAATGAAGACACTCCCGGAGAGGCGAGGAATTGGAGAATAAGGACAAGTACACCAAGAGAAGTTCAAGAAGAAGACATCAAGGTCACGTTGGTGAATGGGTTTCGGGCTCCGAGTCTCACAACCAATCCAAGAGAAGCTATCACTCCAACTCCGACTATAGTCAAGATGAAGGTGTTGCCGGTCTTGCACTCGTTTCCTCCAACTCCTATGACTTATTTGATTCACCAAATGAAGAGATTGGAAACTTCTTCATGGCAAAAGGCCCCAAAGTATCACACCCCGAGTACTTTGACTTTGATAGTGACGACGATGACTTGTTAGGGGAAGATGACTTGCTCTTTGATAAGACTAGTGATAACATTGGAAATGAACTTGAAAATAATCATGCTAGTCAAGATAAATCGAATGATGATAGGAAAGATACTGTACGACTAACTAAAGAATTAAACACTCTTAAGTTATCTCATGAAACTACTCTAGAAGATCATAGTGAGCTTGAAAGAACTCATGAGAAGCTACGCTTGAGAAGCTAAATTTAGAGCAAGGGCATGATTTCTAAAAGCAACCAATGATGATATTCTAAAGAAGAGTTCTTCTTATCTAGCGAAATGATTACTCATGTCTACTTTTGTTCCACAAGTTAAACCTAAGAACACTAGTAACAAAGTCAAGAAAATTTATTCATCTAGTAACAACCATGCTAAAGTTAGATCAAATGATGTTATTGCTAGTAGCTCTCTTGATTCCACTAATGATTCTCTTATCCAAGTTACACTTGAGCAAGAAAACTATTTATTGAAAGGAGTTATAGAGAGAGGTATCTTCAAGAGTCTTGCTGGAAGTAAGCAATTCGAGGAAATTGTGCGCAAGCAAAGAGGACATCGAAAGAAGCAAAGTGTTGACAACTTCAGTGTCAACGGAGATGTTTGGGAAGAAGGTCCCGGCCCAACTACTCTTTTATTTATAGGTTGGCAGCAGAACACTCTTTGATGCCCTCAAAAAAAGGAGAACACTCTTTGAGCCTTTGTTTGTTTTTTTCGCGCCATGTTTAAAAGCAGTAGGCTTTCGCGCTTAAAGCCGATCCCCGTGCGCGAGAAAAGTTGCCATTCTTGGGCCTGTTTTGGCGCTAGCATTCGGCTTGCAACGTCCTTGGTTGTTTTTTTACGGCAGAATCCTAAGTAGCAACCACGTGCTTCCCTATAACTACTCACAATGGGGAGTAATATATGATAGTAACATACGTATATTACTAGTCTAAGTTACTACCTCCATAATGGATAGTAACATAGGGGTAATAATATTGGACCTTTCGTTTATTAGCCTATAGACACATCTTGCCTTGTTATCCGCTATGTTACTCCTAGTATGAGTAACATGCTAAGTTACTCAATTTCTCTTTTTTCTTATTAATTAGTTGGCACATCATATTTTTTGCTGACGTGACATTTATGTTACTACCTATATTACTCCCATTGTGGTAGTCTAAGGCTATATGCAATGATGAAAAGTGGCCTCGTTTCGTTCGTTCTGTTATCATTTCATAGTGAACAGGATCTATTTTTCTTCTTCTATTGATCGGGTGGGGAACAAAAAGGCAGTGTGAACCACTCACTTCTGCACGCTCCAGCAGTGCCTATGACATTGAGAAACATGGTCGTACTTTGGGATGCGTATATACACACATGCCTCATTAAGTCATAATTAGTCATGGGTGCGTATTTCCAAAATGTTGGACCAGTTTAAGGCAAACATTGCAGAATGATACTGCTTCGATAGAGAGAAGCACATAAACTTCTGCTGCACAAATGATAGATATCACCCACTGCGGCCTGCGGGTGATACCGTCGCGATCGCTCACTAACGAGCAAGTGTGGGCCATAGTACATAGCTAAAAGTTGCACACCACTTTTAGGTACTTTTCTAGAACCTTCTCAACGGTATTCGAAAGATTACAAAAGTCTTTTGTTTACCATTTTTCGGCACTGGTTTTTCTGGATTTTTCTTTCTATTTTTTTCCTAATTCAAATTCCCGAACATTACTAAGTTCTTGGATATTTTAAACTTCCTACATTTTCTTATTCTTTGAACCATTTTATATTTATGAATGCTATTTCCTTCAAGATTTGTTTGAAGTCGTGAACATTTTTGAATTCACGACTATTTTCTGAAATTCAAATATATTTTCTGAGTTCAGATTTTTTAAATTCATATAAATAGAGTTTGTGAATCTTTTTGGAATTTATAAAAAAAACTGTGAACATTTTTGGAAATTAGCTAACACTTCTTGAATTCATGAACATTTGTGAATAACAACTAAGGTGCTTTAGAAAATTTGCAAAAGGCCCATCCATGAGTCTCATAATAATATGTTGGTCCAAAATCTTACCAGATAACTCATGGATCCAGATCACATGGCGGAGCTTGCGCGGGAGCACCAGATATATCCACCTCGGTGTGCGATTCAATGTCGTTCACTTTCATACCATATCGATGTCATGGGTAGGATGTGTGACTCCTCATCGGGCTATTGATGAAACATGAATCGGTGTTACACTAACCGACAAGCAAGAGCGGGCCTAGTTTTAAAACCCAGGTAGTCAAGGCCATCAAAATTTGGAGACCTCCTAACAATATTTTCTATTTAGCGCTGCAGGCGTCAGTTAATGTGCATTTCGCATTTTGTTAACTAGCGCCTGCAGCCTTCTTAAATGGACCGACTATCTAGACATCTCGTGACAAACTTTTTCTAAAAAATTATATGAACTTTCTTGAATATCGATGAACTTTTTTTTTACTTTTGACGAACATTTTTCTAAATTTGATGAACCTTTCTCTGAGTATTGATGAAGCTTTTCTAAAATATTAACATTCGATTACTTTTCTGAATATCACTGAACTTTTATGAAAATTGATGAACATATTTTTGAAAATGGATGAATTTGTTAAGGATTGATGAATTGTTTTGAGATTATGAACTTTTTGCCTTCAATGAACTGTTTTAGAAAATACATGAAATTTTCTTAATTTCTGTTAAATTTTTCAAATTTAATAAAGGTTTGACAGTTTAGAAAACTTTTTCGAAATAGTATAAATTTTTATTTTCAATTTCAATGAACTTTCTTCAAAATTGATGAACCTTTTTAAAATATATAACCTTTTTTTTAGTTGGATGTACCTTTTTACCTAAATCTGTAAAACTTTCTAAATTCTATATTTTTACTTCTATAACAAATAGAAAATCTGCACAGTTCTTTCCTACTGGATCAACAAAATAAAAAAGAAAACAAAAAAAATATTGGAAAGCTCGGGAGCGTGCTAGTGGATCGGGCCATGTGAGCAACGCTCCAAACGCCAGATCTATAACGGGCGCCTGCAGCACTGACTAGGAGCTCCCCCTCCTAACAGTGTGTTAAACACGGAAATCCCTATTTGACGCTCTCTCCGTCGCTGTGTCGAGGCTTCGCACAAGGGGCACCCAGCTGGCGTTTGAGAAAGAGCCGGCCCATTTACATGCCAATACCTTCGGTTTTGTGAACCTTCTTGAGGTTTCCAGCCGGTTTTGGAAACTTTCTAGAAGATTACCTGAATTGATTTTTTTTACTATTTTTTGTTTCTGTTTTAAAAATGTTCTGATTTTTCAAAAAATGTTCTGATTTTTTAAAAAATGTTCCGAAATTTGAGAAAAACTTTCGGAATTTGAAAACTGTTTCGAAATTTGAAAAATGTTCCCGAATTCGAAAAATGTTCAGAAAATTTAAAAACGTTCCGGTTTTAAATTAGTTTTTCCAAAATTTTGAAAAATGTTCCGGAATTTAAAATAATGTTATGATATTTTTATTAAAATGTTTCGATTTTTTCAAAAGAAATGTTCCGAAATTTGAAAAAAGGTTCCAAAATTTGAAAAATGTTCCGTAATTTGTAAAAATGTTTCAGAATTTGAAAAATGTTCTAGAATTTTAAAAATATTCAGGAATTTAAAAAGGTGTTCCAGCATTCGAAAAAATGTTTCGGATTTGAAAAAATGTTCCCGAATTTCAAAAAAGTGCTGGAATTTCAAAAAAATTCTGATATTTTTGCTGAAATGTTTCGAATTTTCTAACTGCTGGGCGCTAACTTTTTTTGTGGTCTCCAAATTCATTACTGATCGCTAACTTGTGCCGGGCAGTTGCCGCAGCGAGCGATGCATAGGAGGTCCCGGTAAACACCAACTAAATTTCCTATCGCCCGCGTGTCACCGTTGTGGGCTGTGGGCCAGTGCTCGCGTGCCGCTCCCAGGTTGGTGTTTTATTTGAAAATTTCCTATCGCTAACTTGACTGCATTATTTTCATTCGTGGGATGTTTTACTCGCGGTTCTCACCTACTGTGTTGTTCATTGCAGAATTGGTTACTATTTTTTATTTGAAAATGTCATATATTTTGGAAAATGCTTGTGAGTCTAAAAAATAGTAGATGAATTCGAAAAATCACATTTTTGAAATTTTTTTATTTTTCTCAAAATATCACGAAATTGCGAAAAATTCAAATAGTTTGAAAAATTACAATATAATTTTTTTTCATGAATTTCGAAAACTTCATGTGTTTAAAGAAAAAATCAATTCATTAATGGAAAATAAAAGAAAACAGAATAAAATCAAGTAAAAACGAGTCCAAAAAACAAAAACAAAAAGAAAAACCTTGTTCGGGGCTTCCAAACGCTTCACAAAACCGGCTCGAAAGCTTTGCAAAACCGAGAACAACTAGTTAGGGAGCGCTCCCTCGAAAGTCTCCCAGCGATCACTCCTGCGCGTTGTACTTGACACGTTTCGAGTCGCCGCCACGTGTCGCTTTTTGAGCATTCCCTTCGGACTTTTTTATTATTTTTTCGCAGCCGTTTTCGTCTTTTTAAGTGGTTATTTTCTGATTTTTTTTTATGTTATGGTTTTCACCGGTCTGTCGTAACTTTTGGAGAAAAAAAATTTCAAAAAATAAAATCACGAAAAAACGCGTTTTCTAGTGTTTTACGCGATAAACACGTTTTCTGTTTTTTTAAAGACGCACGGTTTTGATTCCGTGAGAGTCACGGTTTTGCCATCGCGACAGGCCCGACCCGTGCCTCTCGGAGAGGGAAAAACACGTTTTCGGTTTTTTTTTCTATTGCGTGAGACATGATTTTTTGTCTGTTTTTTTCCTTCCGTTTTTCTTCATGAAAAAAAGTTCGACAAACCTACCAATATGGGATCTAGTTTTGAAGATCCCCACGCGAGAAAGCCAACGGTGAAAACGGTTAGAGATTTGGACGCACGGTTTAGGAGATAAAACGTTTTGAAAATACAGATCTACGAAAAAAGAGAAAACTACCAGGTTGCAACAAGTGACACGCATGCACTACGTCATTTGTCGCAACTGTGAAGGTGACAGTAATCGCTGGAAGGTGTATTCGCTAAGAGCATCTCCAATAGATGGTCCAAATGTAAAAGTAACTAACTTTTGGACCGTGTGAGGCCAAAAACGCAGCTCCAACACACGGTCCATATGTAAAAAAATTGGAGCGCGGCCTCCTCGTGATGTAAAATGCAACACTTCGTGGTGCAAATTTATATCAGGAGATGCATCTCGTCCAAAACCAGCCGCCGCCCGCGAACACCCAACCGCCACTTCATTTCCTTTCCCGCCCGCCCGCTTGCGACCTCCCGCCCTTCCGCCGTCGCCCCGCCGCCTCCACAACCCGCCGCCGCCCCGCCGCACACCTCCCGCATCAGATTCGGCCATGCCCCGCCCCCACCTCGCCCCCCGCCGCTGTTTCCATGCCGCCCCGCAGCCCGCCCGCGGCGGATCCGGCCGCGGCCGCAGCGCACGCCGCCGCCCCGTGTGTCGCTGCCCCGTCCGCCCCGCCCCGTCCGTCCACCGCAAGTCCTCCCGGCTCCAGCCCACCCGTTGTAGCTCCGACCCGCCCCGTGCGTCGCCGCCCCGTCCGCCCCGCCCCATCCGCCTCCTCTCAGCTCCGTCCCGCCCCGGCTTCGTCCGCCACTGCTCTGGCCGCACGCCGCCGCCGCTTCACCACTCTAACCGCTCTCTAATGGCGTCGAAGAAGACGTTGAAGGGCAAGTCAGGCTTCTTCGGCATGAGGCGTTGGTGGATCGACACGTACCCCTCCGCCCATGAGGCCGCGCGTGCCTACGACATGGCGGTGTGGCGTGTCGAGAGGCCTCGGGAGCACCTCAACTTCCCAGAGATCGAGAGTCGGGTGGAAGCGGAGATGCTTGTGCCACAGGGCATCAAGATGAAGGAGATCACGATGAAGAAGAAGACGACGAAGAAGCCGTCGGTTGTCGTCAATGCCGGTGAGACAGATGAGGAGGCGATGGCGAGGTTTGCTCGGGAGCATCCGGAGTACGTCCATGCCGATCTGGAGCACTACTGGAAGCGTGAGGCGGAGTAAAAGAAGAAGGAGGACGAGGCCGGTCCCTCGACGGTGATCCCCATCGAGTCCTCTTCCGAGGAGGACTGGGCAGACTTCTCAGAGGAGGAGGAGGAGGAGGGGTGCGACGACCCGGAGAAGGAGGAGTTCTGGGAGCAGTTCCGCAGCTCCGACGATGAGGAGTAGTTTATCTAGTAGTTTGAAGTAGTAGTTGAAGTTCATGTATGAAACTATGTTGAATTTGATGTTTGAACTATGTTGAATGGACTAGTAGTTTTTCGTTTTAAGAAATTTTACATCTTCATTTTGGACCATCTATTGGAGTTGTTCTTTTGGACCATCTGTTGGATTTCAACTTTTTTCGGAGCTCCAAAGCGCACTTTTTGACGGTCCAAATTTTACATCTTCGGTTTTGGACCGTCAAATTTTGAACCATCTATTGAAGATGCTCTAACTAGTGATTTGCCCAAAACCAATGACCGGACTTTCACTGAATAAATCTTAATGGGCCAACCCACACAAAAGTTGTGTACCTCCTATGAAATACCATATAAGTGGCGCTATGAGCCCCGAATAGGGATCACGTGTGATTTGCAACCATTGTCTCTAGTTTCAAACAATCTAATCTGCATACATCTTCTAGGAAAAACCTAGTTTGCATGCAACTTTTTCTATTAAAGCCCAAGAGCCATAAATTATATACTACAACACCTTACGAAAATATCCTTACAAAAAATGAAAACACATCAAAATCATTGGGGGCATCGTACTCTTCTCATGCATCGACCATGGACCAGCCTCGAGCCCTTAGGGATCCGTCTGAGTGGCCGGAGAGTCGCCGATGTGGACTAGAAGATGTCGACGGCCGCAATCTGCAAAGCAAATCGTCACCACAAAGAATATAAATAGAGAGGACATGTTGAATGTGCTGGAAATATTCCCTAGAGGCAATAATTATAGTTATTATCATATTTCCTTGTTCATGATAATCGTCTATTGTTCATGTTATAATTGTATTAACAGGGAACAATAATACATGTGTGAATAAATAGATCACAATGTGTCCCTAGCAAGCCTTTAGTTGGCTAGCTCGTTAATCAATAGATGATCATGGTTTCCTGATCATGGGCATTAGATGTCATTGATAACGGGATCACATTATTGGGAGAATGATGTGATGGACAAGACCCAATCCTAAGCATAGCACTAGATCGTATTGTTCGTATGCTAAAGCTTTTCTAATGTCAAGTGTCGTACAACTCCCGGATACCGTCGGAGTGCTTTGGGTGTATCAAACGTCACAACATAACTGGGTGACTATAAAGGTGCACTACGGGTACCTCTGAAGGTGTCTGTTGGGTTGGCACGAATCGAGATTGGGATTTGTTGTTGGAAATATGCCCTAGAGGCAATAATAATTAGTTATTATTATATTTCTTTGTTCATGATAATCGTTTATTATCCATCCTATAATTGTATTGATTGGAAACGCAATACTTGTGTGGATACATAGACAAAACAGTGTCCCTAGTAAGCCTCTAGTTGACTAGCTCGTTGATCAAAGATGGTCAAGGTTTCCTGGCCATAGGCAAGTGTTGTTACTTGATAACGGGATCACATCATTAGGAGAATCATGTGATGGACTAGACCCAAACTAATAGACGTAGCATGTTGATCGTGTCATTTTGTTGCTACTGTTTTCTGCGTGTCAAGTATTTGTTCCTATGACCATGAGATCATATAACTCACTGACACCGGAGGAATGCTTTGTGTGTATCAAACATCGCAACGTAACTGTGTGACTATAAAGATGCTCTACAGGTATCTCCGAAGGTGTTCGTTGAGTTAGTATGGATCGAGACTGGGATTTGTCACTCCGTATGACGGAGAGGTATCTCCGGGCCCACTCGGTAATACAACATCACACACAAGCCTTGCAAGCAATGTGACTTAGTGTAAGTTACGGGTTCTTGTATTATGGAACGAGTAAAGAGACTTGCCGGTAAACGAGATTGAAATAGGTATGCGGATACTGACGATCGAATCTCGGGCAAGTAACATACCGAAGGACAAAGGGAATGACATACGGGATTATATGAATCCTTGGCACTGAGGTTCAAACGATAAGATCTTCGTAGAATATGTAGGATCCAATATGGGCATCCAGGTCCCGCTATTGGATATTGACCGAGGAGTCACTCGGGTCATGTCTACATAGTTCTCGAGCCCGCAGGTTCTGCGCACTTAAGGTTCGACGTTGTTTTATGCGTATTTGAGTTATATGGTTGGTTACCGAATGTTGTTCGGAGTCCCGGATGAGATCACCGACGTCATGAGTGTTTCCGGAATGGTCCGGAAACGAAGATTGATATATAGGATGACCTCATTTGGTTACCAGAAGATTTTCGTGCATTACCGGAAAAGTTTCGGGCTCATCGGTAGTGTACTAGGAGTGCCGGGAGGGGTGCCGGGGACCATCAGGAGGGGTGTCACGCCACAAGGGGTCTCATGGGCTATGGAAAGAGATAAACCAGCCCCTAGTGGGCTGGAATAAGTTCCCACTAAGGCCCATAAGGTTTGAGAAGGAAAAAACACAAGGTGGAAAGAGTTTCCAAGTGGGAAGGTGGAATCCTACTCCAAGTAGGATTGGAGTAGGACTCCTCCACCTCCAATTTCGACCAAACCTTTAGGTTTTGAGGCTGCCTCCTCCCCTCCCTCCCTCCTATATATAGTGGGGGTTTAGGGCTGATTTGAGACAACTTTTGCCACGGCAGCCCGACCACATACCTCCACGGTTTTACCTCTAGATCGCGTTTCTGCGGAGCTCGGGCGGAGCCCTGCTGAGATTAGATCACCGCCAACCTCCGGAGCACCGTCACGCTGCCAGAGAACTCATCTATCTCTCCGTCTCTCTTGCTGGATCAAGAAGGCCGAGATCATCGTCGAGCTGTACGTGTGCTGAACGCGGAGGTGCCGTCCGTTCGGCACTAGATCGGAGCGGATCGTGGGACGGATCGCGGGACGGTTCGTGGGACGGTTCGCGCGGCGGATCGAGGGACGTGAGGACGTTCCACTACATCAACCGCGTTTCTTAACGCTTCTGCTGTGCGATCTACAAGGGTACGTAGATCAGAAATCCCCGCTCGTAGATGGACATCACCATGATAGGTCTTCGTGCGCGTAGGAAAATTTTTGTTTCCCATGCGACGTTCCCCAACAGTGGCATCATGAGCTAGGTTCATGCGTAGATGTAATCTCGAGTAGAACACAAAAGTTTTTGTGGGCGGTGATGTGCGTTTTGCTGCCCTCCTTAGTCTTTTCTTGATTCCGCGGTATTGTTGGATCGAAGCGGCTCGGACCGACATTACTCGTACGCTTACGAGAGACTGGTTTCATCGCTACGAGTAACTCCGTTGCTCAAAGATGACCGGCGAGTGTCGGTTTCTCCAACTTTAGTCGAATCGGATTTGACCGAGGAGGTCCTTGGATGAGGTTAAATAGCAATTCATATATCTCTGTTGTGGTGTTTGCGTAAGTAAGATGCAATTCTACTAGATACCCATGGTCACCACGTAAAACATGCAACAACAATTAGAGGACGTCTAACTTGTTTTTGCAGGGTATGCTTGTGATGTGATATGGCCAACGATGTGATGTGATATATTGGATGTATGAGATGATCATGTTGTAATAGTTAATATCGACTTGCACGTCGATGGTACGGCAACCGACAGGAGCCATAGGGTTGTCTTTAAACTAACTTTTGTGCTTGCAGATGCGTTTACCATATTGCTAGGACGTAGCTTTAGTAGTAATAGCATGAGTAGCACGACAACCCCGATGGTGACACGTTGATGGAGATCATGATGATGGAGATCATGGTGTGACGCCGGTGACAAGAAGATCGTGCCGGTGCTTTGGTGATGGAGATCAAGAAGCACATGATGATGGCCATATCATGTCACTTATGAATTGCATGTGATGTTAATCCTTTATGCACCTTATCTTGCTTAGAACGACGGTAGCATTATGAGGTGATCTCTCACTAAAATTTCAAGACGAAATTGTGTTCTCCCCGATTGTGCACCGTTGCGACAGTTCTTCGTTTCGAGACACCACGTGATGATCGGGTGTGATAGACTCAACGTTCACATACAACGGGTGCAAAACAGTTGCACACGCGGAACACTCGGGTTACGCTTGACGAGCCTAGCATGTGCAGACATGGCCTCAGAACACATGAGACCGAAAGGTCGAGCATGAATCGTATAGTCAATATGATTAGCATAGAGATGTTTACCACTGAAACTATTCTCGACTCACGTGATGATTGGACTTGAGATAGTGGATTTGGATCATGTACCACTCAAATGACTAGAGAGATGTACTTTTTGAGTGGGAGTTCTTAAGTAATATGATTAATTGAACTAATTGTCATGAACATAGTCTAATGGTCTTGGCGAATTACGATGTAGCTTGCGCTATAGCTCTACTGTTTTTTATATGTTCCTAGAGAAAATTTAGTTGAAAGTTGATAGTAGCAAACTTTGCAGACTGAGTCTGTAAAACCGAGGATTGTCCTCGTTGCTGTGCAGAAGGCTTATGTCCTTAATGCACCACTCGGTGTGCTACACCTCGAGCGTCGTCTGTAGATGTTGTGAACATCCGACATACAAGTTTCTGATGACTACACGATAGTTCAGTACAAAATACTTAAATGGCTTAGAAGCAAGGCGCCGAAGATGTTTTGAAACGTCACGGAACATAAGAGATGTTCTAAAGAGATGAAATTATGATTTCATGCTTGTGCCCTTGTTAATAGGTATGAGACCTCCGACAAGATTCTTTGTCCACGAAGTAAAGGAGAAAAGCTCAATCGTTGAGCGTGTGCTCAGATTATCTGAGTACGAAAATCGCTTTAATCAAGTGGGAGTTGATCTTCCACATAAGATAGTGATGGTTCTCCAAAGTCACTGCCACCAAGCTGTGAGAGCTTCATGATGAACTATAACATATCAAGGATAGATACAATGATCCTTGAGCGATTCGCGATGTTTGACACTGCGAAAGTAGAAATCAAGAAGGAGCATCAATAGTTGATGGTTAGTAAAACCACTAAGTTTCGAGAAAGGCAAGGGCTAGAAGGGATACTTCGTGAAACGGCAAAGCAGTTGCTGCACTAATGAAGAGACCCCAGATTAATCCCAAGCCCGGGACTAAGTGCTTCTGTTGTGAGGGGAACGGTCACTGAGGCGGAGCAACTCTAGATACTTGGTAGATAAAGAAGGCTGGCAAAAGTCTAAAGAAGTATATTTGATATACATGATGTTGATGTGTACTTTACTAGTACTCCTAGTAGCACGAGGGTATTGGATACCGGTTCGGTTGCTAAGTGATTGGTAACACGAAATGAAAGCTACGGCATAAACAGAGACTAGCTAAAGGTGAGGTGACGATACGTGTTGGAAGTGTTTCCAAGGTTGATATGATCAAACGTCGCACGCTCCCTCTGCCATCGGGATTGGTGTTAAACCTAAATAATTGTTATTTGGTGCTTGCGTTAAGCATGAACATGATTGGATCGTGTTTATTGCAATACGATTATTCATTTAAAGAGAATAATGGTTACTCCATTTTCTTGAATAATCACCTTCAATGGTTTATTGAATCTCGATCGTAGTGTTACACATGTCCATGATATTGGTGCCAAAAGATACGAGGTAATGATGATAGTACCACTTACTTGTGGCACTGCCGCTTGAGTCATGTTGGTATAAATTGCATGAAGAGGCTCCATGCTGATGGATCTTTATACTCACTTGATTTTGAATCACTAGTGACATGCAAATCATACCACATGAGCAAGGTCTTGTTTTCATTGAGATGAAACAAGATAGTAACTTGTTGGAAGTGATACATTTTGATGTATGCAGTCCAATGGGTGCTGAGGCACACAGTGGATATCATTATGTTCTTACTTCAATGACGATTTAAGTAGATACAAGAGTATTTACTTAATGAATCACAAGTCTGAAATATTGAAAAGTTCAATTCTGTTTCGGAGTGAAGTTCGTCGTAACAAGAGGATAAAATGTCTACGATATGATCATAGAAATGAATATCTGAGTTACGAGTTTTGGTATGCAGTTAAGACAATGTGGAAATTGTTTCGCAGTTCATGCCACCTGGAACATCATAGTGTGATGATGTGTCTGAACGTCATAGCCACGCATTATTCGGTATGGTGCATGCTATGATGTCTCTTATCGAATTACCATTATCGTTTATGGGTTATGCATTAGAGACAACCGCATTCACTTTAAATAGGGCACCGCGTATTTCCGTTGAGATGACACAGTATAGACTGATTTTTAGAGAAGTCTAAACTGTCGTTTCTTGAAAGTTTGGGGCTTCGACACTTATGTGAAAAAGTTTCAGTCTGATAAGCTCAAACTCAAAGCGGATAAATGCATCTTCATAGGATATCCAAAACAGTTGGGTACATCTCCTATCTCAGATCCGAAAGGAAAGTGTTTGTTTCTAGAAACGGATCCTTTCTTGAGGAAAGGTTTCTCTCGAAAGAATTGAGTGGGAGGGTGGTAGAACTTGATGAGGTTATTGAACCATCACTTCAACCAGTGTGTAGCAGGGCGCGGGAAATTGTTCCTGTGGCGCCTACACCAATTGAAGTGAAAGCTGATGATGGTGATCATCGAGCATCGGATCAAGTTACTACAAGCCTCGTAGGTTGACAAGGTCGCGTACTACTGCAGAGTGGTACGGTAACCCTGTCTTGGAGGTCATGTTGTTGAGAAACAGTGAACCTACGAGTTATGGAGAAAGCAATGGTGGGCCCGGATTTCGACAAATGGGTGGAGGCCATGAAATCCGTGAGAGGATCCATGTATGAAAACAAAGTGTAGACTTTGGAAGAACTACTTGATGGTCATAGGACTATTGAGTAAAGATGGATCTTTAAAAGGAAAACAGACGACGATGGTGGTAAGTCACTATTAAGAAAAGCTCGACTTGTCGCAAAGATGTTTCCGACATGATCAAACAGTTGACTATGGTGAGACTTTGTCACTCGTAGCGATGCTAAAAGTCTGTTAGAATTATGTTAGTAGTTGTTGCATTATTTTTGAAATATTGCACATAGGATGTCAAAACATTGTTTCCTCGACGGTTTCCTTGAGCAAACATTGTATGTGATACAACCAGAAGGTTTTGTCGATCCTAAAGATACTAACAAGTATGCAAGCTCCAGCGATCCTTCAATGGACTGGTGCAACCATCTCGGAGTTGGAATATACACTTTGATGAGATGATCAAAGATTTTGGGTTTGTACAAGGTTTATGAGAAACTTGTATTTCCAAAGAAGTGAGTGGGAGCACTATAGAATTTCTGATAAGTATATGTGATTGACATATTGTGGATCAGAAGTAATGTAGAATTTCTGTAAAGCATACAAGGTTGTTTGAAAGGAGTTTTCAAAGGAATACCTGGATTGCGCTACTTGAACATTGAGCATCAAAGATCTATGGAGATAGATCGAAAGCGCTTAATAGAAGTTTCAACAAGATGCATGCCTTGACAAGTTTTTGAAGGAGCTCAAAATAGATCAGCAAAGAAGGAGTTCCTGGTTGTGTTGTGAGGTGTGAATTTGAGTAAGACTCAAAACCCGACCACGGCAGAATAAAGAGAATAGACGAAGGTCGTCTTCTATGCCTTAGCCGTAGACTCTAAAGTATGCCATGCTGAGTACCGCACCTGATGTGTGCCTTGCAGCAAGTCTGTTAAGAGGTACACAGAGTGATCCAGGATTGAATCACTGATCAGCGGTCAAAGTTATCCTTATTAACTAAATAGACTAAGGAATTTTTCTCGATTATGGAGGTGGTTAAAGAGTTCGTCGTAAAGGGTTACGTCGATGCAAGCTTTGACACTAATACGAATAACTATGAGTAGTGAAACGGATTCGTATAGTAGAGTAGATATTTGGAGCATTTCCGAATAGCACGTAGTAGCAGCATCTATAAGATGACATAAAGATTTGTAAAGAACGCACGGATCTGAAAGTTTCAGAACCGTTGACTAAAATATCTCTCACGAGCAAGTCGTGATCAGACCCCAGAACTATATGGGTGTTGGATTCGTTGAAATCACATGGTGATGTGAACTAGATTATTGACTCTAGTGCAAGTGGGAGACTGTTGGAAATATGCCCTAGAGGCAATAATAATTAGTTATTATTATATTTCTTTGTTCATGATAATCGTTTATTATTGATGCTATAATTTTATTGATTGGAAACACAATACTTGTGTGGATACATAGACAAAACACTGTCCCTAGTAAGCCTCTAGTTGACTAGCTCGTTGATCAAAGATGGTCAAGGTTTCCTGGCCATAGGCAAGTGTTGTTACTTGATAACGGGATCACATCATTAGGAGAATCATGTGATGGACTAGACCCAAACTAATAGACGTAGCATGTTGATCGTGTCATTTTGTTGCTACTATTTTCTGCGTGTCAAGTATTTGTTCCTATGACCATGAGATCATATAACTCACTGACACCGGAGGAATGCTTTGTGTGTATCAAACGTCGCAACGTAACTGGGTGACTATAAAGATGCTCTACAGGTATCTCCGAAGGTGTTCGTTGAGTTAGTATGGATCGAGACTGGGATTTGTCACTCCGTATGACGGAGAGGTATCTGGGGCCCACTCGGTAATACAACATCACACACAAGCCTTGCAAGCAATGTGACTTAGTGTAAGTTGCGGGATCTTGTATTACGGAACGAGTAAAGAGACTTGCCGGTAAACGAGATTGAAATAGGTATGCGGATACTGACGATCGAATCTCAGGCAAGTAACATACCAAAGGACAAAGGGAATGACATACGGGATTATATGAATCCTTGGCACTGAGGTTCAAACGATAAGATCTTCGTAGAATATGTAGGATCCAATATGGGCATCCAGGTCCCGCTATTGGATATTGACCGAGGAGTCACTCGGGTCATGTCTACATAGTTCTCGAGCCCGCAGGGTCTGCACACTTAAGGTTCGACGTTGTTTTATGCGTATTTGAGTTATATGGTTGGTTACCGAATGTTGTTCGGAGTCCCGGATGAGATCACGGACGTCATGAGTGTTTCCGGAATGGTCCGGAAATGAAGATTGATATATAGGATGACCTCACTTGGTTACCGGAAGGTTTTCGTGCATTACCGGAAAAGTTTCGGGCCCATCGGTAGTGTACTGGGAGTGCCGGGAGGGGTGTCGGGGACCATCAGGAGGGGTGTCACGCCCCAAGGGGTCTCATGGGCTATGGGAAGAGATAAACCAGCCCCTAGTGGGCTGGAATAAGTTCCCACTAAGGCCCATAAGGTTTGAGAAGGAAAAAACACAAGGTGGAAAGAGTTTCCAAGTGGGAAGGTGGAATCCTACTCCAAGTAGGATTGGAGTAGGACTCCTCCACCTCCAATTTCGGCCAAACCTTTAGGTTTTGAGGCTGCCTCCTCCCCTCCCTCCCTCCTATATATAGTGGGGGTTTAGGGCTGATTTGAGACAACTTTTGCCACGGCAGCCCGACCACATACCTCCACGGTTTTACCTCTAGATCGCGTTTCTGCGGAGCTCGGGCGGAGCCCTGCTGAGATTAGATCACCGCCAACCTCCGGAGCGCCGTCACGCTGCCGGAGAACTCATCTACCTCTCCGTCTCTCTTGCTGGATCAAGAAGGCCGAGATCATCGTCGAGTTGTACGTGTGCTGAACGCGGAGGTGCCGTCCGTTCGGCACTAGATCGGAGCGGATCGTGGGACGGATCGCGGGACGGTTCATGGGACGGTTCGCGGGGCGGATCGAGGGACGTGAGGACGTTCCACTACATCAACCGCGTTTCTTAACGCTTCTGTTGTGCGATCTACAAGGGTACGTAGATCCGAAATCCCCTCTCGTAGATGGACATCACCATGATAGGTCTTCGTACGCGTAGGAAATTTTTTGTTTCCCATGCGACGTTCCCCAACATTTGTCACTCCGTGTGACGGAGAGGTATCTCTGGGACCACTCAGTAGAACATCATCATGAGTTCAATGTGATTAAAAAGTTAGTCACAAAATGACGTGCTACGGAACGAGTAAAGAGACTTACCGGTAAGGAGATTGAACAAGGTATAGGTATACCGACGATCGAATCTCGGGCAAGTTCTATGTATACGGGATTGATTGAATCCTTGACATCGTGGTTACTCCAGATGAGATCGTCATGGAGCAAGTGGGAGCCACCATGGGTATCCAGACCCCGCTGATGGTTATTGGCCGGAGAGGTATCTCTGTCATGTCTGCCTGTTTCCCGAACCTGTAAGGTCTACACACTTAAGGTTCGATGACGCTAGGGATATCGGGAATTGTTATACGAGGTTACCAAAAGTTGTTCAGAGTCCCAGATGAGATCCCAGACATCACGAGGAGCTCCGGAGTGGTCCGGAGGTAAAGATTGATATATAGGATGGATGGTTTTGGACACCGGAAATGTTTTGGGCGTCACCGGTAGCGTACCAGGACCACCCGGACCACCGGAAATGGTCCCGGGGGTCCACCGGGAGGGGCCACCAGCTCCAAGAGGTAGCATGGGCCAAAAGGTGGAGCGCAACCAGCCCTAAGTGGGCTGGTGCGCCTCCCACAAAGGGGCCCAAGGCGAGGAGGTGGAGAGGGGGGGGGAAACCCTAGGCGCTGGTGGGCCTAAGGCCCACCTAGGGGTGCACCACCCCCTCCCACTGTCCTGGCCGACGCACCTCCCATCTGGGGGGGGGGCTGCCGCACCACCTAGGGGGGAACCCTAGGGGTGGCGCCCCCCTCCCCTCCTCCTATATATAGAGAGGGTTTTGGGGCTGTTTTACACACCATTTCTTCTCTCCCTCGGCGCAGCCTTGCTCCTCTCCTTCCTCCTCCTCCCACGGTGCTTGGCGAAGCCCTGCCGGGAGACCTCGTCTCTCCATCGACACCACGCCGTCGTGCTGTCATAGATCTTCCCCAACCTCTCCCTCCTCCTTGCTGGATCAAGGTGCGGGAGATGTCACCGGGCTACACGTGTGTTGAACGCGGAGGTGTCGTGGTTCGGCACTAGATCGGAATCACACCGCGGTCTGAATCGCCGCGAGTACGACTCCATCAACCGTGTTCTAGCAACGCTTCCGCTTAGCGATCTTCAAAGGTATGAAGATGCACTCACCCCTCTCTCGTTGCTGGTATCTCTATAGGAAGATATGAATATGGCGTAGGAAAATTTTGAATTTATGCTACGTTACCCAACAATGGCATCCGAGCCAGGTTTTCTATGCGTAGATTCTATGCACGAGTAGAACACAAAAGGTTGTGGGCGATGATTTGTCAATTGCTTGCCGCTACCAGTATTATTATTTTTCGGCGGTATTGTGGGATGAAGCGGCCCGGACCGACCATACACGTACGGTTACGTGAGACTGGTTCCACCGACAGACATGCACACCGTGCATAAAGGTGGCTACCGGGTGTCTGTCTCTCCCACTCTAGTCGGATTGGATTTGATGAAAAGGGTCCTTATGAAGGGTACATAACTTTGCCATATCATCATTGTGGCTGTCGCGTAGGTAAGAAGGCGTTCTTGCTAGAAACCCAAATCAGCCACGTAAAACTTGCAACAACAATTAGAGGACGTCTAACTTGTGTTTGCAGGGTTTGACATGTGATGTGATATGGCCAAAGTTGTGATGTTGCATGTGTGATGTATGAGATGATCATGTTATTCTAATAGGATTCACGACTTGCACGTCGATGAGTATGACAACCGGCAGGAGCCATAGGAGTTGTCTTAATTTATTGTATGAGATGCAACGCCATGTGTATACTACTTTTACTTCATTGCTAATGGTTAGCTATAGTAATAGTGATAGTAGTAGTTGGCGTGACGACTTCACGGAGACACAATGATGGAGATCATGATGATGGAGGTCATGGTGTCACGCCGGTGACATTGATGATCATGCGATGCCTGAAGATGGAGATCGAAAGAGCAAAGATGATAATGGCCATATCATGTCACTATATGATTGCATGTGATGTTTATCAAGTTTTTCATCTTATTGCTTAGAACGACGGTAGCATAATAAGATGATCCCTCTTAAAAATTTAGAGAATGTATTCCCCTAAGTGTGCACCATTGCGAAGGATCGTTGTCTCGAAGCACCACGTGATGATCGGGTGTGATAGATTCTAACGTTCGCATACAACTGGTGTAAGCCAGATTTACACACGTGAAACACTTAGGTTGACTCGACGAGCTTAGCATGTACAGACATGACCTCGAATACAAGAGACCGAAAGGTCGAACATGAGTCGTATGGTTGAGTACGATCAACATGAAGTTGCTCACCATGACGACTAGTCCGTCTCACGTGATGATCGGACACAGGTTAGTCAACATGGATCATGTATCACTTAGATGACTAGAGGGAAGTCGATTTAAGTGAGAGTTCATACTTAATTTGATTAAATGAACTTAATTGTCATGAACTTAGTCTAAAAGTTGTCTTTATAAATATTGTAGATGACCAACGTCAACCTCAATTTCAACGCATTCCTAGAGAAAAACAAGCTGAAAGATGATGGTAGCAACTATACGGACTGGGTTCGCAACTTGAAGCTCATCCTTGAAGCAGCTAAAAAGGCTTATGTCCTTGATGCACCGCTAGGTGACCCTCCTGCTCCCGCAGCAACCCAGGACATTCTAAACGTCTGGCAAACGCGGAGTGATGACTACTCTTTGGTTAGGTGTGGCATGTTATACAGTTTAGAAACGGGGCTCCAAAGGCGTTTTGAGCAACAAGGTGCATATGAGATGTTCCAAGAGCTGAAACTGGTTTTTCAAGCTCATGCCCGTGTCGAGAGATATGAAGTCTCCGACAAGTTCTTTAGCTGTAAGATGGAGGAGAACAGTTTTGTCATTGAGCACATACTCAAAATGTATGGGTTACACGGTCGTCTGACTTCACTTGGAGTCGAACTTCCGGATGATGCTATAATTGACAAAATCCTCCAGTCTCTCCCACCAAGCTACAAAGGTTTCATGCTGAACTACAACATGCAAGGGATGGAGAAGACCATTCCCGAGTTGTACTCGATGCTCAAGTCTGCAGAAGTAGAAATCAAGAAAGAGCATCAAGTGTTGATGGTCAACAAGACCACCAGTTTCAAGAAGGGCAAGGGTAAGAAGAACTTCAAGAAAGAAGGCAAAGCCGTTGTCGCGCCCGATAAGCGAGATGCCGGGAAGAAGAAAAAGAATGGACCCAAGCCTGAGACTGAGTGCTTCTATTGCAAGGGAAAAGGTCACTGGAAGTGGAACTGCCCCAAGTACTTAGCGGACAAGAAGGTCGGCAACGTTAAAGGTATATATGATATACATGTTATTGATGTGTACCTTACCAATGCTCGTAGTAGCTCCTGGGCATTTGATACCGGTGTTGTTGCTCACATTTGCAACTCAAAGCAGGAACTGCGGAATAAGCGGAGACTGGCCAAGGATGAGGTGACGATGAGCGCAGGGAATGGCTCCAAGGTCGATGTGATCGCCGTCGGCACGCTACCTCTACATCTACCGTCGAGATTAGTTTTAAACCTTAATAATTGTTATTTAGTACCAGCTTTGAGCATGAATATTGTATCAGGGTCTTGCTTAATGCAATACGGCTACTCATTTAAGTCAGAGAATAATGGTTGTTCTATTTATATGAGTGATATGTTTTATGGTCATGCTCCGCTGGTAAATGGTTTATTCTTGATGAATCTCGATCGCGATGTTACACATATTCATAGTGTTAGTACCAAAAGATGTAAAGTTGATAATGATAGTACCACATACTTGTGGCACTGCCGCCTTGGTCATGTCGGTGTTAAGCGCATGAAGAAGCTCCATACTGATGGACTATTAGAGTCTCTTGACTTTGAATCATTTGACACATGCGAACCGTGCCTCATGGGCAAGATGACTAAGACTCCATTCTCAGGAATAATGGAGAAAGCGACCGACTTATTGGAAATAATACATACTGATGTGTGTGGTCCAATGAACGTTGAAGCTCGCGGTGGCTACCGTTATATTCTCACTCTCACCGATGATTTGAGTAGGTATGGGTATATCTACTTGATGAAGCACAAATCTGAGACGTTTGAAAAGTTCAAGGAATTTCATAGTGAGGTTGAGAATCAACATGACAGAAAAATTAAGTGTCTACGATCTGATCGTGGAGGAGAATATTTGAGTCACGAGTTTGGCACACACCTAAGGAAGTGTGGAATCGTTTCACAACTGACGCCGCCTGGCACACCGCAACGCAACGGAGTGTCCGAACGTCATAATCGCACTTTTTTAGATATGCTACGATCTATGATGTCTCTTACCGACTTACCGCTATCATTTTGGGGATACGCATTAAAAACTGCAGCATTCACTTTAAATAGGGCACCGTCTAAATCCGTTGAGACGACACTGTATGAACTATGGTTTGGCAAGAAACCTAAGCTGTCGTTTCTTAAAGTTTGGGGCTGCGATGCTTATGTGAAGAAACTTCAACCAGAGAAGCTCGAACCCAAAGCGGAGAAATGCGTATTCATATGATACCCTAAGGAAACTATTGGGTATACCTTCTATCTTAGATCCGAAGGTAAAACCTTTGTTGCCAAGAACGGATCCTTTCTAGAAAAAGAGTTTCTCTCGAAAGAAGTGAGTGGGAGGAAAGTAGAACTTGATGAGGTAATTACACCCCCTCTCGAACCGGAGAGTAGCGCAACGCAGGAAATTGTTCCTGTGGCGCCTACGCCAACTGAAGAGGAAGTTAATGATGATGATCATGAAGCTTCGGATCAAGTTGCTACTGAACCGCGAAGGTCCACAAGGGTACGCTCCGCACCAGAGTGGTACGGCAACCCTGTGATGGAAATCATGTTGTTAGACAATGGTGAACCTTCGAACTATGAAGAAGCAATGGCGGGCCCGGATTCCAACAAATGGCTTGAGGCTATGAAATCCGAGATAGGATCCATGTATGAGAACAAAGTATGGACTTTGGTGGACTTGCCCGATGATCGGCGAGCCATAGAAAATAAATGGATCTTCAAGAACAAGACTGATGCAAACGGAAATGTGACCGTTTATAAGGCTCGACTTGTCGCAAAGGGTTTTCAACAAATTAAAGGAGTTGACTAGGAAGAGACTTTCTCTCCCGTAGCGAAGCTGAAGTCAGTCCGAATCATGTTAGCAATTGCCGCTTTTCATGATTATGAAATTTGGCAAATGGACGTCAAAACAGCATTCCTTAACGGGAATCTGAAGGAAGAGTTGTATATGATGCAACCAGAAGGTTTTGTCGACCCTAAGGGTGCTAACAAAGTGTGCAAGCTCCAGTGTTCCATCTATGGGCTGGTGCAAGCATCTCGGAGTTAGAACATTCGCTTTAATGAGGTGATTAAAGCGTTTGGGTTCATACAGGTTTATGTAGAAGCCTGTCTGTACAAGAAAGTGAGTGGGAGCTCTGTAGCTTTCCTCATACTGTATGTGGATGACATATTATTGATGGGGAATAATATAGAGATGTTGGAGAGCATAAAGGCCTATTTGAACAAGAGTTTTTCGATGAAGGACCTTGGAGAAGCTGCATACATATTAGGCATCAAGATCTATAGAGATAGATCAAGACGCCTCATAGGTCTTTGCAAAGTACATACCTTGACAAGATATTGAAGAAGTTCAATATGGAAAACTCAAAGAAGGGGTTCTTGCCAGTTTTGCAAGGTATGAGATTGAGTAAGACTCAGTTACCGACCACGACAGCAGATAGAGAGAAGATGAGTACTGTCCCCTATGCTTCAGCCGTAGGCTCTCTAATGTATGTCATGCTATGTACCAGACCTGATATAAACCTTGTCATAAGTTTGGTAGGGAGGTACCAAAGTGATCCCGGTATGGAACACTGGACAGCGGTCAAGAATATCCTTAAGTACCTGAAGAGGACTAAGGAGATGTTTATCGTTTATGGAGGTGACGAAGAGCTCGTCGTAAAGGGTTACGTCGATGCTAGCTTCGACACAGATCCGGATGACTCTAAGTCATAGACCGGATACGTGTATGTTTTGAATGGCGGGGCAGTGAGCTGGTGCAGCAGCAAGCAAGAAGTCGTGGCAGCATCTACATGTGAAGCGGAGTACATAGCTGCTTCAGAAGCGGCTCAAGAATGAATTTGGATGAAGGATCTCATCACCGACCTTGGAGTGGTTCCAAGCGCGTCGGGTCCAATGACATTCTTATGTGATAAAACTGGGGCCATTGCCATAGCCAAGGAGCCCAGGTTTCACCGGAAGACCAAGCACATCAAACGCCGCTACAACTCCATCCAGGACCATGTCCAGAGTGGAGTAATAGATATTTGTAAAGTACACACAGATCTGAATGTTGCAGACCCGTTGACTAAACCTCTTCCTCGAGCAAAACATGATCAACACCATAATGCTATGGGTGTTCGATATATCACAATGTAACTAGATTATTGACTCTAGTGCAAGTGGGAGACTGTTGGAAATATGCCCTAGAGGCAATAATAATAGTTATTAGCATATTTCCTTGTTCATGATAATCGTCTATTGTTCATGCTATAATTATATTAACAGGAAATAGTAATACATGTGTGAATAAATAAATCACAATGTGTCCCTAGCAAGCCTCTAGTTGGCTAGCTCGTTAATCAATAGATGATCATGATTTCCTGATCATGGGCATTAGATGTCATTGATAACGGGATCACATCATTGGGAGAATGATGTGATGGACAAGACTCAATCCTAAGCATAGCACTAGATCGCATGGTTCGTATGCTAAAGCTTTTCTAATGTCAAGTGTCTTTTCTTTCGACCGTGAGATTGTGCAACTCCCCGATACCGTAGGAGTGCTTTGGGTGTATCAAACGTCACAACGTAACTGGGTGACTATAAAGGTGCACTACGGGTACCTCTGAAGGTGTCTTTAGGACTGGCACGAATCGAGATCGGGATTTGTCACTCCGTGTGACGGAGAGGTATCTCTAGGCCCACTCGGTAGAACATAATCATGAGCTCAATGTGATTAAGAAGTTAGTCACAGGATGACGTGCTACAGAACGAGTAAAAAGACTTACCGGTAACGAGATTGAACAAGGTATAGGTATACCGACGATCGAATCTCGGGCAAGTTCTATACCGACAGACAAAGGGAATTTTATACGGGATTGATTGAATCATTGACATCGTGGTTCATCCGATGAGATCATCGTGGAGCAAGTGGGAGCCACCATGGGTATCTAGACCCCGCTGATGGTTATTGGCCGGAGAGGTATCTCGGTCATGTCTGCCTGTTTCCCGAACCCGTAGGGTCTACACACTTAAGGTTCGATGACGCTAGAGTTACAGGGAATTGTTATACGAGGTTACCGAAAGTTGTTTGGAGTCCCGGATGAGATCCCAGACGTCACGAGGAGCTCCGGAATGGCCCGAAGGTAAAGATTGATATATAGGATGGATGGTTTTGGACACCGAAAATGTTTCGGGCGTCACCGGTAGCGTACCGAGACCACCGGAAATGGTCCCGGGGGTCCACCGGGAGGGGCCACCAGCCCCAAGAGGTAGCTTGGGCCAAAAAGTGGAGGGCAACCAACCCAAAGTGGCCTGGTGCGCCTCCCACAAAGGGGCCCAAGGCGCAGGAGGTGGAGAGGGGGGGGGGAAACCCTAGGCGCTGGTGGGCCTAAGGCCCACCTAGGGGTGCGCCACCCCCTCCCCCTGCCCTGGCCGCCGCACCTCCAATCTGTGGGTGCTGCCGCACCACCTAGGGGGGGAACCCTAGGGGTGGCACCCCCTCCCCTCCTACTATATATAGAGAGGGGTCTGGGGCTGTTTTACACACCGTTTCTTCTCTCCCTCGGCGCAGCCCTGCTCCTCTCCTTCCTCCTCCTCCCACGGTGCTTGGCAAAGCCCTGCCGGGAGACCTTGTCTCTCCATCGACACCACACCGTCGTGCTGCCGGAGATCTTCCCCAACCTCTCCCTCCTCCTTGCTGGATCAAGGTGCGGGAGACGTCACCGGGCTGCACGTGTGTTGAACGCGGAGGTGTCGTGGTTCGGCACTAGATCGGAATCACACCGCGATCTGAATCGCCGCGAGTACGACTCCATCAACCGCATTCTAGCAACGCTTCCGCTTAGCGATCTTCAAAGGTATGAAGGTGCACTCACCCCTCTCTCGTTGCTGGTCTCTCCATAGGAAGATCTGAATATGGCGTAGGAAAATTTTGAATTTATGCTATGTTACCCAACAAAATGACCTAGTTCCGGCCTGATGGGGTCAGGGTGCACAAACTTCAGATGGATCCCGACGAGACTGAGATTGGCCAACCTTCATCGGTCGGAACTAAAGCCAGGTGACCGAGACGTACAACCACGTTGTTCATTCTACATGATAATAAGGCCGAGACAAACCCGTGAAATGCAGAAAAATGCCATAACCTGACATCCAGAGATGAGGACACACCATCGTCCACATGCCTTCCAGTGATATTGGCAAGCTCACGAGAACGACACCATCGAAATAGAGGTGTGTGGACGTGGAAGAAGGTCTCCTGCCATACACCATCGTCCACACGCCTTGGTGAGGCAGGAGACCTTCTTCCACGACAAGGACACCATCGTTTGGCCACCATCGAAATAGATAACTATCTAATGCCCCAAAAGGGGAAAATATGACTACCAATGGTATGTCAGGTCCTCCCCGCACACCCAACCAAGGAATCCAGTGGAGGGGAAGCACGCCGATGAACCTCCGATGGTGGAGGATGACGAGAGAGGATAAACCCTAGCCATGGGGCAGGGGATAGTTTTTTTTTAAAAGGAATGGTTTTTGGTGACTCAAAATGAAGCATCAAGAAAATACAAACACAATAAACACACACTCGGTCTCTACATAATTATGATGCACACAACCAACATAACATACACACACACCAAAAAATACACCGGCAAAGAGAAAAGTCATATATGACCAAAGTTCTTCCTAAGTGAGGAAAAAACCAAGGCGATGAAACTAATGATCGACCACTACTACAACAACAATATCCGCACCAATCATCTCATGATACCACAAGGACTATAAATTTCTCTAACAGTACACCTTCAAGAAGGAAACGACGTTGAAGCAATGTCGTCCAAGAGGCCATATTCTAGGTTTTCACCTCGAAGGACAAGTCCAGGCATATCCGAACAATGTCTTTAATAATATAATGATGCAAGAACATGGCCATTGCTAGGTAAAACCAACTCGGATCAAACCTTGGTTTTCCACTTGAAGTTCACTAGAGAAAGAATAAGAACAATTCAAAATAAGAAGAAAAACTAATTTACTTGCATAGGAGGATAGTTTATTTATTTTTACGACATGGGAAACTTATGCCAAATAATAAGTGTCATACATGTGGCACGAAGCAATTCCTCCATAATGGCTTTTACAACTAAAATTGCCACCCAAAAAGAAAAAAAAACAAATAGTCAAAAACGAAAACTTGCCATTCAAACATAAAGTTGCCATCGTCGCGTCTCTTAACTTGCCATAAAAACATGCGGAGTTGCCATATGTTCGTGCCATACATTATACACACTTACGAGGGTCCAAACTTATTGCGCTTGATGGTTCTCCGCTTAAACGTGCCTTATTCGTGTTTCCTGGTGCGTTTGTGTTGTCGGTCCGTAAACCTCGCTAAAACCGTGGAAGAGTTGATGATCTTTTTTTTCAAGAAGGAGGATGACCCTGTCCTGTGCATCTGAATGATACATGCAACCACTTCATTACTTATTCACAAAGACCTTACAAAGTACTACATCAGTAAGTCTGAAGCCAGCTTTTGGCAACATCTGTCGCTACTTCTATCCACTTGAGGAAGGGGTGTTGAAAATCCGAGTCAAATACCAAACAAATTTCGCATCAAAACCTAACATCTAAAGCCGGAGACCCCAACCAAGCCACAATGTCAAGTCTAGGGCACACACCGGTCTGACGCACTCTTAGAGGCGCCCTCCACCATCTTCTACATATCCATCTTCGAAACATGAGCTGACACATCAACCTTGCCAGGCCTGCCGCAACGCCACCACAACGCCAAACAATGCCTTCCTCCTCGCAAGTCTGTTAACCCGCTTCAAACGCCGAGACTCCACTATGCCACGCCACCAAGATCCGCCTTTATCGATGCAGCAGATGAAACCGCGCTCCTCCTCTTGGCCCGTCCAATCAGCACCTGCTCCAAAATGATGCCCTCAGGAGGGAGAACGACATCATAGTTTTCGTCATCGTCCGATGTAGGAGACCTAGATCCAGGGTTTCTCCAGAAGCAGATGCCCCTTGCTTGAAGAGAGGCAACACCTGCTACAACTGCCCACAAGCCCAAGCCGTGGCCACCATCACTTAGCTCCCATGCCGAAACCTTCAAGAAGGACACAACACCGCCCTAGGGTTTCAACCGAGATATCGTGGAGTGGGGAAAGGTAGGGTGGACCCGAACGACATCTTCAGGAAGAGAAACGACACCCTCGGACGTCGCCGCCACCGCGGCTGGTAAGAGCCGACCATGGAACTATCCCAATCCGAATCCCCACCTCCCGCTTCGCCCCATCCGGTGACCGGCAAGCCGTGCGGCCATGCCCGTTATGACGGAGCCCATGCTGCAAGGATTGCAGGAGGAAGCAGCTCGACGTCGTTGGACGCCGAGGCAACAAGCCACAACACCAACCCGCCCATGGATCGCCGGCCACCCGACCCGATCCCCAGCAGCCCACCCGCCCCGCTGCGCCACCGGACGGGGAGGCCATCTTAGGGGCCACGGTCCTAGATCTATGGCCCTCCACCCCAGATCCGAAGGAGCAACACCAGCACTGCCACCACGACCAATGTTGAAACGTCGACCGGCCGCCATGCCGCCTTAGTTCAGATCTGGGTCGTCATGAACCAGATCAACGCCGCCACATTCTAGATTGGGGTCACACCCTCGAGCCGGGACGCCCGGCGTCACTGTATGACCCGCGAGAGGGAG
This sequence comes from Hordeum vulgare subsp. vulgare, assembly GCF_904849725.1. Classification (NCBI taxonomy): domain Eukaryota; kingdom Viridiplantae; phylum Streptophyta; class Magnoliopsida; order Poales; family Poaceae; genus Hordeum; species Hordeum vulgare. The sequence continues at coordinate 583,023,444 of NC_058521.1, forward strand.
GAGTGCCTCCTCCCGCGGCCGTCGCAGGCACGGGCTATGCCCGACGCCGACTATGAACGATGATGGAGGGGAGGGAGGGGAAAGAGGGATGATCTTTGCCCTCGTGAAACACACACACCCCATCAGTAGACAAATCTCAAAATTAAGAAAACAAAAGGGATCACATGACATGCACGCAGGGCAATCGCGAACGATCAGCCAAGGATCCCGGCCGCATCTGCACATCATACCGTGCCGTTTATTTAAGCACTTCTATTTGTACTGTACCCTGAAATAGTTGACATTCTGTCGAATCCATCATTTCCTCGTTTCCAGAACAGCACAAGGAACCGTTCCCACTGCCCACTGCCCAGAGCAATCATGAAGCAAGTAACGTGCATGGCGCAGATCTCAATCGACCTCTAACATGGTACACGACGATGAAGACATAAACTATCCACAGTACACGTTTACTTTTGCAGGTTCAGCCAAGTGTCACGACTCACGACTAGTTACCTGCAGTTCCCAGGTGATTATAAATAGCATCTCTATGGTCATTCGAAAGCGCACCACACCACATTGCTGATCCTCACACTCACACCACATTCTACTCCGATCAAATATGGCTCCAGGTTCAGCCACCCTCGCTCTGAAAGCGGCCACCGTCGCCTCCATCCTCGCCGTGCTGGTCCTGCCATCGCTGGGACGCTGTCCGTCGCTCGGCCCAGAACCGCCGGTGCCGGCTCCGGCTCCGGCGCCGGGGCCGGGGGAGGCGATGCGGTGCGACGACTGCGGCCAACACTGCATCTCGACGTGCAGCGCCTCCGTCCCCCCGAAATGCAGCAAGCCCTGCGACGCTCCGAGCTGCGACGAGTGCAGGTCCGCCGCGATGGAGGACTGCAGGGCCACCTGCGCCGGCAGCAGCTGCGACGACTGCGCCGGCGAAGCGGGCCTGTCGTGCTACGACTCTTGCTCCTCCGCGTGCTCCGACTGCACGAGGCTTGCTAGCAAGCAGTGCTCGGCGGATTGCAACAGCCACTGCGCTGCCACCTGCGTCTGAAGAGAGTCATGAAACGGAAACTGGTCGGCCGGGCCGGCTACATATGTGTGCATCTGCTTCATGGTTCGATCGTTTCTAGTTGTGTACGCGTCTACGTGGTAACGTGTGGAGGTTGTCGACTGTCATAAGGGCAAAGTTAATAAAATGTAACCAGCACAGGCCTGAGCCAGCAGCTGGTTACTTAAGACTGTCATGATACAAATATTATTCACTCGTACTCCCTGATTCCTTTTTAGTCTACGTTTTAGTTTTATCTTGATTTAGAGTTTGTACACTTTGATCAACTTTATATTTAAAAGTATCAATGTCTACAATATCAAATAAATAGAATATAGAAATATATTCCACAATGCATGCAGTGATATTGATTTGGGATTAAAAATATCCATGTTTTTCTCTATAAGCTTGATAAATTTTTGACTTCTGTTAAAACTAATATGCAAAGTAAAAAGGTTCAGAAAGAGTACAATAGGGTTGACTCTCAGGTCAATGAATTATATTTTTACCTTTTTCTGTTTCTCTTTTTCCCCTTCCATTTACTCATCTTACCTAGGAGGCTAGGAGCACGGGTAGATGGTTTTTTTTTTGAGGGAAATGTCATCATGGCTTACTTTATTACATAGATAATATAGTTACATCATTTGCAAGACATTCAACAAGGAAATCTGGAGGCTCATCCTCACATTTACAAGCTACATTATTATCAAAAGTATTCTTTGCTAAACTATGCGCCACTTCGTTGGCTTCCCTCAAATAATGCGAAAACTGAACTGAACCTATATAAAACATTCTGCGTATATAGCTGATGCTTCATTTCAGATTCAGTCCTGACCTGAACATGCGTTAGTGACCTTCACAGAATCTGACTCAATTTGAATTAAGTGTAGTCCCATCTCATTTGCTAGCATGAGACCCTGTTTCATCGCCAATATTTCTGCTGTATAACAGTATAAGCATGAGGTACATGGGGCAGCAAGGAGCATGCAGCGGCAATAAACACACTACGGCTATCTCGAATCACGACACCCGTGGAACCGCTTAAAGTTTCATCACGAAAGGAGGCGTCAACATTCACCTTAATATTTCCTCTTGGAGGTTTGCTCCATTTTATCTCTGTACGATTGGCGGGTATAGTCTTGACTGCGAGGCTTCTTTCCAAATTCAGACAAATTGCTCTGATGGACAGTACACATCTAGCCACCGGTGTACTCTGATTGTGATGCGTATGTTGACGTTGCACGGGTAGATGTTGGTTCTTGTTTGGGAGACCACTTCTTCCTTTTTACTTGTCCCGCTTCTTTTCATATGCAAATAATGTCGTGTAGCGCTGTACTTTTTCTAAAGCGCCTTCATAAGCAGTGGCGGAGACAGGGGGTGCCAACCAGCCCCCCCCCCCCCCCCCCCCCCCCCCAACATTAGTGATTTAAGCCTACAATGATAGTAATATTTTGGTGCTAAAATGGTGTTTTTTATGGATTGGCCCTCCCTAACAAGATTTAACTATACTTGGCACCCCTTGTTCTAATTTTCTGGCACCGCCATTGGTAATAAGTACCTCTCAAATCAAACAAAATGCTTCATTGATTTCAGAGCGTTTTGCCTATCCGATGAAGCAGCAAGCTCTCGGGCTTCCTTATCTTTCCAAATGGAATTGAATTACTCACTCCCGTGGCAAGGTTGCATCATCGCATGCGCCTACCTCACAATTGGCTATGTTGGGACCACACCAACAAAGATTGTGTCGCAACCTTAGAGTTTTGTGTTTTTCTTCATAGATTCATTTGTTCACAAAAATTAAAATTCATAGACAAAAAGTATCATGTAAACAGGCTTATAACCCACTATTTTACTTGTTCTAACCAATGTTTTAAATAGCGGGCTATGGCAAATAGCAGCAGACCTGAAAATCAGCTATAGCGGAGCTATAGCGCGCTATATCGGGCTATAGCGGCATATTTGTACGTGATACCATTTAGCGGCATCCTACTGAAAAGGCTATAGCGGGGCTATAGCGGGGCTATAGCCGGCTATTTAAAACTATGGTTCTAACGTGTGTTCTCTTTACTCACTGTTTTGGCGAAGATACTTCGCAAAGTAATAAGTATCTTCCAATATTTGAATCGAACAAAATGCTTTTTTCGATGACTTCAGAGTGTTCTGCCAGCATATCTGTCCGATGGAGTGTTAGAATTAATGGGCTTGGCCCATTTATAAAATTCTGAAATCTATAGTTTAATGAGTCCATGAGTAAAATGGCAAGTGGTGGTGTGGGGGTGCTACAGTTTAGTCCCATACCATCTTTTATATAGTGAGTTGTCCCCATCACTCTAAGTGTGTGTTGAGAAGAGAAAGGAGAAGACCACACGCTTTAGGTCGCCTCGTCGGGCCGGGCGTACGTGCGACATGCGTGTGAATGGTTTGCCGAATTCCGGTCCGTTGCTTTGCGGGGGCACGACTTTGAGAATATCTTGTCCGATAAGTATACGACTTGGCAACCAAGTCGGTTTGAGACATGATCGCGACACGGAACCGACCTTGGTCCTCCTATATATACTACTTACCGTGGTCGGCCAAAGATACACCCAAAAACATCTAGAGTTTTGCCTCGTCTCACCACTTGCACCGCCGTCGTAGTCTACCTCATCTCGAACGCCGACGTGCATCGGCGTGCGAGAGGCAGGTCTCCGGAACCGTTCGTCTTTGCGATCCTGCACCGGGAGAGGACGAATTAGGTTTTTGGAAAGCGCTTTGCGCGACTGCTCAAATCCTTCACCACGGGTCGTCTACCGTCCAAGTCGGGCGGTGCTACTCATCGTCGTCTTCATCGCCATCAACAAAAGATCGTCGCCAACATCATCGTCAACACAAACGCTACTGCTGCAACAAACGAGCATTACGTTACTAGTAATCTACTAATGTTCATCGTTCTAGTTGCTACTTCGTGCACGATGATGATTTGCATGTTCGGTTGCTCTTCTAGATTGCTAGAGTATTGCATGCTATCTTTTGTTCTAGTCATGAATTATTTATTAGAATTAATTATGAACTTGCCTAATCTTCCAACACGGAGGGGCGGCGATGCATCTTTGGATCGCTTCGGTGCTTGCAGTTAGGGTTGCAAGAAAAGCTAGAGGCTCGTAAGCCATTCGAGATTGACTCGTCTTTTGGCTCGACTCGAGATTGACTCGAAAAGAAACGAGTTGAGTATGAACATTTTTTGTAGCTCGATCAAGAAACGAGCTGATCTTGAGCCAATACTCGCTCGCTCAATTTTAGCTCGATAGCTTGGCTTTACATCATTATGTTAAATGATCCTGCCATATGTTAAATGGAAATAGATAAATTTATTACCATATATATTGTCCATGATTTTTCTATGGTACGTGATCGTCTGTGTGTTAATATCCTGTTGATTTTGGCCAGAATTTTCAAGCATTTCATTTTTCTGTTTCATTTAGCTTGAAACTAACTCGAGATCGTTACAAGTTGAGCACGGGTCATATTTGACAGACTGACATTGAGCTTCACTTAGTTTGAGCTCGCTCGAATTTTAAAATGAGCTGAGCTGAGCCAAGTACAACTCGCTCGAATTCGACTCGTTTGCAGCCCTACTTACAATTGTCGCTGGGTGATATATAGACTTGGATGTAATTTTTTACTTTTGGTACTCCTTGCACTACATTGACAGTTGGTGAATGGATCGGAAATTTTCTGGCAATATAATAATTTAGGAAGTTTTCCATGAGGCACACAACATGGTAGGGATTCATGATGCACACACCGTGGTTGGGAAGAGAAAGGCTTAATTATGCTCCAGGATAACTGTAACGCGTGGCGCACAAGTGGAGCTCGCCGTCTGGCTTCCACCATTGCTCGAGCCCGTGGGCGTCGCAGTCACTGGAGTTCTTCACCAGCATGGCCGAAGGCAGGAGATGTGGCCGCTCCTTCTCCGCGCCTACCAAGGAGAAGAGCATGTCACGGTACGACAGCGTCATGGCCGACCTGGCCACGCCGCTGAAGCGCTCCTGAATCAGCTGCCGCTGCTGGAAGTAGTCGATGAAACCCATGCAGACGACGTCCCTGTCGTGCACGTACAGCTGCGGCGCCCACGGGGCCAGCCTCTGGAACAGCCTCTCCATGCGTTTCCGGTGGGGGCTGAGGACCAGCCCGAGGCCGGCCTTCAAGACGTAGCTCGTGGCGTACAGGTCCCTCTTGGCCACCTCCGTCGGTTGCAAGGCGTTGATCACCGGCGCCGGCGACACCTGCGGCGGGTTGAAGAGGAAGGTCGGGAGGTTCATCCCCTTGTCCGCCATCATCCTCCGCCCCACGTCCAGCGCCAGGGACGCTCCGAGAGAGTGCCCCGTGAGCCACACGGCGCAGCCGGCGCCGAGGAGCGTCTCCACCTCCGCGCGCGCGCGCTGGGACCGCCTGCACGGGTGCAGGGTGTTGGCCATGACCTTGAGGTCGAGCCATAGGTCCTTGAACGGGTCGGGGTGCTTCAGCATGGTCCCTCGCAAGGCGACCACGTACTGCGGAGCCGACGGGTGGCGGCCGGCGCCCGGCGGCGGCACGTGCTCGTAGATGGCGCCGAAGATGAACTTGTGCTCCCCCTTGTGGCCGCAGTCGTCCTTGAGCACTTTGACGATGCGGAAGTGGAAGCTCTCCCACCACGCCGGCGCCAGGGCCTCCCCCACCAGCAGCCTGCATGTGTTCCTGTCGTCCTCGAGGATGTAGGTGCCTTTCACGATGCAGGCGGCGATGCACCGCCGGTGCTCCTCATTCTCCCTGTGACATTAATTATAAATGATGAAATATAGGTCAGCGACTCAGCGAGCGTACGTACAGCTGCAGGCACAACACAACCACGATCGACTGAAGGGCGCCGGCGAGGGCGTGTAACATGCGTACTACTACCGACCAGTCGATCAACGTCGTCGTCGATAAAGATCGGACGCCGCCGGCTCCGGGCATCATATGCGTCGGCCCTGATAGATGAAAGCGGTCGTCGGCGTCCATCTTTGAAGCTATCGGTCAATGCGTTCGATCGAACTAGCTAGCTAAGCTAGAGGAGGCAGACGCAACTGCTACGGTTACCCTTCGCAGGCGTATATGACGGTGCGTGTTTAATTTGCCTGTTGTGTTTTTGCTCCCATCCTATGCATGCGTCCCATATATGTACTCGTTCGTTCTGTTGACATCAGCTGCTAACGATGTTTCATCCAAGTTGCAGTGGTATCTCGAAACCAGGGGAGACGGACCCTGACTTATTCTACGCTTCCATTGTCATCACCATTGGCAGTGGGGTTCGCGTTTCGTTTCACGACTCCCCTTGGTCAATGGGAAGCCGGCATAATGACATTGCTACGCTCATCTAAGAGGCCTCTTCTATGAACGAGTGCAAGGTGCCCGCGGCCATTAAGGATGCGTTTGCTTCTCCAACATATTCTCTCCGTTCGAAATTACTTGTCGTACGAATGGATGTATTTATATTTATTTTAGTTTTACATTCATTTCTATGCATTTTTGTAACAAGTAATTCCGGACAGAGAGAATAACAAGCTTTCGGTGGGTTCACCCTCAAGGATGATGCAAATCTTTTACCTTTGTTTAGAAAAATGATGGACGGCAATGTTAGGATGCCTTTATGGCCAGGTCGGCTGCGAGCGTCTGGTGGTTAGCTGTTGTGTTCCAAGCTAGGCAGATTGTAATTTTGTTTTCTGCCTGATTTTTTTCACTAATTAACATGTTGATTGTATTCTTTTTATCTTAATTAATAAAAATGATAAATCTTTTGCCTCATTTAAACACATATTTGAAAACTTGTTAAATATGTGGTCCTTGTATACTGCATATATATTGACAATTATGGCGAAAGATTATACGGAAATGATGTCGTTCCATGTAATATTGTTGAGTTCAAGTTGGAAAAACCTCATCCAGTTCATCAATAACAGAGAGAGAGAGAGTTGACGAGGCATGCATACTGGACATTATATATCCTTTTGCTGGATTATTAATTTGTTCTATACAAATTCATACGTGAACGTGCACTCCAGTGACTCGGTTACAGTGCCAATGTCCAATGCTGGCATTTGGTTCGGTTGACTCTGCTCAAGTTGGGTTAATCAAAGTTCATATAATTGTTGGGTTTGCGAAAGAGTCAAAAGTCGACCCCCCGACATGCATAGAACTTGGCTACCGTGAAGTGTTTGCCCTTCATCAATTGACGAAGACAAACCTAAGTCTTGGAGAGCCAATGTTTCAATATTAGTGCCAATTGCATAACAAATACGCAGTCAAGAACTGGTCCCATACTTCATCCATTACTAGTGCAATTAAAATGATCGTACACGTGCAAGGTGGTCTGAAAGACCTGGACACCCCTAACGTAAAATTCCTGGCCTGGCTCGTAATTCAAAACATAATCTGAACGACGGACAAATTGGCCAAGAGGGGATGGCCAAACTATGACCCTTGCCCCCCTTTGTAGGAGGGAGCAGGAAACCGTTGAGCATCTCCTCACTAACTGTCACTACACGATGAGGCTACGTGGTTTGGTAAAGGAATGGTTCCAAATGGTCAGCTTGGATGTCTCTGGTTGGACAAACTACAGGAGCAACAAAGATTGGTGGTTTGACACGGCCTGCATCTAGAGGATCCATGAAAGGGCGATGTCTTTCCTCACTATGCTGGTTTGCAAGACAATTTGGCATGAAAGGAACGCAAGGGTTATTACGAGCAAATCCACACCACCAACCATCCTTCTCCGCACCATCCAGGGCGTGGCGAGACTGTGGGCTACTGCAGGTGTGAAACATCTAGGAAACATTTTGCCGGAAGAGTAGCGTCTTTCTTCTGTGGTGTGTGGTGTGCTCCCTATTGGAAGCCTGTTATTTCTCTATATCATGTAACTTTGCGAGACTTCTTCCTCTCTTAATTAATGAAAAGGGGCAAATATTTTGCCAATGTTTCAAAAATAAATAAATCATCGTACACAGTTTGAAACACCTATCACACACAATTTAGTAAATCGTCAACGCTCGTACTAGGTGTGCGATTGGGGAGATATCATTGTAAACGCTTTAAAAAAATGTGTGTGATAGGTCACAAATAGTTTAAGAAATGAAACGTGTGCGATGTTGGAATCTATCACATATGCTCGACAATACCACACTTTTTTCGGTGTAACTAACATCAGACACGTTTCTTGACTAGGAACCATGTGTGGTCTTTGTGGCTCGGTGCTCATCACACCCGGTTGATACAAAAGAAACGAGTGTGATGATGAGGAATTGAGGATGACCCGAGCTTACCTATTGGTGCCTATCACACACCGTTGACACAAATTACAACGGTGCGATGATAAAGATGATCAAAGTTTAATTATTGAAGCCTATCGCACATGGTTGGAGTACAAAGGAAACAAGTGCGATGATGGGAATGATAACGGCTTTATTTCACTGGGGCATGGGACATAGGCAATTCAGCTCGACTCCTTCTAGAAAGGGAAAGTTTGCCGTTTGTCGACTTGTTTTCATCATGCACTAGAAAAGGTACTTTTGCCGAGTGTAAAAATGAGAACTCCGCAAACAAATGGCAGAGCGAACAATGATGGTGCCCCATATCGCAGGTGTTTGCCTAGTGTTGCGCTTAACAAAGACCGAAGGCTTTGTCCCAGATCAGGAACGGAGAATACATAACAGATGCATCACGATCTGAGTACATTTGAGGAACAAATTTAGCAGAATTTAAAAGGGTGTACCGGCGGTCCATATCACTACGCCATTAGCGGAGCTTGTGCTCGCGCACGCCCTCGACATCGGTGAGCCAGCCCAGGTACCAGACGTGGTGGTCTTCCAACGCGGCCTCGCAATGAGACTGAGTGTACCGCTTTGGCAGACGGTTCAAAGCCCAGCAGCAGGTGGGAGACCCCGCTTCATGTAGGTGAGGAAGCCTCATCGGGACTTAGGGGCTCGGTGGAGACGGCCATGATGGGTTGAGACTCGCTGAGGAGGGCGGTGTCGTGGTCGTGGGGAAGATGGAGGACTATGTGGACGTTATGGCGAATGAGCACCGAGCCACGGGCCGGGCAATGCAGTGCACCTCCCAAGCAGCTTTGTCAAACTCTCATAGGCGACATGCTCGAGCAACCGTTGGGTATGTTGAAATATGAGATGGGCCCTAAGCCCACAGCACGGCTGGGCTCAATCGTACAACACGTCGTGTTTATTTTTACCGGCCAGGAACGAAGAATATGTTGGGGAACGTCGCGTGCAAAACAAAAAATTTCCTACGCGCACGAAAACCTATCATGGTGATGTCCATCTACGAGAGGGGATGAGTGATCTACGTACCCTTGTAGATCGTACAGCAGAAGCGTTAAAGAACGCGGTTGATGTAGTGGAATATCCTCACGTCCCTCGATCCGCCCCGCGAACAATCCCGCGATCAGTCCCACGATCTAGTACCGAACGGACGGCACATCCGCGTTCAGCACACGTACAGCTCGACGATGATCTCGGCCTTCTTGATCCAGCAAGAGAGACGGAGAGGTAGAAGAGTTCTCCGGCAGCGTGACGGCGCTCCGGAGGTTGGTGATGATCTTGTCTCAGCAGGGCTCCGCCCGAGCTCCGCAGAAACGCGATCTAGAGGAAAAACTATGGAGGTAAGCTTGACGAGCCTAGCATGTGCAGACATGGCCTCGGAACACATGAGACCGAAAGGTCGATCATGAATCATATAGTTGATATGATTAGCATAGGGATGCTTACCACTGAAACTACTCTCGACTCACGTGATGATCGGACTTGGGATAGTGTAAGTGGATCATGAACCACTCAAATGACTAGAGAGATGTACTTTTTGAGTGGGAGTTTAGCATATAATTTGATTAAGTTGAACTCTAATTATCTTGAACATAGTCTAAGTCCACTTTGAATATATTTGTGTTGTAGATCATGGCTCACGCAAGTGTCATCCTGAATTTTAATACGTTCCTAGAGAAAGCTAAGTTGAAAGATGATGGAAGCAACTTTGTAGACTGGGCTCGTAATCTTAAGCTAATCTTACAAGCTGGAAAGAAGGATTATGTCCTTAATGCTGCGCTAGGAGATGAACCACCCACTACGGCTGATCAGGATGTTAAGAACGCTTGGTTAGCGCGTAAGGAGGACTACTCAATAGTTCAATGTGCAGTCTTGTATGGCTTAGAACCGGGACTTCAACGTCGCTTTGAGCGTCATGGAGCATTTGAGATGTTCCAGGAGTTGAAGTTTATCTTTCAGAAGAACGCCCGGATCGAGAGGTATGAGACCTCCGATAAATTCTATGCTTGCAAGATGGAGGAAAACTCGTCTGTCAGTGAACATGTGCTCAAAATGTCTGGGTACTCAAACCGTCTAGCTGAACTGGGGATTGAACTCCCGCAAGAAGCTGTCACTGACAGAATCCTTCAATCACTGCCGCCAAGCTATAAAGGCTTTGTGTTGAACTACAACATGCAAGGGATGAACAAGTCTCCCGGCGAGTTGTTTGCGATGCTGAAAGTCGCAGAATCTGAACTCCGTAAAGAGCATCAAGTGTTGATGGTGAGCAAGACCACTAGTTTCAAGAGAAACGGCAAAGGCAAGAAGGGCAATTCGAAGAAGAGCGGCAAGCCTGTTGCCAATCCGCCGAAGAAACCCAAGGCTGGACCTAAGCCTGAAACTGAGTGCTTCTATTGCAAGGGTATGGGTCACTGGAAGCGCAATTGCCCCAAGTATCTGGCAGATAAGAAGGCGGGCAAAGAAAAATCAGGTATATTTGATATACATGTTATTGATGTGTACTTAACCAGCTCTCGTAGTAGTGCCTGGGTATTCGATACCGGTTCTGTTGCTCACATTTGCAACTCGAAGCAGGAACTGCGGAATAGACGAAGGCTGGCGAAAGACGAAGTGACGATGCGCGTAGGAAACGGTTCCAAGGTTGATGCAATCGCCGTCGGCACAGTGTCACTTCAACTACCATCGGGATTAGTGATGAACTTAAATCATTGTTATTTAGTGCCTGCGTTGAGCATGAACATTATATCTGGATCTTGTTTATTGCGAGACGGTTACTCTTTTAAGTCTGAGAATAATGGTTGTTCTATTTCTATGAGTAACATCTTTTATGGTCATGCACCGAATGTGAGAGGATTGTTCATATTGAATCTTGATAGAGATACGCATATACATAACATTGAGACCAAAAGAGTTAGAGTAAACAATGATAGCGCCATATTTTTGTGGCACTGCCGCTTGGGTCATATTGGTGTAAAGCGCATGAAGAAACTCCATGCTGATGGACTTTTGGAGTCACTTGACTTTGATTCACTTGACACGTGCGAACCATGCCTCATGGGCAAGATGACTAAGACTCCGTTCTCCGGAACAATGGAGCGTGCAAGTGACTTGTTGGAAATCATACATACCGATGTGTGTGGTCCAATGAGCGTGGAGGCACGCGGCGGATATCGTTATTTTCTCACCTTCACTGACGATCTAAGTAGATATGGTTATGTCTACTTGATGAAGCACAAGTCTGAAACATTTGAAAAGTTCAAGCAATTTCAGAGTGAAGTGGAAAATCATCGTAACAAGAAGATCAAGTTCCTACGGTCTGATCGTGGGGGTGAATATCTGAGTTTCGAGTTTGGTACTCACTTAAGACAATGTGGAATTGTTTCGCAGTTAACACCTCCTGGAACACCACAGCGTAATGGTGTGTCCGAACGTCGTAATCGTACTTTATTAGAAATGGTGCGATCTATGATGTCTCTTACTGATTTGCCGTTATCGTTTTGGGGTTATGCATTAGAAACAGCTGCATTCACTTTAAATAGGGCACCATCGAAATCCGTTGAGACGACACCATACGAACCGTGGTATGGCAAAAGGCCAAAGTTGTCGTTTCTTAAAGTTTGGGGATGTGATGCTTATGTCAAAAAAGCTTCAGCCTGAAAAGCTGGAACCCAAAGCGGAAAAGTGCGTCTTCATAGGTTACCCAAAAGAGACGGTTGGGTACACCTTCTATCTCAAATCCGAGGGCAAAGTGTTTGTTGCTAAGAACGGAACTTTTCTCGAGAAGGAGTTTCTCTCGAGAGAATTGAGTGGGAGGAAGATAGAACTTGACGAGGTTGTCGAACCTCTCATCCCTCTGGATGGTGGCGCAGGGCAAGGGGAAACCTCTGTGATTGCGACGCCGGTTGAGGAGGAAGTTAATGATGATGATCATGAAACTCCAGTTCAAGTTTCTGTTGAACCACGCAGGTCGACGAGATCACGCGCTGCTCCAGAGTGGTACGGTAATCCCGTCTTATCAATCATGTTGTTAGACAACAATGAACCTGCAAATTATGAAGAAGCAATGGTGGGCCCAGATTCCAACAAATGGCTAGAAGCCATGAAATCCGAGATAGGATCCATGTATGAGAACAAAGTGTGGACTTTGGAGATGCTGCCTGAGGGCCGCAAGGCTATTCAGAACAAATGGATCTTTAAGAAGAAGACGGACGCTGGCGGTAATGTGACCGTTTATAAAGCACGACTTGTGGCAAAGGGTTTTTCACAAGTTCCAGGAATTGACTACGATGAGACTTTCTCTCCCATAGCGATGCTTAAGTCCGTCAGAATCATGTTAGCAATAGCTGCATTTTTCGATTATGAGATCTGGCAAATGGATGTCAAAACGGCGTTCCTTAACGGTTTCCTTAAGGAAGAGTTGTATATGATGCAACCCGAAGGTTTTGTCGATCCTAAAAATGCTGACAAGGTGTGCAAGCTCCAGCGATCCATTTATGGACTGGTGCAAGCATCTCGGAGTTGGAACAAACGCTTTGATGAGGTGATCAAAGCATTTGGGTTTATACAAGTGGTTGGAGAATCTTGTATTTACAAGAAAGTGAATGGGAGCTCTGTGGCGTTTCTAATATTATATGTAGATGACATATTACTGATTGGGAACAACATAGAGCTTTTGGAGAGCATAAAAGGTTACTTGAATAAAAGTTTCTCTATGAAGGACCTAGGAGAAGCTGCTTACATTCTAGGCATTAAGATCTATAGGGATAGATCAAAACGCCTGATAGGACTTTCACAAAGCACATACCTTGATAAAGTTTTGAAGAGGTTCAAAATGGAACAGTCCAAGAAAGGGTTCTTGCCGGTGTTACAAGGTACGAGATTGAGTAAGACTCAGTGCCCAGCAACTGATGAAGATAGAGAGCATATGCGCTCCGTCCCCTATGCTTCAGCCATAGGCTCTATCATGTATGCAATGCTGTGCACTAGACCGGATGTTAGCCTGGCCATAAGTATGGCAGGTAGGTTCCAGAGTAATCCAGGAGTGGATCACTGGACGGCGGTCAAGAATATCCTGAAGTACCTGAAAAGGACTAAGGAGATGTTTCTCGTGTATGGAGGTGACGAAGAGCTCGCCGTAAAAGGTTACGTCGATGCAAGCTTTGACACAGATCCGGACGACTCTAAGTCGCAAACCGGATACGTATTTATTCTTAATGGGGGTGCAGTAAGCTAGTGCAGTTCCAAGCAAAGCGTCGTAGCAGATTCTACATGTGAAGCGGAGTACATGGCTGCCTCGGAGGCGGCTAAGGAGGGTGTCTGGATGAAGCAGTTCATGACGGATCTTGGAGTGGTGCCAAGTGCACTGGATCCAATAACCTTGTTCTGTGACAACACTGGTGCCATTGCCTTAGCAAAGGAACCAAGGTTTCACAAGAAGACCAGACACATCAAACGACGCTTCAACCTCATCCGCGACTACGTCGAGGAGGAGGACGTAAATATATGCAAAGTGCACACGGATCTGAATGTAGCAGACCCGCTGACTAAACCTCTTCCACGGCCAAAACATGATCGACACCAGAACTGTATGGGTGTTAGATTTATTACAGTATAATTCACATGGTGATGTGAGGGCTAGATTATTGACTCTAGTGCAAGTGGGAGACTGTTGGAATTATGCCCTAGAGGCAATAATAAATGTATAGTTATTATTATAATTCCTGTATCAAGATAATAGTTTATTATCCATGCTATAATTGTATTGAATGAAGACTCATTTACATGTGTGGATACATAGACAAAACACCGTCCCTAGCATGCCTCTAGTTGGCTAGCCAGTTGATCGATGATAGTCAGTGTCTTCTGATTATGAACAAGGTGTTGTTGCTTGATAACTGGATCACGTCATTAGGAGAATCACGTGATGGACTAGACCCAAACTAATAGACGTAGCATGTTGATCGTGTCATTTTGTTGCTACTGTTTTCTGCGTGTCAAGTATTTATTCCTATGACCATGAGATCATATAACTCACTGACACCGGAGGAATACTTTGTGTGTATCAAACGTCGCAACGTAACTGGGTGACTATAAAGATGCTCTACAGGTATCTCCGAAGGTGTTAGTTGAGTTAGTATGAATCAAGACTGGGATTTGTCACTCCGTGTGACGGAGAGGTATCTCGGGGCCCACTCGGTAATACAACATCACACACAAGCCTTGCAAGCAATGTAACTTAGTGTAAGTTGTGGGATCTTGTATTACGGAACGAGTAAAGAGACTTGCCGGTAAACGAGATTGAAATAGGTATACGGATACTGACGATCGAATCTCGGGCAAGTAACATACCGAAGGACAAAGGGAATGACATACGGGATTATACGAATCCTTGGCACTGAGGTTCAAACGATAAGATCTTCGTAGAATATGTAGGATCCAATATGGGCATCCAGGTCCCACTGTTGGATATTGACCGAGGAGTCTCTCGGGTCATGTCTACATAGAACCCGCAGGGTCTGCACACTTAAGGTTCGACGTTGTTTTATGCGTATTTGAGTTATATGGTTGGTTACCGAATGTTGTTCGGAGTCCCGGATGAGATCACAGACGTCACGAGGGTTTCCGGAATAGTCCGGAAATGAAGATTGATATATAGGATGACCTCATTTGATTACCGGAAGGTTTTCGGAGTTACCGGGAATGTACCGGGAATGACGAATGGGTTCCGGGAGTTCACCGGAGGGGGGCAACCCACTCCGGGGAAGCCCATAGGCATTTGGGGGGGTCACACCAGCCCTTAGTGGGCTGGTGGGACAGCCCACCAATCCCCTATGCGCCAAGGGAGAAAAAATCAAAGGAAAGGAAAAAAAAAGGAAGAAGTGGGAAGGGGGAAGGACTCCCTCCCACCAAACCAAGTAGGACTCGGTTTGGGGGGGGAGAGTCCTCCCCCCTGGCTCGGCCGACCCCTTGGGGATCCCTTGGACCCCAAGGCAAGGTCCCCCTCCCTCCTCCTATATATATGGGGCTTTTAGGGCAGATTTGAGACGACTTTCTCACGGCTGCCCGACCACATACCTCCACAGTTTTTCCTCTAGATCGTGTTTCTACGGAGCTCGGGCGGAGCCCTGCTGAGACAAGATCATCACCAACCTCCGGAGCGCCGTCACGCTGCCGGAGAACTCTTCTACCTCTCCGTCTCTCTTGCTGGATCAAGAAGGCCGAGATCATCGTCGAGCTGTACGTGTGCTGAACGCGGAGGTGCCGTCCGTTCGGTACTAGATCGTGGGACTGATCGCGGGATTGTTCGCGGGGCGGATCGAGGGACGTGAGGACGTTCCACTACATCAACCGCATTCTCTAACGCTTCTGCTGTGCGATCTACAAGGGTACGTAGATCACTCATCCCCTCTCGTAGATGGACATCACCATGATAGGTCTTCGTGCGCGTAGGAAAAATTTTGTTTCCCATGCGACGTTCCCCAACAGTGGCATCATGAGCTAGGTTCATGCGTAGATGTCTTCTCGAGTAGAACACAAAAGGTTTTGTGGGCGGTGATGTGCGTTTTGCTGCCCTCCTTAGTCTTTTCTTGATTCTGCGGTATTGTTGGATTGAAGCGGCTTGGACCGACATTACTCGTACGCTTACGAGAGACTGGTTTCATCGTTACGAGTAACCCCCTTTGCTCAAAGATGACTGGCAAGTGACGGTTTCTCCAACTTTAGTTGAATCGGATTTGACCGAGGAGGTCCTTGGATGAGGTTAAATAGCAACTCATATATCTCCGTTGTGGTGTATGCGTAAGTAAGATGCGATCCTACTAGATACCCTTGGTCACCACGTAAAACATGCAACAACAAAATTAGAGGACGTCTAACTTGTTTTTGCAGGGTATGATTATGATGTGATATGGCCAACGATGTGATGTGATATATTAGATGTATGAGATGATCATGTTGTAATAGAAATATCGACTTGCATGTCGATGGTACGGCAACCGGCAGGAGCCATAGGGTTGTCTTTATACTAACATATGTGCTTGCAGATGCGTTTACTATTTTGCTAGGATGTAGCTTTAGTAGTAATAGCATAAGTAGCACGACAACCACGATGGCAACACGTTGATGGATGATCATGGTGTGGCGCCGGTGACAAGAAGATCGTGCCGGTGCTTTGGTGATGGAGATCAAGAAGCACGTGATGATGGCCATATCATGTCACTTATGAATTGCATGTGATGTTAATCCTTTTTGCACCTTATTTTGCTTAGAACGACGGTAGCATTATGAGGTGATCTCTCACTAAAATTTCAAGACGAAATTGTGTTCTCCCCGACTGTGCACCGTTGCTACAGTTCGTCGTTTCGAGACACCACGTGATGATCGGGTGTGATAGACTCAACGTTCACATACAACGGGTGCAAAACAGTTGCGCACGCGGAACACTCGGGTTAAGCTTGACGAGCCTAGCATGTGCAGACATGGCCTCGGAACACATGAGACCGAAAGGTCGATCATGAATCATATAGTTGATATGATTAGCATAGGGATGCTTACCACTGAAACTACTCTCGACTCACGTGATGATCGGACTTGGGATAGTGTAAGTGGATCATGAACCACTCAAATGACTAGAGAGATGTACTTTTTGAGTGGGAGTTTAGCATATAATTTGATTAAGTTGAACTCTAATTATCTTGAACATAGTCTAAGTCCACTTTGAATATATTTGTGTTGTAGATCATGGCTCACGCAAGTGTCATCCTGAATTTTAATACGTTCCTAGAGAAAGCTAAGTTGAAAGATGATGGAAGCAACTTTGTAGACTGGGCTCGTAATCTTAAGCTAATCTTACAAGATGGAAAGAAGGATTATGTCCTTAATGTTGCGCTAGGAGATGAACCACCCACTACGGCTGATCAGGATGTTAAGAACGCTTGGTTAGCGCGTAAGGAGGACTACTCAATAGTTCAATGTGCAGTCTTGTATGGCTTAGAACCGGGACTTCAACGTCGCTTTGAGCGTCATGGAGCATTTGAGATGTTCCAGGAGTTGAAGTTTATCTTTCAGAAGAACGCCCGGATCGAGAGGTATGAGACCTCCGATAAATTCTATGCTTGCAAGATGGAGGAAAACTCGTCTGTCAGTGAACATGTGCTCAAAATGTCTGGGTACTCAAACCGTCTAGCTGAACTGGGGATTGAACTCCCGCAAGAAGCTGTCACTGACAGAATCCTTCAATCACTGCCGCCAAGCTATAAAGGCTTTGTGTTGAACTACAACATGCAAGGGATGAACAAGTCTCCCGGCGAGTTGTTTGCGATGCTGAAAGTCGCAGAATCTGAACTCCGTAAAGAGCATCAAGTGTTGATGGTGAGCAAGACCACTAGTTTCAAGAGAAACGGCAAAGGCAAGAAGGGCAATTCGAAGAAGAGCGGCAAGCCTGTTGCCAATCCGCCGAAGAAACCCAAGGCTGGACCTAAGCCTGAAACTGAGTGCTTCTATTGCAAGGGTATGGGTCACTGGAAGCGCAATTGCCCCAAGTATCTGGCAGATAAGAAGGCGGGCAAAGAAAAATCAGGTATATTTGATATACATGTTATTGATGTGTACTTAACCAGCTCTCGTAGTAGTGCCTGGGTATTCGATACCGGTTCTGTTGCTCACATTTGCAACTCGAAGCAGGAACTGCGGAATAGACGAAGGCTGGCGAAAGACGAAGTGACGATGCGCGTAGGAAACGGTTCCAAGGTTGATGCAATCGCCGTCGGCACAGTGTCACTTCAACTACCATCGGGATTAGTGATGAACTTAAATCATTGTTATTTAGTGTCTGCGTTGAGCATGAACATTATATCTGGATCTTGTTTATTGCGAGACGGTTACTCTTTTAAGTCTGAGAATAATGGTTGTTCTATTTCTATGAGTAACATCTTTTATGGTCATGCACCGAATGTGAGAGGATTGTTCATATTGAATCTTGATAGAGATACGCATATACATAACATTGAGACCAAAAGAGTTAGAGTAAACAATGATAGCGCCATATTTTTGTGGCACTGCCGCTTGGGTCATATTGGTGTAAAGCGCATGAAGAAACTCCATGCTGATGGACTTTTGGAGTCACTTGACTTTGATTCACTTGACACGTGCGAACCATGCCTCATGGGCAAGATGACTAAGACTCCGTTCTCCGGAACAATGGAGCGTGCAAGTGACTTGTTGGAAATCATACATACCGATGTGTGTGGTCCAATGAGCGTGGAGGCACGCGGCGGATATCGTTATTTTCTCACCTTCACTGACGATCTAAGTAGATATGGTTATGTCTACTTGATGAAGCACAAGTCTGAAACATTTGAAAAGTTCAAGCAATTTCAGAGTGAAGTGGAAAATCATCGTAACAAGAAGATCAAGTTCCTACGGTCTGATCGTGGGGGTGAATATCTGAGTTTCGAGTTTGGTACTCACTTAAGACAATGTGGAATTGTTTCGCAGTTAACACCTCCTGGAACACCACAGCGTAATGGTGTGTCCGAACGTCGTAATCGTACTTTATTAGAAATGGTGCGATCTATGATGTCTCTTACTGATTTGCCGTTATCGTTTTGGGGTTATGCATTAGAAACAGCTGCATTCACTTTAAATAGGGCACCATCGAAATCCGTTGAGACGACACCATACGAACCGTGGTATGGCAAAAGGCCAAAGTTGTCGTTTCTTAAAGTTTGGGGATGTGATGCTTATGTCAAAAAAGCTTCAGCCTGAAAAGCTGGAACCCAAAGCGGAAAAGTGCGTCTTCATAGGTTACCCAAAAGAGACGGTTGGGTACACCTTCTATCTCAAATCCGAGGGCAAAGTGTTTGTTGCTAAGAACGGAACTTTTCTCGAGAAGGAGTTTCTCTCGAGAGAATTGAGTGGGAGGAAGATAGAACTTGACGAGGTTGTCGAACCTCTCATCCCTCTGGATGGTGGCGCAGGGCAAGGGGAAACCTCTGTGATTGCGACGCCGGTTGAGGAGGAAGTTAATGATGATGATCATGAAACTCCAGTTCAAGTTTCTGTTGAACCACGCAGGTCGACGAGATCACGCGCTGCTCCAGAGTGGTACGGTAATCCCGTCTTATCAATCATGTTGTTAGACAACAATGAACCTGCAAATTATGAAGAAGCAATGGTGGGCCCAGATTCCAACAAATGGCTAGAAGCCATGAAATCCGAGATAGGATCCATGTATGAGAACAAAGTGTGGACTTTGGAGATGCTGCCTGAGGGCCGCAAGGCTATTCAGAACAAATGGATCTTTAAGAAGAAGACGGACGCTGGCGGTAATGTGACCGTTTATAAAGCACGACTTGTGGCAAAGGGTTTTTCACAAGTTCCAGGAATTGACTACGATGAGACTTTCTCTCCCATAGCGATGCTTAAGTCCGTCAGAATCATGTTAGCAATAGCTGCATTTTTCGATTATGAGATCTGGCAAATGGATGTCAAAACGGCGTTCCTTAACGGTTTCCTTAAGGAAGAGTTGTATATGATGCAACCCGAAGGTTTTGTCGATCCTAAAAATGCTGACAAGGTGTGCAAGCTCCAGCGATCCATTTATGGACTGGTGCAAGCATCTCGGAGTTGGAACAAACGCTTTGATGAGGTGATCAAAGCATTTGGGTTTATACAAGTGGTTGGAGAATCTTGTATTTACAAGAAAGTGAATGGGAGCTCTGTGGCGTTTCTAATATTATATGTAGATGACATATTACTGATTGGGAACAACATAGAGCTTTTGGAGAGCATAAAAGGTTACTTGAATAAAAGTTTCTCTATGAAGGACCTAGGAGAAGCTGCTTACATTCTAGGCATTAAGATCTATAGGGATAGATCAAAACGCCTGATAGGACTTTCACAAAGCACATACCTTGATAAAGTTTTGAAGAGGTTCAAAATGGAACAGTCCAAGAAAGGGTTCTTGCCGGTGTTACAAGGTACGAGATTGAGTAAGACTCAGTGCCCAGCAACTGATGAAGATAGAGAGCATATGCGCTCCGTCCCCTATGCTTCAGCCATAGGCTCTATCATGTATGCAATGCTGTGCACTAGACCGGATGTTAGCCTGGCCATAAGTATGGCAGGTAGGTTCCAGAGTAATCCAGGAGTGGATCACTGGACGGCGGTCAAGAATATCCTGAAGTACCTGAAAAGGACTAAGGAGATGTTTCTCGTGTATGGAGGTGACGAAGAGCTCGCCGTAAAAGGTTACGTCGATGCAAGCTTTGACACAGATCCGGACGACTCTAAGTCGCAAACCGGATACGTATTTATTCTTAATGGGGGTGCAGTAAGCTAGTGCAGTTCCAAGCAAAGCGTCGTAGCAGATTCTACATGTGAAGCGGAGTACATGGCTGCCTCGGAGGCGGCTAAGGAGGGTGTCTGGATGAAGCAGTTCATGACGGATCTTGGAGTGGTGCCAAGTGCACTGGATCCAATAACCTTGTTCTGTGACAACACTGGTGCCATTGCCTTAGCAAAGGAACCAAGGTTTCACAAGAAGACCAGACACATCAAACGACGCTTCAACCTCATCCGCGACTACGTCGAGGAGGAGGACGTAAATATATGCAAAGTGCACACGGATCTGAATGTAGCAGACCCGCTGACTAAACCTCTTCCACGGCCAAAACATGATCGACACCAGAACTGTATGGGTGTTAGATTTATTACAGTATAATTCACATGGTGATGTGAGGGCTAGATTATTGACTCTAGTGCAAGTGGGAGACTGTTGGAATTATGCCCTAGAGGCAATAATAAATGTATAGTTATTATTATAATTCCTGTATCAAGATAATAGTTTATTATCCATGCTATAATTGTATTGAATGAAGACTCATTTACATGTGTGGATACATAGACAAAACACCGTCCCTAGCATGCCTCTAGTTGGCTAGCCAGTTGATCGATGATAGTCAGTGTCTTCTGATTATGAACAAGGTGTTGTTGCTTGATAACTGGATCACGTCATTAGGAGAATCACGTGATGGACTAGACCCAAACTAATAGACGTAGCATGTTGATCGTGTCATTTTGTTGCTACTGTTTTCTGCGTGTCAAGTATTTATTCCTATGACCATGAGATCATATAACTCACTGACACCGGAGGAATACTTTGTGTGTATCAAACGTCGCAACGTAACTGGGTGACTATAAAGATGCTCTACAGGTATCTCCGAAGGTGTTAGTTGAGTTAGTATGAATCAAGACTGGGATTTGTCACTCCGTGTGACGGAGAGGTATCTCGGGGCCCACTCGGTAATACAACATCACACACAAGCCTTGCAAGCAATGTAACTTAGTGTAAGTTGTGGGATCTTGTATTACGGAACGAGTAAAGAGACTTGCCGGTAAACGAGATTGAAATAGGTATACGGATACTGACGATCGAATCTCGGGCAAGTAACATACCGAAGGACAAAGGGAATGACATACGGGATTATACGAATCCTTGGCACTGAGGTTCAAACGATAAGATCTTCGTAGAATATGTAGGATCCAATATGGGCATCCAGGTCCCGCTGTTGGATATTGACCGAGGAGTCTCTCGGGTCATGTCTACATAGAACCCGCAGGGTCTGCACACTTAAGGTTCGACGTTGTTTTATGCGTATTTGAGTTATATGGTTGGTTACCGAATGTTGTTCGGAGTCCCGGATGAGATCACAGACGTCACGAGGGTTTCCGGAATAGTCCGGAAATGAAGATTGATATATAGGATGACCTCATTTGATTACCGGAAGGTTTTCGGAGTTACCGGGAATGTACCGGGAATGACGAATGGGTTCCGGGAGTTCACCGGAGGGGGGCAACCCACTCCGGGGAAGCCCATAGGCATTTGGGGGGGTCACACCAGCCCTTAGTGGGCTGGTGGGACAGCCCACCAATCCCCTATGCGCCAAGGGAGAAAAAATCAAAGGAAAGGAAAAAAAAAGGAAGAAGTGGGAAGGGGGAAGGACTCCCTCCCACCAAACCAAGTAGGACTCGGTTTGGGGGGGAGAGTCCTCCCCCCTGGCTCGGCCGACCCCTTGGGGATCCCTTGGACCCCAAGGCAAGGTCCCCCTCCCTCCTCCTATATATATGGGGCTTTTAGGGCAGATTTGAGACGACTTTCTCACGGCTGCCCGACCACATACCTCCACAGTTTTTCCTCTAGATCGTGTTTCTACGGAGCTCGGGCGGAGCCCTGCTGAGACAAGATCATCACCAACCTCCGGAGCGCCGTCACGCTGCCGGAGAACTCTTCTACCTCTCCGTCTCTCTTGCTGGATCAAGAAGGCCGAGATCATCGTCGAGCTGTACGTGTGCTGAACGCGGAGGTGCCGTCCGTTCGGTACTAGATCGTGGGACTGATCGCGGGATTGTTCGCGGGGCGGATCGAGGGACGTGAGGACGTTCCACTACATCAACCGCGTTCTCTAACGCTTCTGTTGTGCGATCTACAAGGGTACGTAGATCACTCATCCTCTCTCATAGATGGACATCACCATGATAGGTCTTCGTGCGCGTAGGAAAATTTTTGTTTCCCATGCGACGTTCCCCAACACGATCAACTGGCTAGCCAACTAGAGGCATGCTAGGGACGGTGTTTCGTCTATGTATCCACACATGTAAATGAGTCTTCATTCAATACAATTATAGCATGGATAATAAACTATTATCTTGATACAGGAATTATAATAATAACTATACATTTATTATTGCCTCTAGGGCATAATTCCAACAGAATACATAACGGACGCATCACGACCTGAGACGTCGGATCGTGGACCGTTATCGACTCGTACGTGGGTTCAGCCCACGTCTCTCCACCCAGCCGCGCCTACATAAGCGAGGCTTCTGCCAACCCTAGTTGTCACGGATCAAATCATATCTACCTCCACGCGCTCGTTCGTTTTTTATGCTGCTGCCGCCGGCGACTCCGTCACGTTCACCGCGTACACGGTTGATGGGAGAGCAGACCTCCAAAATCCCGTTTATTTGGATCCTATACGGGAGAGAGGCGATTAGGTTTTTGGGGAGCGACTACGCGACTGCTCGCTTCCGTACGACTACTTCCTCTACGTCTGCATCGCCTTCATCGTCATCACCATGTCGTCCCTAACCGACACTGACCGTGCCGCTACAGAGAAGTTGGCTACGAACCAGAAGGTAGCCGAGGATGCTGTCGCCGCCTCTGCCACGGCTACGATCAACTGGCCTATTGGAGGGTATAATTTGTTTATCATGATCATGTTTATTTCTGTTCTAGCACTACTAATGTTATACATAGATGGATCTACTGTTAGCTTAGTATGTGCTTGCATGATCAAATATCAATATTTATACATGTATGTCAATGCCATGCTAGTTATTTACTGAACAATCCAAAAACCTATATATGTAGGATGTTTCCGAGTAATGGTTCTACTGCTGCACTGAAACGGAATAAGTTTACCGGTACGTATTTTAAGCGTTGACAGACCAAAATCACCTTATGGCTCACGGCTATGAACGTGTTCTAGGTAGTCGGTGTTACACCTACGGGAGCACACTCCGGAGGCGTTCACACATGCCACCGTCTACTTTCTTGGAGCAGTTCTGAGTGTGATTGGAGATAAGTTGTTTGACGCATACTTACATGTGCAGGTTGCCAAGGACTTGTGGGAGGCGCTCGAATCTAAATTCGGGGCCATGATATATCTCGAATGTATCTATAATTTTTTATTGTTCCATGCTGATATATTATCATTCTAGAATACTTTTTGAGTATTTATTTATTAATTTATATTATTTTTTAACACTAACCTCTTGTCACAGTGCCCAGTGTTAGTTGTTGTTTCTGTGTGTTTTTCATTTTTCAGGTTTTCCATACCAAACAAAGTCCAATTGCCATGAAACTTTTTGATGATTTTTTCTGGACCAGAATAAGACCAACGATCATCGGAAAAAGGCTGGAGGCCTCACGAGGGGCTCGCAAGCCAATAGGACACGACCTCGGGAAGCTGTGATCGATGGCTTGTGGCTCCCTCGTAGCCCTCCCAACTCCGTTCTTTGGATTATAAATTCTCATCTATCCTAAAAAAAACTCATACAGACTCTCGAAACACTTTTTACGCCCCCCACAAGTCTCTGTTCTGACAGGAGGGCCATCTGGAGCTCCGTTCCAGCACCCTGTCGGACGGGAGCTCGATCACGGAGGGCCTCTTCATGAACCTTCCCGCCCTCACGATGATGTGTGAGTAGTTCACCACAGACCTACGGGTCCACGGCGAGTACCCACATGGAAATCTCTCTCTCTCTCTCTTTGATCTTCAATACAACGATCATCGCATCTTCGCTTTGATCCATATGATATAATTCCTTTTGTGTGGTGCGTTTGTTGGGATCCAATGAATTGTGGGTTTATGTTCAGATTATTCATGATAAATATTTGAACCTCCTCTGAATACTTATATGGTTCTTATGTGCATGATTATGATAGCTTCGTAATTCTCTCCGATATATTGAAATAGTTTGGCCAAGTAGATTGATATTTCTTCGGTGAGAGAGGTGCACTGTTGTAGGTTTAACCTCACAAATTTTTATATCCCAGTGACAGAAGGGGACAAGATGCTTCTTTATGTTGCTGCTACTAGGGATAAAATGATGGGTTCATTCATATTGCTTCAGTTTACATTGTCTACATCATGTTATTGTTCTCCATGCATTACTCTCTTTTACTTAATACTCTAGATGCATGCTGGATAGCTGTCGTCGGTCGATGAGTGGAGTAATAGTAATAGCTGTAGGCGGGAGTCGGCCTATTTGTTTATGGACGTGATGCCTATGTACACATGATCATTGCCATGAATATCGCATAACTATTCGCTTTTCTGTCAATTGCCAACAGTAATTTATTTACCCACCGTATGCTATTTTTCATGAGAGATGTCATTAGGGAAAGCTATGGCCCCCGGGTCTACTCAAAACATATTGATAAAACCTTCATTGTCTTGGTGTCATTTACTTGTTTTTATTTATCTTGCTATCTACAATTATCTACACACCTCACTTGCTTGCAAATAACAAGAAAAGAGGATTGACAACCCTTTTGCACGTGTTGGGTGCAAGTTGTTTGTTCTTTTGTGTGCAGCCGCTGAAGACGGTTGTGGTTGATATTTCTATTGGTTCGACAAACTTTGATTTCATAACTGAGGTAAATACTTACCCACGTTGTGGTGCGATAACCCGTTTCTCTTCACGGAAAACCCAACACAGATCACAAGTATCAGACCAACCATGCTGGGCGTGAGATGTATGTTATGGAGCAGTTCCATGATTAGAAAATGGTTGTGAACCGTTCTGTGTTGGAACAAGCTCGTGAGATAATATGCATTGCTAAAGAACTTGAGGTTCGTAAGTGCGATTTACCACACAAATTTGTCGCCGGGTGTATAATCGCTAAGCTTCCTAATTCCTAGAGGAACTTTGCTACCACTCTGAAACATCAGAGGCCTGAATTCCCAATAGAGAATGTCATAGGCCATGTGAATGTTGAGCAGAACTCAAGAGCAAAGGACTCACATGGAAAAGGGGGTGAAATTCCTTCTGTTGCCAATATGGTGCACCAGAGGAACTTCAATTCCCACAAGCCCAAGGGAAAGAATTTTGTCCAGCATAATACCGACTTCAAGAAGAAGGGAAAGAAGACCTTCAAGAAGAACAAGAAGGGAGATGGCTGCTTTACTTATGGTTCTGAGGAACATTGAACCAACAAGTGCCCAAACAAGTACAAGAAGCCAGAGCAGGACAACAAGTCTGCCAATATAATTGTGAGCAACAATGAAAGTGGTGCATATGGGTACGGTAATTTATTTATGTATTTTCGGTTTATCAATCCACCGATTGGTGTGTGGGCACATGTGCTAATATTCATTTATGTGCTGACATCTCATTGTTCTCTTCTTACCAGGTCATGGGACGCGGGTCCTTATTGATGGGGAATGGAGTGAGTGCTTCTGTTCTTGGTGTTGGCACAATCGGTCTGAAGTTTACTTCAGGAAGGATTGTGTGCAGCTGAAATACGTACAATATGTCTCTGCCATCAAGAAGAACCTCGTCAGTGGCTCCCTTCTGTGAAGAGAAAGGTTTAAGTTGGTCTTAGAGTCTAATAAAGTACTGTAGTTGTGATGAAATATGGATTTTTTTGGAAAAGGTTATGAATGCGGAGGTTTGTTCCGCCTTTTCCTTACAGATTTTTGTAATAAATTTATGAACAATATTTATTCGAGTTTTAATGAATCTGAAGTTTGGCACTCGCATCTTTGTCACATTAGTTTCAGTGTTATGTCATGGCTAGCAAAACTGAATTTAATCCCGAGTTTCATTTAGCCAAAGGTTCTAAGTGTCATTCGTGTGTGCAAACAAAGCAAAGTCGCAAGCCTCACAAGGCTGCGGAGGAGAGACACTTGGCGCCGTTAGAATTCATACATTCTGATCTATGTGAGATGAATGGTTTGTTGACTAAAGGTAGATATAAATACTTTATGACATTGATAGATGATTCCACCAAATATTGTTATGTTTAGCTGTTAAATACTAAAGATGAGGTTCTACACTACTTTAAAATCTATCAGGCAGAAGTTGAGACTCGACTTGAAAAGAAAATTAAATGAGTCTAGTCCGATCGTGGTGGAGAGTACTTCTCAAACAAGTTTGATTCTTTTTGTGCGTAACACATCATTATTCATGAGAGGACGCCAACCTAATCACCCCGGTCAAATAGGGTTGCCGAACGGAAAAACCATAGTCTAACTCATTTGGTTAACGCCATGTTAGATACATCGATTTTATCCAAGACATGATGGGGAAGGCTATATTGACTTCGTGTCATGTCTTGAATAACATTCCGACAAAAGATAATGAGATCACTTCCTACGAGGAGTGTTCAAAGAGAAGAACGGGCTTACGTACTTGGGTTGCGTTAGGTTTGTAAGTAATCGCCTACAGTCAAGTCACCGAGACCGACGACCCTGCCTGCTGCCTGCGACTCTAAAAAGAAGAGGAACACGGAATTTGACTGAAATAAAGACTAGTGAGTTACGCCAACAAAAATTACTCATGTAGTAATGCTCAAATCCCTCTGCAAAAAATAAAAATAAAAGTAATGCTCTAATCTTTCAGGATGCCGTTGATCAGCATGCTCAAAATACATGCTTTTGGTTGAGCATGAATTAAAAATGTTAAATGGTTGCAAATTTGCAGGATGCCGAGAATGAGTGTGTCCAACCTGGAGACCTGGAGGGGGGAGGGGATGGAGCGTACGCGAACGAAGAAAAGTGTATATAGATGCAAAAACATACTAAACTGAATCTGCATAGAACTGGCTACATCTCATGAGAAAATAAATAAACCTGACAAAGGTCTCGCAATCCCCAGAATGTGCATAGAAAACTAACTAAAATGCCAGGCACATTACCCCCCATCCATAGACAGATATGATGCGATGTTGGGATGTTGTCATGCAGGGATTATTCCACCTAGTGTCATGGCAATTTTACATGTTTATTAAACAGAAGATATATGCGTGTGTGCACACAGCAGGCTTGAACAGATAGGTACCACTCAGACAACCTGATGATGGTTTCTGTTACCAAGTTACAGACACAAAAGAGGAGCAAACACACATCTGGTACTTCAACAGACCATCAAACACTGAAAAAAGTAGCATCTATCAGTACTTCAGTAGTCCATCACACTTGAGAACCAGCAGCACCACCAGCTGCCCGTGTGGAGTGGGCATAGAGCGCCCGGCCTTTCCATCCTTGCAGAAGCCACCGGTGATCCTCGCTGACCATGAAATGCTTGTGGTCCCGATTCTTTGCTTCGTCCTTGAGCATTAGGACAAGATCAGGGTCACAATGGCAGCTGCATTAGCCCCGCTCGCTGTTCCGCGCCTGCCACTCCTTGTAGTTCTGACTTCTGAGGTCTGCGCCTTCACAGGCCGCTCACAACCAGGACAATATCTTGGTGTGGCAGCCGTAGTGGAGTGCATGCTGTTTCTAATGGTGCAGTGGCAATATCTTGGATTTGAACTTGAATTGGATATATCATTTCCTACTCCATCATCCATTCCATGTGAAGCCAACAAGCACATCATACCGTATGTTGCTGTCTGTTGGAACCATCGTAGCTTCACATTTCACAAGGTTAGTTTAACCATCCACCGGCAGGCAAGCGCCTGCTCCCTGCACATATGAACAGAGAGAGGCTTTTGAGAAAGACCATATTCATCTTGTTGTCGCAGCCAGCCTTCTGTCCTTGTCTGATCAGAAGCAGTCAACTTTCTTGTAGACATCAACTTATGTTTTAAAACGTCAGGCTATTGTGAGTTCACTCGTTAGTAGCATTAGCACGTAAATAAAAGTTCACATGTAGGAGTGTTGGTTTAGCCCCACATCGGTTGTGGGAGGAGACATAACACGACTTATAAGGATGAGTATGTCCCCTCCTAATAGGCTAGTCTTTTGGGGGGAGAGGGCCCAAGGCCTGTCATAAGTCGGTGTTGCTCTCCGGTTGGGCCCATTGACGCATGTGGGTTGGGAACGCTGGTGTTAGCGGACCCGGGATTACGTAACAAGTGGTATCAGAGCCCAGGTATCCGGAATAAATCTCGGTGTCGTGCTCGTGTGATTGCTTGGTCCTCGGTAGATCGACAGATTCTCTCGGATTTATTCTAACAAGTGGTATCAGAGCCCAGGTGCCCGGAATAAATCTCGGTGGACTCACGGGTGATCGGTCATGGTTGGTGGGCTGGAGACGCTGGTATTAGCGGGCACATGGTGACCGATGTGTGAGGGGGAGATTGTTGGGTTTAGTCCCACATCGATTATGGGAGGAAAAGTAACACGACTTATAAGGGTGAGGGTGTCCCCCTCATAACAGACTAGTCTTTTGAGAGGAGAGGGCCCAAGGCCTGTCATAAGTTGGTGTTGCTCTCCGGTTGGGCATGTTGATGCATGTGGGTCGAAAACGCTGGTGTTAGCGGACCCGAGATTGCATAACAAGTGGTATCATGAGCAAGGTTCGAGAAGGCAGCAGATTGTTGATTTAGAGGAGGAAGAACATATCGAAGAACTTGTGTATAAAGGGATCGCAACCGTTGAAGCAGAGTTAGTCGATGAGTTGTTGTAGTTCTTCAAGAAGCAATCAGGATCGACGGCAGCATGGAGTAGCAATTATTCTCGACGAGATTGGATTGGCGTGCGGCGATCGATCCGTATCAATCGGGCGAGCATAAGGCGTGCGAGACGCGTGCGCGTATGGATGTTTGAGTCGAGAGGTGCAGCGGTGGATCAGAGATTGACCGTGCCAGAGTCAGGCAGCGCAAGCTGGCCAAGGAGCGTACGTGTTGGTTGTGCACAACCGAGGAAATCTGATCGTGGTATGAGGTTTTGTTAAGGAAAAAAAAGAAACGCATAACACACTAGGTGTGCTACCGGTTGGAAAACCTAATGGACCAAGAGCCTACAGGAACAGCACGAGTTGGAGATGTTCTTTGGATCTTCATGGTTAAGTGCAGACACGGAGGCGTGTATGGTGGAGTTTGGCTTTAATTTCTTCGTACATGGATTTTGTACGGGAACGGTAGCTTGAGAGTCTATGTTATGCCTGGCCAGGATGACGACATACGTATAAGGTTCGGAGGAGTCTGCAGCGTATCGCGGCAGAATCATGCATACATAGGGCGTCAAACAATGCATGTAGATGTGCGGGCGGGCACGATGCAAGGTGGAGCATGGTTGCAGTCGGATAATTTTTGGTTGGATCGGACTGGACAGTGTGACGGATCGACGGGGATGTCGGTCAAAACAGAAGATGATGGTGATTTCAGCGACGACGACATAGGAGCGTGATGCTGATGGTGGCCAACTTCTCGGGCGTGGAAACACGTGGTGCAGGTCTGAGGGCTTGTGTGGCTTCGACAAGACTATAACGCAAGGTTGATTCAAGACAGTGTACACATGAGAGCTTGAAGTCGACAGGGCGCGGGGTAGCACGGCCAGCTACATGGAGTCATGTTGAAGGTGGAGCTGGAGTCTGGTGGAAGACTTCACTCTGTGCTGATGGAGGGGCTACGGCGTAAATGCATGGAGAGTCGAAGCCTATTTCAGCGAATAGCGAGAGACACGTGGATCGGACTGGGTACCAGTGGTCTGATGGAAACGTGATACTCTGCACCGGTCGGTGATGATCGGTGGTACTCTGCAGTGGGGGTTGAGTGGTGTGGGTTCGCGATCCTTGAGACTCGACCGGGAC
Organism: Hordeum vulgare subsp. vulgare; assembly: GCF_904849725.1. Lineage (NCBI taxonomy): Eukaryota > Viridiplantae > Streptophyta > Magnoliopsida > Poales > Poaceae > Hordeum > Hordeum vulgare. The sequence goes on from NC_058521.1 coordinate 583,054,131, forward strand.
AGCAGAGGCTCGACGCGGTAATAGCGGCGAGGCGTGCGATAGGCACGGGACATGGAGACGGCCCATGGCTCTGGTGGTCATACATGTGGTGAGACAACTGTGAATTTGACTCGGGATGACTACAAGTAATGGTGAAATTTCTTCAAGTTTCAGACGGACGGTTAAGGAAGAGCGGTGATGTTGAGTTCAGGTAACTCTTATGTGCGACACCCAATATGAGTTGTTCACTTTCACGCAATATGCGACCCATTGTTGGTCCTCGTCGATGACAAAGTCCTTGTGGTATTCATTCTTCACCATGTCCCTGGCCATCTTAACAGTCTCTTTGTCCAGCGGCAGCTGCCTCAGGCCTGCCCGTTGGTTCCTGACTTGCCAATGCCTGAATGTCTCGCCGCGCTCCACCCGGTCCTCTCCCTCGTACGCGACGGCGTTCAGGGCGACCCACCCAAAGACGCCGCGCTCCAGCGCCAGCCGCAGCTCGCTCTCCCGCGGCATGGTCGCATCAAGCATGTCGAACATCGCAGAGTAGAAGAAGAGCGCCCCTCGGAACCGTGACAGGAAGAAGGTGCCGTAGGAGCCGTTCACGGTGCTCTGGACGAACACGTCCGGCTTCATCCTGCAGACGTTGCTGAGGACGACGTCGCGGGGGTTCGGGCTGCCTACGACGACGCACTCGTCCATTAAGGTCCTGAAATTGTACAGGTCGTTCACGGCAAGCACCTCATCTTCTTCCAGGTCCAGGTCCTCGGCGCAAACGGTCTGCCACTGCGCCAAGATGGCACGGTACTTGAATGGCACACCGAGCTCTCGGGCAATGTCGGTCAGCCGACCACCGACCTCCTCCATATGTCTTCCGGGGTGGAGTCCGGGCTGCGGGAGGTCAATGTGGGTGATCCTGACTTCCGGCGAGCCGCCATCCCTCGCTGCCAGCGAGCGCAGAAGTTCTGACCACTGGAATCCATAGCAAAAGCCATAATCAACGATGTGCAACCTGCTCCTCCCGGCCGCCGCGTTGAGGATGGCCCTATTGGCGAACAAGATGGACACATTCCTGAAGCAGCACGTCGAGATGAATGCCTGGTAAGCCTCTGAGTGCACCACGGCAGAGGTGGCCTTCGCCGTAATCGTCCCATACACCTGGCTGCCTGTGCCGGCGAGCCGTGCCTCCAGCCCCTCAGCGAACCAGTAGGCAAGCCGCTGTGTGCCGTCGCCGGCGGGTGAGGCGTGCAGCTGGATCTCCATGAGCAGCTCACCTGCCCTCCGGCGATCATCCGTCGTCGCCCTGGCACAGTGGATCAGCAGCGTGTGCAGGTCAATCACCCGCGCCTTGCTCTTCCTCCCCTTCTTGCTACTGCTCCCGGTCTCGTTGTCCATGGAACTGCACATTTGATCGAAGTCGAACACCTCGCAGGCACGAGCTCCGACGGATCCGTTCGTCCTACTGGCATCAGCCTCCACCTCGTCGCTCCGGTCCTCGCGGCCGCTGCCACTTTTCTCTTTCGGCTGGTCCTGCGCACCGGTGGTCGTCAGCTCACAGTTCGTGGGCAAGAACTTCTTGGCCTCTTCCATGCCCTTGAGGAAAGCAGTGCTGAAGATGTGAGTGTTGTCCTCTCCATTGGCGAGCAACAGCAAGCTGCGGACCTCATCAACGCCCTTGAACTTGAAGGTGGCCGGGCTGGGAGAGTGCACGTCGCTGGCCAAGGCGCTCCCTTTGGATGCATGCGTGCTGGAGGAGAGGATTTGGGCAAAGGGACGCTGGGCTTTGAGGAGCGCCGGGTTATCTTGGTCAACGTCGTCATCCTCCTCCTCCTCCATGAGGATTTGTGCGATGTATGGGAGTGCCAGGTGATCCTGCACGGGAAACCGGTTGCTGTCATCGTGGGCGGGAGCAGCAGCAATGGTGATGGCAATGGCAAAGCTCTTACTGGAATGAATGGAAGGGAATCATGGTGTGTAATGTTGCTCTGGTAATTAAGCTTCTCCCCTTGGAATCACCGAATTGTCTCCAACCAGAAAGAACAAAAGTGAAATTGTTTTCCTGATCATCTAGGTGTGATGTGACATCCTTGTACACGAGAATTACATCGAAAACAAATTGATATTTTTAAAAATAAAGAAGGAAAACACACATGTACATGTTCGAGTACTATTTGCATTTGCAAATTTTTGTGCAGTGCAAAAATTATAAAATGATGAAGGCTAACATAATAGCTTTTTTGCACGGAATTTATTTTATAATTGAACTTAATACCCAAATATGTACATGTGTTCAATTTTTGTGAAACTTTTTAAGTTTGCGAACAGACTTTTTTAGAGGGCATAGGTGAGATCAGATGCCAAAACACTGCACTAAGCATGACGTGTTTTACTCTGCTTCTGATGTTTGGCAAAATGAAAGCGCAGCATACATTGACACATATGACTCACTAGTCCCGAGTCCTTAGCTACAATTCAAATTGTATCTCAGTTACACGCATACATAGTTACATCTACTACTTTGTTGAACTTGAATCTTGAAGGATAAAAGTAGTGCATAAACATAATTGTTTAAGTGGAAGCTTAGAAATTATGCTGATATGTCAAAAGAGTAAATAATATGCTGGGAGAGGCCAAAATATACCTAGTTAAAATCTTGAAGATGCTATAGTTTGTAATAAACTTACTGTCTAGAATTGTTTTAACCATGTTAGGGATGAACCATCCACATTCAGACATAATGGCAAATATAGCTAACTACCAGGTATAGAAGAGTACCAGATCAATCCCAGTAGGATAAAAACCATCAACAGTTCAACACCATCGACAGGCATAATCAAATCTCAAGGGCACCAGTTAGCCAAGGAGATGCTTTCATCCAGTCTGCATCCCATCTGATCAATGTATACTACCATCTTCTCATCCATTTCTGGCTCAAACTTTAAACTAAACGATCCTGGCAAGCAACAGGAAGCACTGTCGACGGTGGAAAAGACGCCGTCCAAGGTTAAAAAGCGCAGGCTCTGCTACGGCGGCACAGGCGTGGTTCCACTCCCAGAGCTGGCCGAGACCCTGTCCAGCCTAGCGGCCAGGGCAAAAAAATGGCGAACTGCTGCAGGAGTGGATGCGTAGATTTATTATACAGAAACAAAAGTAACAGCAGCTTATATCTCTGTTACTTTTGTTTCTGTTTACGCAAACCCCCTCATGGTTTTAATAAGAAAGATCATACACACTGTAATCCATGGCTCCGGAAAGAAATTATGTTGTGATGCATACCTGCACGTATGTAAGTTGGGATATACAGTAGTTTTCGTGACAGTGCTACTAGCTAACAAAGACCAGGAGGAGCTGTGGGAGAGATGATTTTTTACTTCTTCTAAGCAAGCAAGCACAGAGAATGACAGAAACAGAACCCAAACTGAATTAACAGCGGGCAGACACGCACGAGCTAATTAAAAGCTGAGGCCGAGCTGCAGCCCAAACGCGGCGTGGAAGAGGAAGAGCGTCATGATGCTGCTGCCGAGCAGGCCGTGCGCGCCTCTCAGCCCAGGGTTCCCCTGACAAAAGCAGCATCACATCACAGGTTATCTATCTATCGGCGTGAGCCATTGCCATGCAGGAGTTTCAAACTGGCAGTTACCTCGAACAATGTTGGCAGGAGCGACTGCACGGTCAGGAGCGCAAGGCCGATGACCCCGGTGACCGCGTGAGGGCTGCAGATCAAAGCCATTCCAACAGGTGAAGCCAAGCTGTGGTTCTGAATTGTGAGGGGTGTGTGCACGCCACGCATGTATGTACCTTTCGAAGATGGGTTTGCCGGAGGTGAGGAGGGCGGTGACCCCGCCGGTGGCGCCGAGGGCGAAGAAGAAGAACATGCCGCCCAGGAGCTTGGGGTGGAGGTCCTTGGCCTTGGCCTTCTCCTCCTGCATTTTGTTGGCGCAGGTGTGTCAGGCTCATATTACAAGTGCTGGTGATTTGATTGTTAAGCATGTCACTCATGTATGCTTACGGGGTCGTCGGAGAGCTTGATCCTGAACCCCAGGTACGTCCCGTACCCACCCATTGCGAACAGCACCACGGCCTGGAACAAGCAAAAAAAGCAGAGCGGGTGGTGATGAAGGATCTAGTATGAATTATAATACTAGATTTCTGTGGTGAGGATTTATAATTACCATGTTGCCGGGGTGGCCCCAGTGCACGAGCCAGTCGGGGAGGCTGAATGTCCTGACCAGCTCCACGAAGGGCTCGAACGCCGCGGTGATGGGCTCCGCCCCGGGCAGCAGCGCCGCCAGCAGCAGCGGGTACGGCGCCAGCGAGTAGAGCCGCGTCGTCGGCGTCCTCGTCTCGCCCTCGCCGACCACCACGGACAGCCCCTCCCGCGGCGTCTCAGCGGCCGTGGCCTGCGGGGCGGGCAATGCCGCCCGGCGCGTCGGCGCACGACGAGGACTCAACGGCGACGCACGCGGGCGGAGGACGAGGGAGCTGCTCGCCATTGTCATGGTCCCCATCGCCGTGGCTCTCGTGCTGCTGCCGAAACCTCTGAGGAGACGTCGAGGGTTTTAGCCACCAGTTGGGTGACGATGGGTAGGAGGATAGAGTTGGGGTCGAGGAGAAGGCGGGAGCGTGGAGATAGCCGGGCCAAGTGACGCGAGGAGGCCACGCGCATACCCACCCCACCCCACGTACCCTTGGTAGTAGGTGAGGTGACACACAGGACAAAGTCACGGGGAACCCATGATTTGCTTTGCCACAGGAAAAGAGAGATCTCGTCCTCGGTCCCTACACTCCCAGCGACAGCTGAACCAACACCATCAGAGAAATGCAGGCTTAAAAACGATATCAATCTAACAATCACTAACACCCTAAGCATGTCGACGCGACAAATTTTCGAGTAAACGTTAGCAATTCATCGCGTGGAGCAGCCGAAGCGTATGCCTAAAATACAAAACCTCTGTATATTTCCAGTTCCCGGCCAATAACTTCGCAGGCCGGCAGGCAGGCTAATCGGAGAAATCCCGCAAAAATGAGCCCAGCTCCTAGACAAGGTTTCCGTGGGCCAATACCAATAACCGTTGTAACCCCAAAAAAAAACAAAAAACAGAGACCAGAAAGAATCATCGGTCGGACATATACGAGCATCGTGCGTAACGCTGGCGCTGTTGTACAGGGAGGGGAGGAGGCGCGGGCCGACCGGCGATCAGGGGCTGAGGGCCACGGCCACGCCGAACCTTGCCGGCGAGCTCACCACCTTGGGGTCGTACTCGGCCGACAGCGTCACGTACGACTTGGGCCTCCACTCGTGCTGGCAGAGCAGCCCGGCCTTCCCGCTGTTGCTGAACCTGGTCTTCACCGTCGTGGACGGGTCGAGCGCGTGGGAGCTCCCAATGGTGAAGTAGTTCTCCTTTGTTTTCAACCTGTGCATTACCTCGGCCGCCACCGCGCTGGTCGGGCTGAACAGGTGGATGTAAGAGGCTTTCAGCGTCTCCCCTTTGTCAGCCCTGTGTATAGCAAAAAAAAACAAAGCAAGGTTTGTTAGCAAACGGCAAGCAAGGGCTTTGATAACCAAAATGCATCCTGTCATGTTTCATCAGACTTGCAGAAGATCCCCAATATAGGAAAGACATATCAGATGGAGTTTGTCAAGAGAATAATGTTTGTAATCCTAGAGACAGACATCTCAATGCATTGTCTGGTGTTGCTGCTTTAAAAGTTAACAGTATTATCCTATATGATGATATTTTAACCATCCACAGGTTCAAACTTTAGCCCAACTTGAAGCTTCCGCTTTAGACAACTTAATTAGTCAAATTCTTAATTCTAAAGCAATACCGAACAACTATGTGGGCAAATTTTGCAAGCAGAAAGGTGTAATTGGCTACATTCAAGCAATGTGTCACAATGCAGATGGTGTATGCCTGAGGCCTGAACAAAGCAGAAACTTGCAGAACTTACAATAGTAAGGCGGCAGAAAAATCATCTTTGGTATAGCTGATTCCTGAGTTGTACTTGGTAACAGAAGCTGAAGTACTGTCAAACCCAACCTCACCACCGACGGCGAGTTCGTTTGTGCCAATAGTTGTTGCCAGCTCGATTACAGGTGCCGACGTCAGCCCAATGGTTGAATTCAGTGCGAAGCGATCATGAAGGTATTGCAAATCGAGCTGTCAATGAACAATAATTAGTAGAAAAACACTGGAAAGTAACATAATATGGAGATGTGGTGGGGTTGAATGTTGGTTACAAGCCAATTCACAGGCAATAGATAAATATAATGTGAAAAAATTTCAAATCCAGCTTATCCAGACTAGCTGGATGTATTACTAGTTTGCTATAGCACCTACTTCCCATATTTTCAGTAAAATCGATTGTTCCTCCAAAGCAAAATATACCAACCTTCCCTGACTTTTGATCAGGAACCTTGAAGCCGAAAGAAGTCTTCAAACCAGGGACTACTTCATCAAAAGTGACCGCGGTTGACACCTGCAGGAGCAAAAACTCTAGTAAGATACACAGATAGACGATGCTTAACTCTCACATGCCATAAGTTAAAAATATTCAGTCTTGAGAAATGAAACACTGAGCTAAGAACACAGCTGCATAGATATGATAGTCTATCTAAATCTCACATTCAGAAATCAACAAGTTGGCTATGTCAGCAAATTCTTTTATAGCCTCAAAAACGGAAGGCAGTCCAGCGCTACATATAATGTTCATCAATCATCTGTTTAACAAAAGCCAAATTAAAAACTATGTCCTACTCATTTTGGCACTGAACGTTACTTAGTACTATCCTCTCATATACATTTATGAGGTACAGGGCCAAAATAGCAGCCCTATTTGAGAAACTATAAGCAGTACTATAGTGTAGTCTTTGTACATAATACAGGCATGTAAATAAGAATAGAGAAGCAAACTTTACAAGGATCTTACTTTGGAGTCGCAATCTATTGTGACATCAACAGTATTTCTACCACTTTTATGTTGTACCCGTATGTCACCGATGAAGAGTTCATCAAACTTCACGCCAGCAGCTGTGACACTCTGCAATATAGTAAAGTAAATAACACGGAAACAAGTAGTTAGGACATTATCTTCACAAGAAAAAAACTGCAATAAGCTAAATGGCAAGTGTCTTACCAACCCAAATTCGCTAGTTGTTGACCATGAAAACTTTTGGTCAAAATTGTAGTCCTTGTACAAGATATCTATCAAGACAAAACATATGAGATGAGTTATTGGAAAACACTCATAGATTCAGATGACCAAAGGTACAAGCAGACGAAAGCTTAATAATACTGACAACCAACATAAACAAAGCACAACATTAAAATCTGTATTTGGTAGGCAACATCAGATAAAGGCAGGAAACAGTTATTACTCAAAACTATTTATATAAAAGAAAGAGATAATAATATGAGCAATCAGCAGCCCAAATCCCACTCCGCAGAACAGTTGGGTATATACAGGGTTTCCTCAGAGTTGAGCCATTATTTTTCTTTATTAAACACAGTCCATCTGCGCCGATCATAGGAATGCAACAACGAGTTACAGTTGGCAAGTATATCTGGCATATGGGACTACACATCAAATTAATGAAGTAACTGAAAACGAAGTCGAGACGAGAGTATCTATCTATTAAAAAATTGGCATATAGTTACCAGACAACATCAGGTAAAGGCAGGAAACGGTTATTACTCAAAACTATCTCTATTACAATAACGGTTTACAGTTGGCAGGTATGCATGGGACTACACATCAAACTAATGCACTAACTGGAAAGGAAGTTGAGACGAGGGTATATATCTACTTATTATCATCCATTCAGAAATTATCGTATAGCTCCACTGATAATGAGCAAGGCGATCATTAAGTGCAGTGGATTCAAAGCGAGCCCTGTGTATCTTGCTCATATATGCTGCTGCTAAAAGATAGCAAGAATACACTGCATTCTCAGGAACAGCCACATCAAAATTGAATCACCGAGGCGCACAGGCGCATAGGCTGGCATGCGGTGCGGCGATTGAGTGCCGGGGAAGAGGAATACGCCTACCTCTTGCTTTCTTCCCAAAGATAGGGAACGGAACCGGGCCTTTGCTCATCCTTCCCAATTAGCAGCAGCAACTCGAGCCCTATTATCTGTGCGTGGAACCGGGAAAAAAAAAACTTGACTGTATCAGCAACAATGATCAATCGACGGCACGGGGAAGAAGCGGGGGCGGATCCAGACGGCGCGCCGGCCACGCGGGAACCGCGGGGAGAGATCAGTGAGGTTTAGCTAATCGCCGGATGCAGATAAGGGATGCTCGTACCTCGAGAACCAATGGGGTAGAGGGGGGCTGCGGCCGGGGGAGGGAGACGGCGGGGGCGCGATGAACGGCGACGGCGACGGCGACGGCGGGGGCGCGATGAACGGCGACGGCGACGGCGTGGGAGGCGGGGGGCGGGCCGAGGAAGAGGCGAGGCGAGGCGTCGGTGGCGGCTGTAGGGCTGGCGGAGGAGAGAATTTAGATCCGGGCTGGGCCGGGTTGGGTAGGTCACGACGGACCGGACTCGAGAGGCGTGACGGCTCAGGTCTGGTCTGTGGCGAGGAAGAGGAGGAGGAGATGGATTCTTGTTCGACGTGCACCCAAAGCAAACGAATTTCAAACAAAAACAAGCTCATAGTATTGAAAAAAATATATATATACGTTGAAAAAGCATAATGTGCTTCTTTACGTCCGCCGGAGATTGAAAACTGCATTGAACCAACGGTGAAGGAAGGCGACACCTGCAATGCCCTTGCCATATTACGCTTTAAAGACCACAATAGCCACTCGCCCCTTGAGAGGACATCTATAAAATGTTGCAGCGGCATCGGCTAGATCACCGCCTCACGCAGAGCAGGCAGTCCATCACCATCGGTTCAGAGGATTGGAAAAACCGAATCAAGCCACAACACGGAAGAACATGTCAAAATTCTCACGCCAATAACCAACCAATAACTCTCCTTGAAAGACACGCAAGATGCCAAGATCTAAAGGAGACCAACATATCTAGCAACACAAACTCTCACAAGCATTTCTCGGTGCTGAATCAGGCGTCGTCGGGGGTAAGGAGAGACCGAAGAGACCTATTCCAACATGCCATCGTTGTCACCACCTCGTAGATGCCATCGAGAAAAACAAAACCTAAAATAAAAGAAAATATGAGAAGAACGGACGGGTTCCCTATTCTTTTGACGTTGACTATACAATCAGACGGGGAAGTGCGGGGGGGGGGGGGCAAGGCGGCGACGTGTACGAAACAATGTCCCTAATGAGCCTCTAGTTGACTACCCTGTTGGTCAAGGATGGTTAAGGTTTCCTAGCCATAGACAAATGTTGTCACTTGATGACGGGATCACATCGTTAGGAGAATGATGTGATGGACAAGACCCAAAATATAAACGTAGCATATGATCGTGTCATTTTGTTGCTATTGTTTTCTGCATGTCAAGTGTACATTCCTATGACCATGAGATCATGTAACTCACTGACACCGGAGGAATGCCTTGTGTGTATCAAACGTCGCAAACGTTACTGGATGACTATAAAAGAACTCTACATGCATCTCCAAAGGTGTCCGTCGAGTTAGCATGGATCAAGACTGGGATTTGTCACTCCATGTGACGGAGAGGTATCTCGGGGCCCACTCGGTAATACAACATCACAAACAAGCCTTGCAAGCAATGTGACTAAAGAGTTAGCCACGAGATCTTGTATTACGAAACGAGTAAAGAGACTTGCTGGTAACGAGATTGAAATAGGTATGACGATACCGACGATCGAATCTCGGGCATGTAACATACCGAAGGACAAAGGGAATGATATACAGGATTGTCTGAATCCTTGACATAAAGGTTCAACCAATAAGATCTTCGTAAAATATATAGGATCTAATATGGAAGTCCAGGTCCCACTATTGGATATTGATCGGAGAGTATCTCGGTCATGTCTACATAGTTCTCGAACCCGGAGGGTCTGCACACTTAAGGTTCGGTGACATTTTTGGTATAGTTGAATTATTGATGTTGGTAACCAAATATTGTTCGGAGTCCCGGATGAGATCCCAGATGTCACGAGTGTCTTCGGAATGGTCCGGAAATGAAGATTGATATATAGATTGTTGCATTTGGCTTCCGAAAAATATTTTGGGCATTACAGGTAAAGCACTGGGAGTGACGAATGGGTTTCAGGATTTTATCGGAAGGGGCCACCCACCCGAGAGAGAACCAAATGGGCCCATGGGTGGCGCACCAGCCCTTAGTGGGCTGGTGAGGCCAACCCAATAAGGCTATTTCGTCAAAGACGATAATAAAGAAGGAAAAGAAAAGAAAAAAGGAGGTGGACAAGATGGGAAGGAGTCCTCTTGCTATATCGCTAGGCAGTGGCTTTAGTAGTAACAATATAGATAGCGCGACCACCCAGATGTCAGCACAACGATGGAGATCATGGTGTGGCACCGGTGACGATAGAGATCATGGCGGTGCTTTGGTGATGGAGATCAAGAAGCACAAGTTCATGGCCATATCATGTCACTTATGATTTGCATATCATGTTAATCCTTTTATGCACCTTATTTTTCTTAGAACGACGGTAGCATTATAAGGTGATCCCTCACTAAAATTTCAAGATAAAATTGAGTTCTCCCCGGCTGTGCACCGTTGCGACAGTTCGTCGTTTCGAGACACCATGTGATGATTGGGTGTGATAGACTCAACGTTCACATACAACGGGTGCAAAACAGTTGCACACGCGGAACACTCGGGTTAAACTTGACGAGTGTAGCATGTACAGACATGGCCTCGGAACACAAGAGACCGAAAGGTCGAGCATGAATCATATAGTTGATATGATCAACATGGAGATATTCACCACTGAAACTATACTCAAGTCACGTGATGATCGGACTTGAGTTAGTGAATTTGGATCATGCGACACTCGAATGACTAGAGGAATGTCTATTTGAGTGGGAGTTCTTAAGTAATATGATTAATTGAACTCCTTATCATGAACATAGTCAAAAGGTCTTTGCAAATTATGTTGTAGCTTGCGATGTAGCTCTACTGTCTTTAATATGTTCCTAGAGAAAATTTAGTTGAAAGACGATAGTAGCAATTATGCGGACTAGGTCCGTAAACTGAGGATTGTCCTCATTGCTGCATACAAGGCTTATGTCCTTAATGCACCGCTCGGTGTGCTGAACCCCGAACGTCGTTTGTAGATGTTGCGATCATCTGACATACACGTTTTTGATGACTACATGATAGTTCAGTGCATAATGTTTAAACGGCTTAGAATTGAGGTGCTGAAGATGTTTCGAACGTCGCAGGACATACGAGATGTTCCAAGGGATGAAATTGGGATTTCAGGCTCGTGCCCTTGTTGAGAGGTATGAGACCTCCGACAAGATTATTTGTCTACAAAGTAAGGGAGAAAAGCTCAATCATTGAGCATGTGCTCAGATTGTCTGAGTGCTACAATCGCTTGAATCGAGTGGGAGTTGATCTTCCAGATGAGATAGTGATGGTTCTCCAAAGTCACTGCCACCAAGCTACTAGAGCTTCGTGATGAACTATAAAATATCAGAGATAGATATGATGATCGTTGAGTTGTTCTTGTGGGGAAGGGGTTTGGGCCTTTAGTCCCGAATGTTTTGTCCCGATTGAAGAACCGGGACTAAAGCCCCTTTGGAACCGGGACTAAAGCCCTGTTTTCTACTAGTGCGAGAATGTGAGAGAGGGATGCCCGACCAACCGGAAAAGAGAAAAATATCGATTTGAGATGGACTTGACATGCAAAAAATCGGTGGGGCTAGCGACTTTAACTAAAAAACCGAGAGAGAGGTGCGAAGTGAGATGAAAATAAACAGGTGAAAGGGTGTGGCGAAAATAAACCATAGTGGAGGCAACACTTCCAACTCCCCCTTGGCAAGGGGTAGTTATTTGTTGTGTTTAATGAGTTTTGAACCTCGAACCTCTTGATTGCAAATTTGTGCACCTAACTAGTTCACTCATCAATCCAAACAGACGGAGAGAGGCGGACAATATATTTTAACATTTTCCTTCACGTTTAGAATTTTTTAGTCCTTAAACGTGAGATCAATGTAGGCCTTAATTATTTTATTTTTTTTGGTATTGTGTTGGCGGTGTCTTGAACTCAAGACCTTTTGCATCTGATACTATATTAAATTCATGCTTTAATCAATTAATTTAAAAAATCTAACTGTGTGAAAGGGCCGGATATTATACTCCTACACGATCCTATATTTCCTGAATATCGTGATACCCTAACATGTGCGACGCAGATGATAATAAGACTGTAGAAGAAATCAAAGGTTGTAAGCCGACGGGCTAACAGTTATCTTTAAGCATGAACTATATTAGATAACATGTGGTTACGTACTTGATCTCTTAATTATATAAGTAGCATCCGTAGACCTACCATCATACTCCCAAGTCAGTTCCTTCAAGCTTAACTGAAATAGTTGACGATGAAAGTCAAATCGGTTTAGAGTGTATGACAGGTAGCTTTTTTTGCAGGTGTATGACACCAAGTGTTAAAATGTTTGCCAAAAGAAAAGGTGGTCACGTGAAAAACGCGCGCGCGCGCGCGCGCGTGTGAGAGAGATTATCAGTGGTACGAGGAGAAGCAACAAAAGCATAGCGTATGTATACAGCGGGAGAGCGTACGGAGAAGAAGAAGCAAGGGAAGGTTTACGTCAATGAGAAAGAAGCAACGAAAGAATAACGTACATATATATTGAGCGAGAAGGCCGTGGGTATAATATGTCAACGAGAAACTTAGCCAAGGAGGCTATGGCCGTGCGTGTTAGCCGGGTCATGGCCACTTTGCCGGCACCGCGCGCCACTCCGGCGGATATACTCTACGTGCTTATCAGGGGGTGTTTGATTATAGGGACTTATTAGGGATTTAGAACTTATAAGTTTCTTTAAGTCTCGTCTAAACCAAACATGAGGGATTTATAAGGACTTAAAATAAACATTTGAGACTTATGAAATAAGACTCTCAAGAAGAGTCTTATAGGAACTTATAGTTGTAATATGATCTTTTAGTCCATGTTAAGTCCTAAAAACCAAACAGGTAGAAACTTTTTAGAAGCTTAGAATTTATAAGTCGGGACTAGAAAAAGTCTTAGGACTTATGAACCGGGCCCTCAATTCTGCCCCGCGCCCGCCCCGCATACTATATATCCTCCACGTAGTTCATCGTGGCTTCTCCACCATATCATATCCTGATGATCAACACTATCGTCTCCCCTCCCTCTTGATCACTTTGAGCTTGAGACCGATATCGATCGAGCACTGCCTTGCGTGGCGCCGTCGGGCGAAATGGGGGCCAGCGGCTCGCCGTCGTCGGCTCAGTCCCCCGGCGGCCGAGGCCAGCACCACTCCCCGTCGATCAACTGCCAGGGCCAGCGCAGTGGGCTGCTTCCGGCCGCTTTGCCCGCGGACAGCAGGTGGGCGCTCCCGGTGGCGGTCACCGTCTCCCTGTTCATCGGCGTCACGGTCACGCTCGCCGTGACGTCGTCGGCGTCACTGTCACTGTGCCCCATCTCCTCCTCCTTCTTCTCGTTCCTCCCGGCCACCACCAGCGCTAGCTTGCCCGAGCCGGTCACCCCGTCCCCTGGCGCGGACGTGACGGTGCCGCGGCTGGCCTACCTCGTCTCCGGGTCCAAGGGCGACCTGGACCGGCTGTGGCGGGTGCTGCACGCGCTCTACCACCCGCGCAACCTCTACGTGCTGCACCTGGACCTGGAGTCCCCGCCGGAGGAGCGGGCGGAGCTGGCGGCGCGCGTGGGCAACAGCACCGTGTTCCAGCGCGTCGGCAACGTCGAGGTCATCCGGCGCGCCAACATGGTGACCTACCGCGGGCCGACGATGGTGGCCAACACCCTGCATGCATGCGCCGTGCTCCTCCGCCGTAGCCGCGACTGGGACTGGTTCATCAACCTCTCTGCCTCCGACTACCCGCTCATGACGTACCACGTCTGCGTGGAGCTTATCGTTCCTGCTTATAAATCACAACTATAATGGAATTACCAGCTTCATGACACGTGCATACACAGATATCCTGCACGTATTCTCGACGCTGCCGAGGAACATCAGCTTCATGGAGCATACCAGCAAGCTGGGGTGGATGGCGTGAGTGCCGTTTTCTAGCTTGCTTATATGATTTTCTTCTTTGTCGATCGATCGATCGATCGACCAGCTACTGCTAGCTAGCTGACGGCCGGCCACGAGAGTGATGCATGCAGGGACCGCCGGGCGAAGCCTATAATCGTGGACCCGGGGCTGTACATGTCGACGAAGAAGGACATCTTCACCGTGTCGCCGCAGCAGCGGGAGCTGCCGACGGCGTTCAGGCTGCACACGGGGTCGGCGTGGGTGGCGCTGTCGCGGGAGTTCGTCGAGTACGTGGTGTCGGGGTGGGACAACCTGCCGCGGACGCTCCTCATGTACTACGCCAACTTCGTCTCCTCCCCGGAGGGCTACTTCCAGACCGTGATCTGCAACGCGCCCGGCTTCATGCACGCCGTCGCCAACCATGACCTGCACCACATCCGGTGGGACGTCCCGCCGAGGCAGCACCCGCGACTGCTCCGGCTCGCCGACAGGGACGGAATGGTGGGCAGCAACGCGCCCTTCGCGCGCAAGTTCGCGCGTGACGACCCCGTGCTCGACGCCATAGACGCCGACCTTCTGCTCCGCCGCGGGAGGAATGGGACGGCGGCCGGGATGTTCGTGCCCGGTGGCTGGTGCGGCCAGCACGGGGACTGCGGTGCCGCCCGCGCCAACGTCGATGACTCGGTGCTCAGGCCCGGTCCCGGTGCCGAGAGGTTACAAAGGCTCGTGGACAGGATCGTCAGGTCTGAGGCCTTCGCCAATAGCCAGTGCAAATAACATCGATCGACATGGTTATAATATGCGCTGTTGCTAGAACGTTTTAGTGTGGCACCATATTCACCGCGTCAACCGTTGTTGGATGGTGGAGTACTTTACTTCACTAGTAAACGCGTCTCATTAGAATTCAGAAAGTGAATTCCTAAATCTCACTGTTTCAATCTGCGATATTTACAACCATGCATGTGGAATGATTTTAGAGTACATCCATTTACTCGTTATAAACAATTATTTGGTGTTCCTGGTCATAGTTATGTGTCTATGGATGAGCACCAAGTTGCGGATATTCCTCAAGTTGGAGAGACCGACAACGAGATTTTATCCGCTCCTTTCTCTGAGAAAGAGGTGTTTGACGCGATTGGGCATATGAAGAATGGCAAAGCTCCCGGTTCAGATGGGTTCCCGGCAGAGTTTTATAAAAAGTGTTGGCATATTATTAAGAATGATCTTATGTCAATGTTTCATGATTTTTTTTGTGGTCACCTTCAACTTTTTCATTTGAATTTTGGTACTATAACGCTGTTACCAAAGAAGGAAGGGGCCACGCGGATTGAACAGTTCCGTCCGATTTGTTTGTTAAATGTTAGCTTCAAGATTTTCACAAAGATGGGAACGGATAGGTTGACTAAGATGGCTCATTCGATGATGCAATCTACGCAAACAACTTTTATGCCGGGACGTAATATCCTTGAAGGAGTCGTTGTCTTGCATGAAACTCTTCATGAAATTCACTCGAAGAAACTTGATGGAGTTTATCTTCAAAGTGGATTTTGAAAAAGCATACGATAAAGTCAAATGGTCGTTTCTCCAGCAAACCCTACGTATGAAGCACGTCGATTGTTTTATAAAAAAGGGAAGTGTTGGAGTTAAAGTTAATGATAATGTGGGTCATTTTTTCCAGACACTGAAGGGTCTCCGGCAAGGGGATCCAATGTCATCCATTTTATTTAACATTGTTGTTGATATGTTGGCACTGCTGATTAAGCGGGCCAATGAGAAGGACCTTGTAGGGGGATTAATCCCGCATCTTGTTGATGGGGTGTCTCTATTTTACAGTATGCGGACGACACGATTCTGTTTATGGAGCATGATCTTAGTAAAGCCAGAAACCTCAAACTCATTATATGCTTATTTGAACAACTATCGGGGCTGAAGATCAATTTTCATAAAAGTGAATTGTTTTGCTTTGGAAAGGCCAAGGATGAACAACTCACTTATAATCAATTGTTCGGTTGTGCTAGTGGGATTCTACCTTTTACGTATTTAGGGATCCCAATTCATCACCGAAAATTATCAAATAAGGATTGGAAATGCATCGAGGACCGGTTCAAAAAAAAGTTGAGCTGTTGGAAGGGCAAGCTCTTATCATATGGAGGAAGGTTGGTACTTGTTAATTCGGTATTAACAAGTATGCCTATGTTTCTCCTATCCTTCTTTGAAGTACCTGTTGGGGTGCGGAAAAGGTTGCATTTTTATCGGTCTCGGTTTTTCTGGCAGAGTGATGAGACCAAGACTAAGTACAGGCTCTCGAGATGGGACATCATTTGTAGACCTAAGGATCAAGGGGGTTTAGGGATTGAAAATTTAGAGATTAAAAATAAATGTCTACTCAGCAAATGGCTGTTTAGATTATCTATGGAAACAGAAGGTTTGTGGGTACAAATTCTGACGAACAAGTACTTACACAACAAGACTTTGGCGCAGGTTACAGCGAGACCGACTGACTCCTCTTTCTGAAAGGGGTTGATGCGGTCAAAAAATGCATTTTTTAACAAGACTAGGTTTGCCATTGGCAATGGCCAATCTACGAGATTCTGGGAGGATACTTGGCTGGGGGAGACGCCTTTAGCCATTCAGTATCCGCAGCTGTACCATATTACACAACGGCGACAGGCGACCGTTGCGTCAATATTACGTGAGGTTCCTCTAAATATTCAGT
This sequence comes from Hordeum vulgare subsp. vulgare, assembly GCF_904849725.1. Classification (NCBI taxonomy): domain Eukaryota; kingdom Viridiplantae; phylum Streptophyta; class Magnoliopsida; order Poales; family Poaceae; genus Hordeum; species Hordeum vulgare. The sequence goes on from NC_058521.1 coordinate 583,070,990, forward strand.
TCCGTAGAGCCTTACTTGGTAAAAGATGGTCTAGCTGGCTGCATCTAGTTAGAAGGTTGATGGTTATTAACCTTACTGAGTACCCCGATAGTGTTCGTTGGAAGTTGACCACTAACGGAGTATTTTCAGTAAAATCTATGTATTTAGATCTCATAGACTCAGTACCTATTCTGAAGTCCATACATATTTGGAAGGTCAAAGTTCCACTTAGAATTAAGATCTTCATGTGGTTTGTTCACAAGAGGGTTATTCTAACAAAGGATAATTTCGCAAAACATAACTGGAGAGGTAATACTAGATGCAGCTTCTGTCAGAACAATGAAACGATTAAGCACCTCTTTCTCGATTGTCCTACGACTAAATTTTTATGGCGATCGCTTCTTATTACTTTCAACATTAAGCCACCTAACAGTTTAAACACATTATTTGGAACGTGGTTAAAGGAGGTTGATGTTAAAACTGCTAGACTTATCCGAGTAGGAACGTGTGCACTTTTGTGGGCTACATGGAACTGTAGAAATGACTTGGTATTTAACAAACATCAACATATTCACTTTTTGCAGGTCACTTTCAGGGCTACTGCCTTGATCCACACATGGTCATCACTCACTCCTGTGGAAGCCAGGGAGCCTTTGGTTAGTGGGTGTGTTCGATGGGAGATGGTAGCTCTGGCTATCTTCAACCGGTTTGGATGGCGTCATATTAATAAGATAGGTGGTTAGTCATCTAGGCTTATTTATGTGCATCCCCGGTTGTGGCGCGTTGGACGCCGTGTATCTTTTTCTCTCTTTTTTATATTTCGTTGGAGACTTTTTGTACTGTTCGATGACTTGGGATTGTTAATAATATATGGCCGCATGCATCCCTCGATGCAGAGGCCAGGGCGTTGCCTCCTTTTCTAAAAAGAATCCATTTACTCGTTGAGTTTAAATCTTGATGACTTGTCCTTTGCTTAAACAATAAAATGTGTATTTATCTCTTGATATTATGGGGCATACGAATCAGTATCAAACGCAACCCCTACCAGCGCGCTATCCAAGGCTCATGCACATATATGAACTCTCAAAAATCCAAATTTCGATAACATATAAATGATCACAATAGTTGTTCACCATATTATATCCACATTATCTCATATATTATGTAATTTAAGATGGTCAAGAGGTTCAAAGGAAAGCAACCAAACAATGTCTAGATTGAGACCGATTAAGAGTAAATATAACTTACGAATACGTGCTAAAATGTGAAGATCAAATATATCATAGTCTATTTCAAACAATATAAAGAGTCAACCAAGACGTGTGAGAACAACAAAATCACCAACGAAAATACAGTAAAATAATTGTATGAAGTTGAGGACTTCGACACACCATAAATCACGAAAAGTACAATGTTTTCCTCCTAACTCGTTCATCCATGCATTAAGGGCAGGAATGCATACTTCCTACTTCCATGGATACACAACAATTTACACAATGTAGGGCCAACTATCCTCCTCACTATTATCCAGGCATACGATCTGCAAAGCTTTAAATGTATCCTTCCCTATTGCCATACATGTCACAATATTCCCCATAATTACAAACAGTTAAGATGTCCATTCCTTATATCACAAAGTAATAAATAAAGATATTTATCATGTGAACCTGTTGGAGCGTAAAATTTTGCATGGAATATTTTCATAGAAGGATAATAGACTGCAAGAGTAGATGCATATTTGCATGTCTTAAATCAGTTAATTAATCATATCCCATAAATGAACTTTGTAACAAGATGCTAACAACATATATAATCTCTGATGCACGTCTCGACTAATGAAAGATAGATAGATAGAGAGAGAGAGAGAGAGAAAGAGAGAGAGAGAGAGAGGGAGGGAGAGAGGGAGAGGGAGGGAGGGAGAGAGGGAGAGGGAGGGAGAGAGAGGCAGGGAGGGAGGGAGAGGGAGGGAGGGAGGGAGAGAGAGAGAGGGAGGGAGAGAGAGGGAGGGAGGGGGAGAGAGAGAGAGAGGGAGAGGGAGGGAGGGAGAGAGAGAGAGAGAGAGTTACCGGCTTCGGAAGGAGCCTCCTTGGAGCAGCGGTCGTCTTCGGCAACGGTCCCACCCCGTCATCCTTCTTCCACTTCTCTGCCACTGAAAAGTCGCTGCTTCGTGTGGCGGCAACATCAAGCGTCCAATGGGAGCGCAAGAGCAAGCGGTGGCTGCAGGGACGAAGTGCGGCAGGCGGCGAACTGTGTGGAAGAGGGACAATTTATTCAGTTCTACGTGCCAGAGAGGAAAGTAATAGCGAGTTAGGCTACAAGATAACCACTGCAAATATATTGGCAGATGGCACAAATATGAACGGTGATAATTGAACATTTGGTACCAGGTGATAACGGACCCAGGCATCTGCAGCTTTACATTTATGACACGGATGAAGCCTTAGAACATAGGGTCAAGCGCTCTCTAGATCTTGATATCAATCTCATACGGAACATTCTGTATATATTGGAGAACAACCCATATGTGCAAACTTTTAAGAGCTTTGGTTCTGTTTCAGACCTAACAAAATATAAGATTACGTTGAATACAAATATAAAATTGGATTAAGGAGGTACAATGACCCTACAGCCTCTCAGCTGGCTGCAATGTGGGTTGAAGGAAATGACCCGCAACACACTTTTGATAGAAGTATTATCATGCATGGAGAAGGGGACCGTCGTATATACATAATAGCCTGCTACGGATGCTATGATCCTTTGACATACCCATTAAACACCAATTATGAACCTAGTAAGCATGCACGTGCAACACACGTCTTGACTAATATAAATGAAAATAACCAAACAAATTTATAAACTATATTGGATGTTTTACAGTTTCATCATAATTTCAAATATTTATGTCAACTAAAATTGATTTCTATCCTTTGCTTAGATCATACATGGTATTGTGGAAATTGATTACATAAACAATAAAAGGTATACTCATTTCATAACGCAATGCAACTTGTGTTCAAGGACAAAAAAAGGAAAACCTTTACCATACAAAGATAATCCAGTAAATTGTTGAACAATCTAGAAAACTTTGAATTTAAATGCATGTTAGAGAATTTTCCTTTACAAAAATACCAACCTTTACTTTTTAAAGTGTGTTGTTTTTTTCATCAAAAAATTAGAATTATCCCGCATTATTCATGGTCAGAGAACTGGATTGTTATATATCTCTCATAGGCAAACTACTTTAATTTAAAGAAGCGACTATTGCAGACCTGTATGATTACCATTAAGGAAGTTTTAATAAAACTACACTGCCAGAAACATGACTTACAGGTTAAGGTGTCATCCAAATATAATTTTGAGCATTAGGGATATTGCAGTTCAGTAGAGCAAAATTAATAAAGCTATTGGCTATGATAATAGTCAGGGTCCTTACTCATTTTCCGTTCAAAGTTGTGCACCCTTCAATGAATGCCCATGTCTTAAAGAGGAAAAAATATGATGGAAGGATTGTATGCAAAGCAAGAGCTAGATAACCATATATGATATGAATTGAAGAGTGTAAAAGGAAAGGGTCAATTCTGGCAATCCATGATACATAAGAGTAACTATTTGCACATTTGAGTAATTGTAAGTTGCAAATTTTCACTTGATATATTGGACTACCATCCAAGAGGGTGCTTTCCAATTTAAAATCAAGCGACAGGTTTCCTGTATTTTTATCCGCGAGGCTCTGCCCTATCGCCTCGTCCCCCTTTTGCGCTGATCCACTAACTACGAACATGCTGCACAACAACGCCTCCTCCGAGCTCGATGCTCTACCTTTGGATCGGACAAGTCCCACGAAAACACGACGAAGTTAATGATGACAACAATTTAAAATTATTTTAAGCCTCACAATCCAACAGTTCAACAGTAAAGCATAATTTCGTGAATAAATTGGAACCAAATCATGGCAATGGATCGGATTTCAGTCGAAAAGGTAGTGGATGGGATCCATCCATCAAACATGCATACTAATATTTGCTTGCAAGCCTATTTTTCCAAATCAAATCATGCAACAAGAGGAATTCGCTCTGTCTGATGGATGAAACAAGAGGCCTTACAATACCCGCCGGCTCCAAACCAAAACACAGAAATTTGATCCTCACTCGTTCAATCAAGCATAGGAGAATTTTGTTCAATTATAATCAAATAGATCAGAGGAAAGACAAGAAACTTTTGAGATATGAGGCCAAAAGATCACCTATCATTGAGCAGATTCTTGACGGCAATGATGGTTGAATCTTGCAGCATGCCTCGGCAAACAATCCATAGCCTTGCTCGGTGCGACGCCGTCGGGCTTGACGCTCCAAGGCGTGGCCAAATCCCGCTAGCGCCGACAAGCCGCTGGCGAACGCTTTGGATCCCCCAGGCATCGCCACGGCAACAGCACAGGAGCACGACACAAGAGGGAGCGACGGCGCCGGCGATGCCGATGTCGACGATCGGGAAGAACGGCGGACACAATAGGGAGCAATGGCGTACGGGACGGCTAGTGGAGGTAGATGGTAAGGCTCCCCACTGACGGTGTCATCGGGGCACCCTTCGGTCAACCAGCGATGGATCCGGCGACCTCATGGTCCTTCGCGTCCATGGTGGCTACTAAATAAGGGAGTCTAGGGGAGCGGCGCGCGGGGGCCAACGCTCCGAGCGGGGGGTCTGCGGGAGCGGCGCGCGGGGGCGAGCGGTCCAAACCGGGGCAACGGGAGGAGGCAGATGCTGGGCGAAGGAGGAGGCGTAGGCGAGGTTGCGGGCAGGGGCGAGGCTGGGCGGAGGCGGGGGAAACCAGTGGCTATGGATGGGCGGGCGGTTGGTGAATAAGACGTGAGGATTAGCGTTAACGAAGACTTCATTTTTTCATTAACAGAGATCTTACACCACTGATTGTCTGATTAGACGGTTCAGATCTTAAGTTAGATTTGCCCTGTCGTGCTTTTAATAGTAGGGATGATCAGCTCTTTTCTCCTTTTAGGCACCGATTCATTATTGGAAAACGCTTTAAATCAGGCGAATGATCTCGTCGGCGCGTAAACCACCTTATGCGTCGTCCAATTGCACGAAATTGCATGGCTCAAATTGTCTTCGTTCAAACACGCGCAGCGCCGACCAGGTGGCTTGGTCCACTCGCGACACATTGCAGCTTGTAACGCAGCATCGCAACTCCCTGCGCATGCGCCGTCCGGACCAGGTGGTTTGGTGCACCAGTCCACCCACGTGACATTGCAGCTCGACCCGCAGCATTGCAACACTCCCTCAATTGCTACCTTCTCCCCTCCTCCTCTGATTTTGGATACAGAACCACCGGATGCGACGGTCGGCGTGGCAGCTAGGCAAAGGAGCGGTGGCGCCGACGGGTAGGGAGGGAGTGAATACTCGCGCATCATCTTCGCGCTCCATGGCCGACGACGACCCATAATCGAGGTTTGTTTTTCTCAAATCTTGTATGTGGCGATGTACGAATCAGAGCATTTCGAGAGGGGGAATGGAGGGTGGAGGACCTTGGGTAGTTGTAGAATGGGTGGTTCTCGTGGATCTGAGTAGTTTTTTGTAAGAGGAGTGGTTGCGGGGAGTTGGTCATCTATCCACTCGGATTGCCGCACTCGAGATGCACCATTGCCAGGATGAAATGGCGGAAATAGTTGTGGAGAACTGATGTCAACTGTTCTTCCCCTTTGCAACGGCACTAGAAGAATGTTGTTAGCACTCTCTGGCAATCAAAACTAGAAGAACGTTTTGACGCCCACTAGCGCGTGGGATCGTAGCAGTTTTCGAGGGTAGAGTATTCGACCCAAATTTGTTGATTCGCATGACGGGAGGTGAGAGAATACTCTCAAGTATTAGCAGCTGAATTTATCAGATTCAACCACACCTGAAAGATTAGTATCTGCAAGCAAAGTAGTAACAGCAAAGTAGTGAGTAACAACAGTGGCAAGGAACAGCGGTAGTGATAGCAGTAGCAAGTAGCAACAGTAGCAACAGAGCAAGACAAGTAACAGCAGTAGCAACAATAGTAGCAGCAGTAGAGCAAGACAAGTAACAACAGTAGCAACAATAGTAGCAGCAGCAGAGCAAGACAAGTAACAGCAGCAGTAGGACAAACTCGTAGGCAATGGGTCGGTGATTTGTTTGCATGATATTCATCATGCAACAGCTATAACACGGAGAGATATGTGGCTAGCTCCCGTTCGTCAATATGATGTAGGCATGCATTCCGTGTGTCGTCATACGTGCTTAGGGAAAAGAACTTGCATGACATCTATTGCCCATCCCTCCCGTGGCAGCGGGGTCCAAAAGGAAACTACGGGATATTAAGGTTCTCCTTTTAATAAAGAACCAGACCAACGCATTAGCACTTGGTGAACACATGAACTCCTCAAACTATGGTCATCACCGGGAGTGGTTCCGGTTATTGTCACTCCGGGGTTGCCGGATCATAACACATAGTAGGTAACTACAACTTGCAAGATCCAATCTAAAACACACATATATTGGTGACAACATAATAATTTCAGATCTGAAATCATGGCACTCGGGCCCTAGTGACAAGCATTAAGCATGGCAAAGTAGTAGCAACATCAATCTCAGAACATAGTGGGTACTAGGGATCAATCCCCGTCAAAACTAACTCGATTACATGATAGATCTCATCCTACTCATCACCGCCCAACGAGCCTACGAATAGATTACTCACGGACGACGAAGAGCTTCATGGAATTGGAGAGGGAAGAAGGTTGATGATGACGATGGCGACGATTTCCCCTCTCCGGGGCCCAAGACGGACTCCAGATCTGCCCTCCAAATGAAGAACAGGTGGTGGCGGCACCTCCGTATCGCAAACGCGGCGAAAACTTCTCTTTTTATTTTTTCTGGGACGAAAGGGGACTTATAGACCTGAGGTTGGGGGCGGCAGAGCCGTGTGGGCCCCACAAGCCTGCCCACCGCCACCAGGGGGGTGGTGGCGGAGCCAGGGCTTGTGGCCCACTGGCCCACCCCCTCAGGTGGAACTTGGCGCAGATATTTTTCTTATTTTCCAAAACTGCTCCCCGTAAATTTTCAGGACGTTTGGAGAACTTTGATTTCTGCACAAAAATAACACCAAGGCAAATCTGCTGAAAACAACGTCAGTCCAGTATAGTTCCATTCAAATCATGCAAATTAGAGTCCAAAACAAGGGCAAAAGAGTTTGGAAAAGTAGATACGATGGAGACGTATCAACTCCCCCAAGCTTAAAACATTGCTTGTCCTCAAGCAACTCAGTTGACAAACTGAGAGAGAAAGAAAACTTTGACAAACTCTGTTTGATATTGTTGTTGCAACTATGTCTAACTCATAACCAGAATTTCAGCAAGATCACAAGTTAACCACATAAGCAAATGACACAAAGGTCTCACGGTAAAGTAATATCAATGGCATAATCAGCTAACGAGCAAATAATGATGAGTTTCAAATACCAACACTTCAATCAAAACAAGCATGAAGCAATATGAATAGATGGTATCTCGCTAGATCTTTCTGAGACCGCAAAACATAAATGCAGAGCACTTTCAAAGATCAAGGGCTGACTAAACATTGTAATTCATAGCAACGAAGATCCAGTCATAGTAATACTCAATATCAATCAAAAGCAAAGCATAAAAATGACAGAGGTGCTCTCTAATTGGTGCTTATATAAGAGCAGGATGACTCAACTGGAAAATAAATAGACAGGCCCTTCGTAGAGGGAAGCATTGATTTGCAGAGGTGCGAGAGCTCAAGCTTTGAAAACAGACATAATAATTTTGGGTGGCATGCTTTCATTGTCAACGCAATGACCAAGAGTTCTCAACATCTTCCACGCTACTCATGCTATAGGCGGTTCCCAAACAGAAAAGTAAAGTTTTAACTCCCCCACCACCAATCAATCACACTCCACGGCTAGCCGAATCCTCGGGTACCGTCCATACTAACATCAATCCGGGGGGAGTCTTGTTTTACAGTTATGTTTTCGATTAAGCGTGGAACTGGGCATTCCAATTACCGGTCCCTTTCTCGTGAATGACTGTGAATAAACACATGTCGAGGATAACACTCCTAGCATGGAAGATACCAATAGCCCCCTGTCACCACATGAGTGGTTCGGGCATGCAAAACAAATTATTTCTTGAAGGTTTAGAGAATGGCACATGCAAATTTACTTGGAACGGCAGGTAGATACTGCAAATAGGTAGGTATGGTGGACTCTCATGGAATTTTTTTTGGGTTTATAGAAGTGGATGCACAAGCAGTATTCCTCTTAGTACAAGTGAAGGCTAGCAAAAGACTGGGAAGCGACCAACTAGAGAGCGACAATAGTCATCAAGATGCAATGAGTTTGACTAACATTGAATACAAGCATGAACAGGATATAAATCACCGTGAACACGAACATCATAGAGGCTATGTTGATTTTGTTTCAACTACATGCATGGACATGTGCCAAGTCAAGCCACTTGAAACATTCAAAGGAGAATACCATCCTCTCATACTACATCATAGTCATCTCAAAATCTATGTTGGAATTCAAGACAAACCATTATAAGCTCTCAGCTAAATAAGCATGGAATCACAAACTATGATCTCTAAGTTGTCATTGCAAACATGGTTCTCTCAGAACATAGCTAAATCTGGGTCGACAAGCTAGTCATATTTACAAAAACAAAATAGATAGAGTTCATACCAGCTTTTCAGTCTGAGTCACTTCATCATATATCATCATTGTTGCCTTTCATTTGCACGATCGAACGATGTGAACAATAATAAGCGCATTGGACTAAGCTGAATCTGCAGGCAAACACAAAGGAGAAGACAAAGTAATATGGCGCTTTTGAAAGCTAAACAGGTAAGCATGCAAGAACCACTAAAGATTGTAACCAATATCTTCTACCTTGACACAAAGAAAAAGAAAGCTATTTACACGGGAAAGCTCCCAATAAGCAAAAGAAGAAAGAAAAATCTTTTTGGGTTTTCTCAAAAGGACACAAAACAAGAAAACAAGAAAACGAAAATAAACTAGCATGGCTAATACAGTGGCAAAGTGTAAACACCGGCTAACAAAGTGAAAGCATAAGCGTGAATGTAAAGTTGGTGAGAACACGTACTCCCCCAAGCTTAGGCTTTTGGCCTAGCTTGGTCTACTCCCATGGTGGGAAATAACCAGCTCCGGGATACTCCAGAGCAGACTGTGGATGCCACTGCTGTGTGAGCTCCTCTGGCTCCCACTGATAAACTGGCGTCTGGTACTCGACGGGCGGCTCGGGCACGGGCGCCTGTGGTTGGGCCAAGCCCCAATATGCGTAGATGTCCGAGGGCATAATAGTGTACCTGCCTGCATGAAGATCGAACAAAGAAGGAGCAGGCAAAGTAATAGTCTCTCGAGTACCCTGACTAAATACCAGGTTATAAATCATCCGTCTACTAGCATCTCTATCCAGAAAATCATGGCGAACCATGCTGTCATAATCCAGATATTTCTTAGGGAGAAGCATCTCTCCTTCCTCTCCCAGTCTAATGGGTATCTCAAAGTGTCTGGCAAGACGGGTAGCGTAGATACCTTCATAGACAACACCTTTAGAACGGTTCAGGTTCAACCGTTGAGCTACTATAGCGCCCAAGCTATAAGTCTTATCGTTATAAAGGCCCTCGCGCAAAACCGCAAGGTCTGGGGAACTAAGTGATCCAGCCTCCCCACGGCCAATCAAACATTTTCCCACAAATAGTGAGAAGTACCGAAGCACAGGAAAATGTATGCTAGCAATTCTAGCGCGAGACACTCCTCTCTCCTCTCCAACAGCAATAGAACCAATGAAATCCTCCAAGTCCCGTGGACGAAGGTCACCGATATCCCCAACATAAGGTAATTCACATACAATGCAAAAATCCTGCAGCGTCATGCACTAGGGGACATCGTATATCATGAACTCAACCATGGGAGGATTCTTCCTCGGGTAAAAGTTGAAGCTTTGAACGAAAATATTGGTGAGGAGGAGGTATTGTGGGCACTTATCTTCAACGAATGCAGTAAGACTTGCGTTCTCCACCAAGTAATAAAAGTCTTCATAAAGTCCGGCGGCGCGCAAAAATTCATCACTTGGCCACTCGCACGCTCGAACTTCTGCGACTCGAGGGACTACGTACTTGGGGTGGTTCTTCTCATCCTCCTTGGGGTTACGGATTGAAGAGCCTCTCAAGAACCTCCTCATCTTTTCCTTTTTCTAGCTCTGAAAAATTCTGAAATTTTTAGAGACTTCGAAAGAAAAGTGAATAAAGATTAACCCAACTTGTAGCAACTACTCCTACTAGTGCCTAGAGACCGTATCACACGCTAAAACTACTCGGGGCCAGCTAAAATCAACATTTCTAGCTCAAGAACAGGGTCACCAAGGTAGCAAGAATACGCGAAGGATAAAGCATTAGAGCAAAAACTAATTGGACCAATGGAGGAGTCACTTACCAAGGAGTAATTTCCCCAAAACGGTTTGGAGAATGGTGCTTTGAGCAAGGAGATCGAAAATCACAGCCAAATGAGCAAGAACACGGGTTTGAGCTGCGAAACAATTTTTTTGTGGAGGTGGAAGAAGAGGCTGAGAGCTGGAATGAGTGGAGGGGGTGCCTGTGGGCCCCACAAGCTTGCACCCCGCCACCAGGGGGGTAGGTGGCGGTGGCAGGGCTTGTGGCCCACTGGTCTGGCCCCCAGGCCAGCTCTCAGGCCCAGAAATTTTCAAAAATTCCAGAAAAGATCATACTAAATTTTCAGGATCATCGGAGAACTTTTATTTTCAAGGTATTTTTCTCCGGGACGCTAAAACAGAAAGCAGGAAAAACTAAACTAATTCTATCATTTTTCTTCTAAGCAAAAGAAAAGGAAAGCTCAAAACAGAGGTATATGACTCTTTGATTCATCCGTTTCATGGTCATCGAAAGAAATCTGTCAATGGGGTTGATCAAGACCTCATGACAAAACCTTCTCGAATCGCAAGAGAGAGCGGAGAATTTTCGGATAGCCACTAAGTCACCTCAATGGGGATATGTATCTCCCCAACAAGCAAATCATACTTCATCTTGACACGAGGAATAGGGCATTCAAAGCTCCCAATGAGAATCGATGAAGTCTTTTCGATAGCATTGATGCAATGTACTGGATATCGTTTATTCGGAAAGTGCACTGTGTGCTCATTACCGTTGACATGGAAAGTGACATTTCCTTTGTTGCAATCTATAACAGCCCCTGCAGTGTTTAAAAAGAGTCTTCCGAGGATGACATCCATGGCATCGTCCTCGGGAATATCCAAGATAACAAAGTCTGTTAAGATAGTGGTGTTAGCAACCACAACAGGCACATCCTCACCAATGCCGATAGGGAAAGCAATTGATTTGTCGGCCATTTGCAGAGAAATTTTAGTGGGTGTCAACTTATCCAACTCAAGTCTAAGATAAAGAGAGAGCGGCATAACACTAACACCGGCTCCAAGGTCACATAAGGCAGTTCTTACGTAGTTTCCTTTAATGGAGCAAGGTATAGTGGGCACTTCGGGATCACCAAGTTTCTTAGGAGTTCCACCTTTGAAAGTGTAGTTGGCAAGCATGGTGGAGATCTCAAGATCTGGTATCTTCCGTTTATTAGTCATGATATCTTTCATGTACTTGGCTACGGAGACATCTTGAGCATATCAGTTAACCGCATCTGCAGAAAGACGGGTCTTATCATCTCAACGAAGCGCTAAAAATCCTCATCATCCTTTTTCTTGGATGGCTTAGGAGGAAATGGCATAGGTCTCTGAACCCATGGCTCCCTTTCTTTACCATGCTTCCTAGCTGTGAAGTCATTCTTATCGTATTTCTTAGGTTGTGGGTTATCAGGATTAACCGTAGGTTCAATCTCCACATCCTCATCATTGCTAGGTTGAGCATTATTATGAACATCACGGTCCATATTTTCACCATGTTCATGTTCATCACCAGATTATGTTTCCGCATCAGACGCAGAAATATCATTAGGTTCTTCAGGTGTGACCGTATCTGGTGAACTGGCGTGTAGGTTTCTATCACCCTTCTTCTTTTCCTTAGGATGACTAGGTGTATCAGCATTGATTCCTTGAGAATCTTGATCAATTCTCTTAGGATGACCTTCAGGATACAAAGGTTCCCGAGTCATTTTGCCTCCTCTAGTAATGACTCTGACAGAGTTGTCATTTAATTCATTGAGCAAGTCATTCTGAACTTTAGGTACTTGTTCTACCTGAGTAGTAATCATAGAGGCATGTTTACTCAGAAGCTTCAGATCATTGACATTTCTGTCTACACAAGCACTTAAATGGCTTAGCATACGAGTACTTTGTTCCAAATGCCTGCTAACATAATCATTGAAACTCTGTTGTTTGGCAACAAAGTTGTCAAATTCATCAAAGCATAGGCTAGCAGGTTTATCAAAAGGAATATCACTCTCATCAAACCTACGCAGAGAACTCACTTCTACTACCTGTATCGGGTTATCGAGACCATGGATCTCTTTGATAGGTGGTAGATTTTTGACATCTTCAGATCTAATGCCTTTCTCTTGCATAGATTTCTTGGCTTCTTGCATATCTTCGGGACTGAGGAATAGAGTACCTATTTTCTTAGGAGTTGGCTTAGGAGGTGGTTCCGGAATAGTCCAAGCATTATTGTTGATCAAGATGTTATTAAGTAGGGTCTCAGCTTGTTCTACAGTTCGTTCCCTAAAAACACAACCGGCACGACTATCTAGGTGGTTGATACGTCCATTTTGCATCATGCTTTCATGTTGATATTTATTGCTTTTTGGGCTGTTATATTACTTGTGGTACCATATTTATGCCTTTTCTCTCTTATTTTGCAAGGTTTATTTGAAGAGGGAGAATTCAGGCAGCTGGAATTCTGGACTGGAAAAGGAGCAAATCCTAGTCCACTATTCTGCACATCTCCAAATGCCCTGAAAAGTTACGTGGATTTTTTCTGGATTATATAAAAAATACTAGGCGAAAGAACTACCGGAGGGGGGCTGCCAGGGCGCCACAAGCCTTGACACTACCACCCCCTGGTGGCGGAGTGGGGGCTTGTGGGCTCCCTGACGGCCCACTAGCCCCCCTCTTTTGCCGCCGCCACGAGGCAGAACTTGAGCAGATCCAATCTAGAGCTCCGGCAGGACGATCCTGCCGGGGAAACTTCCCTCCCGGAGGGGGAAATCGTCGCCATCGTCATCACCAACACTCCTCTCGTCGGAGGGGAGGCATCTTCATCAACATCTTCATCAACACCATCTCCTCTCCAATTCCTAGTTCATCTCTTGTAACCAATCTTCGTCTCGCAACTCCGATTGGTACTTGTAAGCTTGCTAGTAGTGTTGATCACTCTTTGTAGTTGATGCTAGTTGGATTACTTGGTGGAAGAGTTTATGTTCAGATCCTTGATGCTATTCATTACACCTCTGATCATGATTATGGTTATGCTTTGTGAGTAGTTACTTTTGTTCCTGAGGACATGGGATAAGTCATGTTAATAATAGTCATGTGAATTTGATATTCGTTCGGTATTTTGATATGATGTATGTTGTCTTTTCCTCTAGTGGTGTTATGTGAAAGTCGACTACATAACACTTCACCATATTTGGCCCTAGAGGAAGGCATTGGGAAGTAGTAAGTAGATGATGGGTTGCTGGAGTGACAGAAGCTTAAACCCCAGTCTATGCGTTGCTTCGTGAGGGGCTGATTTGGATCCACTAGTTTAATGCTATGGTTAGACTTTGTCTTAATTCTTCTTTTGTAGTTGCGGATGCTTGCGAGAGAGGTTAATCATAAGTGGGATGCTTGTCCAGGTAAGGGCAGTACCCAAGCGCCGGTCCACCCACATATCAAACTATCAAAGTAACGAACGTGAATCATATGAACATGATGAAACTAGCATGACAGAAATTCCCGTGTGTCCTCGGGAGCGTTTTTCCTCCTATAAGACTTTGTTCAGGCTTGTCCCTTGCTACAAAAGGGATTGGGCCACTTGCTGCACCGTTGCTACTACTTGTTACTTGTTACTTTTTGCTCGCTACGTTTCACCTCACTACACTATCACTTGTTACCGCTACTTTCAGTGCTTGCAGTTATTACCTTGCTGAAATCTGCTTATCAGAGCCTTCTGCTCCTCGTTGGGTTCAACACTCTTACTTATCGAAAGGACTACGATTGATTCCCTATACTTGTGGGTCATCGGTGGTCTCTAGAGGCATCGGTAAGTCCGTTATAGAGGATATCAAGTATCTCGTTCTTCTTAAGAGGGTGATCAGGCAAAGCATTCTGTAGCTGGACGAGCCTCCCCCAAGCTTGTGGAAGACTCTCTTCTTGGAGTTGAGCAAAGTTGTATATTCCCTGCAAGGCAGCTTGCTTCTTATGGGCAGGGAAATATTTCTCACAAAAGTAATAGACCATCTCCCGGGGACTACTCACACATCCAGGAGCAAGAGAGGTGAACCAGGCTTTAGCATCATCCTTTAGAGAGAAAGGAAACAGCTTAAGGATATAGTAGTGGTGGATCTTCTCCTCATTAGTGAAAAGGTTGGCTATATCGTGTAGTTTGGCAAGATGGGCTATGACCGTCTCAGACTCATAACCGTGAAAAGGATCAGATTCGACTAGAGAGATTATCTCAGGATCGACAGATAATTCATAATCCTTATCGGTGATAAAGATAGGTGAAGTGGCAAACTTTGGGTCATATTTCATCTTAGCTTGCCGAGATTTTTCCTTCCACTTCAGAAGTAATTTCTCAGCGTCATAGGCATCCTTACACGCAAGAAAATCCTCAGCTATCTCTCCCTCCATAACGTTGTTGGAATTATACCCTAGAGGCAATAATAAATATAGTTATTATTATAATTCCTGAATCAAGATTATCGTTTATTATCCATGCTATAATTGTATTGAATGAAGACTTATATACATGTGTGGATACATAGACAAAACACTGTCCCTGGCAAGCCTCTAGTTGGCTAGCCAGTTGATCAAAGATAGTCAGGGTCTTCTGATTATGTACAAGGTGTTGTTGCTTGATAAATGGATCACGTCATTAGAAGAATCACGTGATGGACTAGACCCAAACTAATATACGTAGCATGTTGATCGTGTCATTTTGTTGCTACTATTTTCTGCGTGTCAAGTATTTGTTCCTATGACCATGAGATCATATAACTCACTGACACCGGAGGAATGCTTTGTGTGTATCAAACGTCGCAACGTAACTGGGTGACTATAAAGATGCTCTACAGGTATCTCCGAAGGTGTTCGTTGAGTTAGTATGGATCAAGACTGGGATTTGTCACTCCATGTGACGGAGAGGTATCTCGGGGCCCACTCGGTAATACAACATCACACACAAGCCTTGCAAGCAATGTGACTTAGTGTAAGTTGTGGGATCTTGTATTACAGAACGAGTAAAGAGACTTGCCGGTAAACGAGATTGAAATAGGTATGCGGATACTGACGATCGAATCTCGGGCAAGTAACATACCGAACGACAAAGGGAATGACATATGGGATTATATGAATCCTTGGCACTGAGGTTCAAACGATAAGATCTTCGTAGAATATGTGGGATCCAATATGGGCATCCAGGTCCCGCTATTGGGTATTAACCGAGGAGTCACTCGGGTCATGTCTACATAGTTCTCGAACTCGCAGGGTCTGCACACTTAAGGTTCGACGTTGTTTTATGCGTATTTGAGTTATATGGTTGGTTACTGAATGTTGTTCGGAGTCCCGTATGAGATCACGGATGTCACGAGGGTTTCCGGAATGGTCCGGAAACGAAGATTGATATATAGGATGACCTCATTTGATTACGGGAAGGTTTTCGGAGTTACCGGGAATGTACCGGGAATGACGAATGGGTTCCGGGTGTTCACTGGGGGGGGGGGGCAACCCACCCCGAGGAAGCCCATAGGCCTTGGGGGTGGCACACCAACCCACCAGCCCAAGAGGGCCCTATGCGCCAAGGATAGAAAATCAAAGAGAAAGAAAAAAAAGGAGGTGGGAAAGGAGAGAAGGACTCCACTTTCCAATCCTAGTTGGACTAGGATTGGAGGAGGACTCCTCCTCCCTTGGTGGCGCAGCCCTTGGGGCTCCTTGAGCCTCAAGGCAAGCCTCCCCTCCCTCCTCCTATATATATGGAGCAATTAGGGCTGATTTGAGACAACTTTTCCAAGGCAGCCCTACCACATACCTCCACGGTTTTACCTCTAGATAGCGTTTCTGCGGAGCCCTGCCGAGATAAGATCATCACCAACCTCCGGAGCGCTGTCACGCTGCCGGAGAACTCATCTACCTCTCCGTCTCTCTTGCTGGATCAAGAAGGCCGAGATCATCGTCGAGCTGTACGTGTGCTGAACGCGGAGGTGCCGTCCGTTCGGCACTAGATCGTGGGACGGATCACGGGACGGTTCGTGGGACGGTTCGCGGGGCGGATCGGGGGACGTGAGGACGTTCCACTACATCAACCGCGTTCACTAACGCTTCTGCTGTGCGATCTACAAGGGTACGTAGATCGGAAATGCCCTCTCGTAGATGAACATCACCATGATAGGTCTTCGTGCGCGTAGGAAAATATTTGTTTCCCATGCGGCGTTCCCCAACAAACGTAACCCTTAGGTATATCAGGCAATTCATATCTAGGAGAGCTAGATCTAGCAGGAGCAAAAGAAGGTTCTATTTCAATAGTATCGGCAGTATCAGAAGCATCACGAGCATTGGCAATAACTCTAGCAATATGAGCATCAAGGAACACTCCTAGTGGAACATCAGGAAAAGTAGTATCTCTAGCAGTATCAAGCATAACATCATCAGGCATAGCATCTCTAGCATCATCAGGCAAAGCAGTATCAAGCATAGCATATCTAACATTATCAGGCATAACATCTCTAGCAGTATTAGGCAAAGCAGTATCAGCCATAGTATCAAGCATAGCATCTCTAGCAGTAGCATCATAAGCATCATCAAGCACATGCGACATATCAAGATTTCTAGTAGGAGGTGATGTCGCAAACTTACTCATAACTGAAGGTGAATCAAGTGCAGAGCTAGATGGCAATTCCTTACCTCCCCTCGTAGTTGAGGGCAAGACTTTGGTCTTCGAATCCTTCAGATTCTTCATAGTGATCAACAGATATAAATCCCAAGTAACTCAGAGAATATAGCAATACCTCCCCGGCAACGGCGCCAGAAAAATGCTTGATGTCAACTATTCTTCCCCTTTGCAACGGCACCAGAAGAATGCTCTTAGCACTCTCCGGCAATCGAAACTAGAAGAATGTTGTTGACGGCCCACCAGCGCGTGGGATCGTAGCAGTTTTCGAGGGTAGAGTATTCGACCCAAATTTGTTGATTCGCACGACGGGAGGTGAGAGAATACTCTCAAGTATTAGCAGCTGAATTTATCAAATTCAACCACACCTGAAAGATTAGTATCTGCAAGCAAAGTAGTAATAGCAAAGTAGCGAGTAACAACAGTGGCAAGGAACATCGGTGGTGACAGCAGTTGCAAGTAGCAACAGTAGCAACAGAGCAAGACAAGTAACAGCAGTAGCAACAATAGTAGCAGCAGTAGAGCAAGACAAGTAACAACAGTAGCAACAATAGTAGCAGCAGCAGAGCAAGCCAAGTAACAACAGCAGTAGGACAAACTCGTAGGCAATGGGTCGGTGATTTGTTTGGATGATATTCATCATGCAACAACTATAACACGGAGAGATATGTGGCTAGCTCCCGTTCATCAATATGATGTAGGCATGCATTCCGTGTGTCATCATACGTGCTTAGGGAAAAGAACTTGCATGACATCTATGTCGGGGAACGTCGCATGGGAAACAAAAAATTTCCTACGCGCACGAAGACCTATCATGGTGATGTCCATCTACGAGAGGGGATGAGTGATCTACGTACCCTTGTAGACCGTACAGCAGAAGCGTTAGTGAACGCAGTTGATGTAGTGGAACGTCCTCACGTCCCTCGATCCACCCCGCGAACAATCCCGCGATCAGTCCCACGATCTAGTACCGAACGGACGGCACCTCCGCGTTCAGCACACGTATAGCTCGACGATGATCTCGGCCTTATTGATCCAGCAAGAGAGACGGAGAGGTAGAAGAGTTCTCCGGCAGCGTGACGGCGCTCCGAAGGTTGGTGATGACCTTGTCTCAGCAGGGCTCCGCCCGAGCTCCGCAGAAACGCGATCTAGAGGAAAAACCGTGGAGGTATGTGGTCGGGCTGCCGTGGAAAAGTCGTCTCAAATCAGCCCTAAAACCCCACTATATATAGGAGGAGGAGGGGGGAGACTTGCCTTGGGGTCCAAGGACTCCCAAGGGAGTCGGCCGAACCAAGGGGGAAGGTCTCCCCCTCCCAAACCGAAATCCACTTGGTTTGGAAGGTGGAGTCCTTCTTCCCTTTCCAACCTCCTTCTTTTTTTTTCCTTTCCTCTTTGATTTTCTTTCCTATGCGCATAGGCCTGTCTTGGGCTGTCTAACCAGCCCACTAAGGGCTGGTGTGGCACCCCAAACACCCATGGGCTTCCCCGGGGTGGGTGGGCCCCCCCGGTGAACTCCCGGAACCCATTCGTCATTCCCGGTACATTCCCGGTAACTCCGAAAACCTTTCCGTAATCAAATGAGGTCATCCTATATATCAATCTTCGTTTCCGGACCATTCCGGAAACCCTCGTGACGTCCGTGATCTCATCCGGGACTCCGAACAACATTCGGTAACCAACCATATAACTCAAATACGCATAAAACAACGTCGAACCTTAAGTGTGCAGACCCTGCGGGTTCGAGAACTATGTAGACATGACCCGAGAGACTCCTCGGTCAATATCCAATAGCGGGACCTGGATGCCCATATTGGATCCTACATATTCTACGAAGATCTTATCGTTTGAACCTCAGTGCCAAGGATTCATATAATCCCGTATGTCATTCCCTTTGTCCTTCGGTATGTTACTTGCCCGAGATTCGATCGTCAGTATCCGCATACCTATTTCAATCTCGTTTACCGGCAAGTCTCTTTACTCGTTCCGTAATACAAGATCCCGTAACTTATAGTAAGTCACATTGCTTGCAAGGCTTGTGTGTGATGTTGTATTACCGAGTGGGCCCCGAGATACCTCTCCGTCACACGGAGTGACAAATCCCAGTCTCGATCCATACTAACTCAACGAACACCTTCGGGTATACCTGTAGAGCATCTTTATAGTCACCCAGTTACGTTGCGACGTTTGATACACACAAAGCATTCCTCCGGTGTCCGTGAGTTATATGATCTCATGGTCATAGGAACAAATACTTGACACGCAGAAAACAGTAGCAACAAAATGACACGATCAACATGCTACGTCTATTAGTTTGGGTCTAGTCCATCACATGATTCTCCTAATGATGTGATCCCGTTATCAAGTGACAACACTTGCCTATGGCCAGGAAACCTTGACCATCTTTGATCAACGAGCTAGTCAACTAGAGGCTTACTAGGGACAGTGTTTTGTCTATGTATCCACACAAGTATTGTGTTTCCAATCAATACAATTATAGCATGGATAATAAACGATTATCATGAACTAAGAAATATAATAATAACTAATTTATTATTGCCTCTAGGGCATATTTCCAACAGTCGCCCACTTGCACTAGAGTCAATAATCTAGTTCATATCACCATGTGATTCCAACGAATCCAACACCCATATAGTTCTGGGGTCTGATCACGTCTTGCTCGTGAGAGAGGTTTCAGTCAACGGTTATGAAACTTTCAGATCCGTGTGTTCTTTACAAATCTTTATGTCATCTCATAGATGCTGCTACTACGTGCTATTCATAAATGCTCCAAATATCTACTGTACTATACGAATCCGTTTCACTACTCATAGTTATTCGGATTAGTGTCAAAGCTTGCATCAACGTAACCCTTTACGACGAACTCTTTAACCACCTCCATAATCGAGAAAAATTCCTTAGTCCATTAGTTACTAAGGATAAATTTTGACTGCTGCTAGTGATTCAATCATGGATCACTCTCTGTACCTCTCAATAGACTTTGAGTCAAGGCACACATCAGGTGTGGTACACAACATGGCATACTTTAGATTCTACGGTTAAGGCATAGAAGACGACCTTCGTCTATTCTCTTTATTCTGCTGTGGTCGGGTTTTGAGTCTTACTCAAATTCACACCTTACAACGCAACCAACAACTCCTTCTTTGCTGATCTATTTTGAACTCATTCAAAAACTTGTCAAGGCATGCATCTTATTGAAACTTTCATTAAGCGCTTTTGATCCATCTCCATAGATCTTTGATGCTCAACGTTCAAGTAGCGCAATCCAGGTATTCCTTTGAAAACTCCTTTCAAACAACCTTGTATGCTTTACAGAAATTCTACATTACTTCTGATCCAAAATATGTCAACCACATATACTTATCAGAAATTCTATAGTGCTCCCACTCACTTCTTTCGAAATACAAGTTTCTCATAAACCTTGTACACACCCAAAATCTTTGATCATCTCATCAAAGTGCTTATTCCAACTCCGAGATGCTTGCACCAGTCCATTGAAGGATCGCTGGAGTTTGCATACTTGTTAGTATCCTTAGGATCGACAAAACCTCATGGTTGTATCTCATACAATGTTTACTCAAGGAAACCGTCGAGGAAACAATGTTTTGACATCCTACGTGCAATATTTCATAAATAATGCAGCAACTACTAACATTATTCCAACAGACCTTTAGCATCGCTACGAGTGAGAAAGTCTCATCATAGTCAACTGTTTGAACTTGTCGAAAACATCTTTGCGACAAGTCGAGCTTTTCTTAATAGTGACTTATCACCATCATTGTGTGTCTTCTTTTAAAAATCCATTTTTACTCAATAGTCTTATGACCATCAAGTAGTTCTTTCCAAAGTCTACACTTTGTTTTCATACATGGATCCTCTCTCGGATTTCATGGCTTCCAGCCATTTGTTGGAATCTGGGCCCACCAACGCTTTCTCCATAACTCGTAGGTTCACTGTTGCTCAACAACATGACCTCCAAGACAGGGTTACCGTACCACTCTGTAGTAGTACGCGACCTAGTCAACCTACGAGGCTTGTAGTAACTTGATCCAATGCTTGATGATCACCATCATCAGCTTCCACTTCAATTGGTGTAGGCGCCACAGGAACAACTTCCTGCGCCCTGCTACACACTGGTTGAAGTGATGGTTCAATAACCTCATCAAGTTCTACTACCCTCCCACTCAATTCTTTCGAGAGAAACCTTTCCTCGAGAAAGGATCCGTTTCTAGAAACAAACACTTTGCTTTCGGATCTGAGATAGGAGATGTACCCAACTGTTTTGGATACCCTATGAAGAAGCATTTATCCGCTTTGGGTTCGAGCTTATCAGACTGAAACTTTTTCACATAAGTGTCGAAGCCCCAAACTTTCAAGAAACGACAGTTTGGATTTCTCTAAACCTCAGTATATACTGTGTCATCTCAACGGAAATACGCGGTGCCCTATTTAAAGTGAGTGCGGTTGTCTCTAATGCATAACCCATAAACGATAGTGGTAATTTGATAAGAGACATCATAGTATGCACCATACCAAATAGTGCGTGGCTATGACGTTCAGACACATCATCACACCATGATGTTCCAGGTGGCATGAACTGCGAAACAATTTCCACATTGTCTTAACTGCGTACCAAAACTCGTAACTCAGATATTCATTTCTATGATCATATCGTAGACAGTTTATCCTCTTGTTACGACGAACTTCACTCTGAAATGGATTTGAACTTTTCAACATTTCAGACTTGTGATTCATTAAGTAAATACTCCTGTATCTACTCAAATCGTCAGTGAAGTAAGAACATAATGATATCCACTGCGTGCCTCAGTACCCATTGGACTGCATACATCAAAATGTATCACTTCCAACAAGTTACTATCTCATTTCATCTCAATGAAAACAAGGCCTTGCTCATGTGGTATGGTTTGCATGTCACTAGTGATTCGAAATCAGGTGAGTACAAAGATCCATCAGCATGGAGCCTCTTCATGCAATTTATACTAACATGACTCAAGCGGCAGTGCCACAAGTAAGTGGTACTATCATCATTAACTCGTATCTTTTTGGCACCAATATTATGAACATGTGTAACACTACGATCGAGATTCAATAAACCATTGAAGGTGATTATTCAAGAAAATAGAGTAACCATTATTCTCTTTAAATGAATAATCGTATTGCAATAAACACGATCCAATCATGTTCATGCTTAACGCAAGCGCCAAATAACAATTATTTAGGTTTAACACCAATCCCGATGGTAGAGGAAGCGTGCGACGTTTGATCATATCCACCTTGGAAACACTTCCAACACGTATCGTCACCTCGCCTTTAGCTAGTCTCCGTTTATGCCGTAGCTTTCATTTCGTGTTACTAATCACTTAGCAACCGAACCGGTATCCAATACCCTCATGCTACTATGAGTACTAGTAAAGTACACATCAACATCATGTATATCTAATATACTTCTCTTGACTTTTGCCAGCCTTCTTATCTACCAAGTATCTAGAGTTGCTCCGCCTCAGTGACTGTTCCCCTCATTACAGAAGCACTTAGTCTCGGGTTTGGGTTTTATCTTGGGTCTCTTCATTAGTGCAGCAACTGTTTTGCCGTTTCACGAAGTATCCCTTCTAGCCCTTGCCTTTCTTGAAACTTAGTGGTTTTACAAACCATCAACTATTGATGCTCCTTCTTGATTTCTACTTTCGTAGTGTCAAACATCGCGAATCGCTCAAGGATCATTGTATGTATCCTTGATATGTTATAGTTCATCATGAAGCTCTCACAGCTTGGTGGCAGTGACTTTGGAGAACTATCACTATCTCATCTGGAAGATTAACTCCCACTTGATTCAAGCGATTGTCGTACTCAGACAATCTGAGCACACGCTCAACGATTGAGCCTTTCTCCTTTACTTTGTGGACAGAGAATCTTGTCGGAGGTCTCGTACCTCTTAACAAGGGCACAAGCATGAAATCACAATTTCATCTCTTTAGAACATCACTTATGTTCCGTGACGTTTTAAAACGTTTTCGGCGCCTTGCTTCTAAGCCATTTAAATATTTTGCACTGAACTATCGTGTAGTCATCAGAAACGTGTATGTCGGATGTTCACAGCATCCACAGACAACGCTCGAGGTGCAGCACACCGAGTGGTGCATTAAGGACATAAGACTTCTGCGCAGCAACGAGGACAATCCTCGGTTTTACACACTTAGTCTGCAAAGTTTGCTACTATTAACTTTCAACTAAATTTTCTCTAGGAACATATAAAAACAGTAGAGCTATAGCGCAAGCTACATCGTAATTCGCAAATACCATTAGACTATGTTCATGACAATTAGTTCAATTAATCATATTACTTAAGAACTCCCACTCAAAAAGTACATCTCTCTAGTCATTTGAGTGGTACATGATCCAAATCCACTATCTCAAGTCCGATCATCACGTGAGTCGAGAATAGTTTCAGTGGTAAGCATCTCTATGCTAATCATATCAACTATACGATTCATGCTCGACCTTTCGGTCTCATGTGTTCCGAGGCCATGTCTGCACATGCTAGGCTCGTCAAGCTTAACCCGAGTGTTCCGCGTGCGCAACTGTTTTGCACCCGTTGTATGTGAACGTTGAGTCTATCACACCCGATCATCACGTGGTGTCTCGAAACGACGAACTGTAGCAACGGTGCACAGTCGGGGAGAACACAATTTCGTCTTGAAATTTTAGTGAGAGATCACCTCATAATGCTACCGTCGTTCTAAGCAAAATAAGGTGCATAAAAGGATTAACATCACATGCAATTCATAAGTGACATGATATGGCCATCATCACGTGCTTCTTGATCTCCATCACCAAAGCACCGACACGATCTTCTTGTCACCGGCGTCACACCATGATCTCCATCATCATGATCTCCATCAACGTGTCGCCATCGGGGTTGTCGTGCTACTCATGCTATTACTACTAAAGCTACGTCCTAGCAAAATAGTAAACGCATCTGCAAGCACAAACGTTAGTTATAAAGACAACCCTATGGCTCCTGCCGGTTGCCGTACCATCGATGTGCAAGTCGATATTAACTATTACAACATGATCATCTCATACATCCAATATATCACATCACATCGTTGGCCATATCACATCACAAGCATACCCTGCAAAAACAAGTTAGACGTCCTCTAATTTTGTTGTTGCATGTTTTACGTGGTGACGAGGGGTATCTAGTAGGATCGCATCTTACTTACGCAAACACCACAATGGAGATATATGAATTGCTATTTAACCTCATCCAAGGACCTCCTCGGTCAATTCCGATTCAACTAAAGTTGGAGAAACTGACACCCGCCAGTCATCTTTGAGCAACGGAGTTACTCGTAGCGATGAAACCAGTCTCTCGTAAGCGTACGAGTAATGTCGGTCCGAGCCGCTTCGATCCAACAATACCGCGGAATCAAGAAAAGACTAAGGAGGGCAGCAAAACGCACATCACCGCCCACAAAAACTTTTGTGTTCTACTCGAGAAGACATCTACGCATGAACCTAGCTCATGATGCCACTGTCGGGGAACGTCGCATGGGAAACAAAAAATTTCCTACGCGCAGGAAGACCTATCATGGTGATGTCCATCTACGAGAGGGGATGAGTGATGTACGTACCCTTGTAGACCGTACAGCAGAAGCGTTAGTGAACGCGGTTGATGTAGTGGAACGTCCTCACGTCCCTCGATCCGCCCCGCGAACAATCCCGCGATCAGTCCCACGATCTAGTACCGAACGGACGGCACCTCCGTGTTCAGCACACGTACAACTCGACGATGATCTCGGCCTTCTTGATCCAGCAAGAGAGACGGAGGGGTAGAAGAGTTCTCCGGCAGCGTGACGGCGCTCCGGAGGTTGGTGATGACCTTGTCTCAGCAGGGCTCCGCCCGAGCTCCGCAGAAACGCGATCTAGAGGAAAAACCGTGGAGGTATGTGGTCGGGTTGCCGTGGAAAAGTCGTCTCAAATCAGCCCTAAAACCCCACTATATATAGGAGGAGGAGGGGGGAGACTTGCCTTGGGATCCAAGGACTCCCAAGGGAGTCGGCCGAGCCAAGGGGGAAGGTCTCCCCCTCCCAAACCGAAATCCACTTGGTTTGGAAGGTGGAGTCCTTCTTCCCTTTCCCACCTCCTTCTTTTTTTTCCTTTCCTCTTTGATTTTCTTTCCTATGCGCATAGGCCTCTCTTGGGCAGTCTAAACAGCCCACTAAGGGCTGGTGTGGCACCCCAAACACCCATGGGCTTCCCCGGGGTGGGTGGGCCCCCCCCGGTGAACTCTCGGAACCCATTCGTCATTCCCGGTACATTCCCGGTAACTCCGAAAACCTTCCGGTAATCAAATGAGGTCATCCTATATATCAATCTTCGTTTCCGGACCATTCCGGAAACCCTCGTGACGTCCGTGATCTCATCCGGGACTCCGAACAACATTCGGTAACCAACCATATAACTCAAATACGCATAAAACAACGTCGAACCTTAAGTGTGCAGACCCTGCGGGTTCGAGAACTATGTAGACATGACCCGAGAGACTCCTCGGTCAATATCCAATAGCGGGACCTGGATGCCCATATTGGATCCTACATATTCTACGAAGATCTTATCGTTTGAACCTCAGTGCCAAGGATTCATATAATCCCGTATGTCATTCCCTTTGTCCTTCGTTATGTTACTTGCCCGAGATTCGATCGTCAGTATCCGCATACCTATTTCAATCTCGTTTACCGGCAAGTCTCTTTACTCGTTCCGTAATACAAGATCCCGTAACTTACACTAAGTCACATTGCTTGCAAGGCTTGTGTGTGATGTTGTATTACCGAGTGGGCCCCGAGATACCTCTCCGTCACACGGAGTGACAAATCCCAGTCTCGATCCATACTAACTCAACGAACACCTTCGGATATACCTGTAGAGCATCTTTATAGTCACCCAGTTACGTTGCGACGTTTGATACACACAAAGCATTCCTCCGGTGTCCGTGAGTTATATGATCTCATGGTCATAGGAACAAATACTTGACACGCAGAAAACAATAGCAACAAAATGACACGATCAACATTCTACGTCTATTAGTTTGGGTCTAGTCCATCACATGATTCTCCTAATGATGTGATCCCGTTATCAAGTGACAACACTTGCCTATGGCCAGGAAACCTTGACCATCTTTGATCAACGAGCTAGTCAACTAGAGGCTTACTAGGGACAGTGTTTTGTCTATGTATCCACACAAGTATTGTGTTTCCAATCAATACAATTATAGCATGGATAATAAACGATTATCATGAACTAAGAAATATAATAATAACTAATTTATTATTGCCTCTAGGGCATATTTCCAACAATCTATTGTTCATCCCTCCCGTGGCAGCGGGGTCCAAAAGGAAACTACGGGATATTAAGGTTCTCCTTTTAATAAAGAACCGGACCAATGCATTAGCACTTGGTGAACACATGAACTCCTCAAACTATGGTCATCACCGGGAGTGGTTCCGGTTATTGTCACTCCGGGGTTGCCGGATCATAACACATAGTAGGTAACTACAACTTGCAAGATCGGATCTAAAACACACATATATTGGTGACAACATAATAATTTCAGCTCTGAAATAGGCACCCGGGCCCTAGTTGTTGGGGAACGTCGCATGGGAAACAAAAATTTTCCTACGCGCACGAAGACCTATCATGGTGATGTTCATCTACGAGAGGGGATTTCCGATCTATGTACCCTTGTAGATCGCACAGCAGAAGCGTTAGTGAACGAGGTTGATGTAGTGGAACGTCCTCACGTCCCTCGATCCGCCCCGCGAACTGTCCCACGAACCGTCCCGCGATCCGTCCCACGATCTAGTGCCGAACGGACGGCACCTCCGCGTTCAGCACACGTACAGCTCGACGATGATCTCGGCCTTCTTGATCCAGCAAGAGAGACGGAGAGGTAGATGAGTTCTCCGGCAGCGTGACGGCGCTCCGGAGGTTGGTGATGATCTTATCTCGGCAGGGCTCCGCCCGAGCTCCGCAGAAACGCGATCTAGAGGTAAAACCGTGGAGGTATGTGGTCGGGCTGCCTTGGAAAAGTTGTGTCAAATCAGCCCTAATTGCTCCATATATATAGGAGGAGGGAGGGGAGGCTTGCCTTGAGGCTCAAGGAGCCCCAAGGGCTGCGCCACCAAGGGAGGAGGAGTCCTCCTCCAATCCTAGTCCAACTAGGATTGGAAAGTGGAGTCCTTCTCTCCTTTCCCACCTCCTTTTTTTTTCTTTCTCTTTGATTTTCTATCCTTGGCGCATAGGGCCCTCTTGGGCTGTCCCACCAGCCCACCAAGGGCTGGTGCGCCACCCCCAAGGCTTATGGGCTTCCCCGGGGTGGGTTGCCCCCCCGGTGAACACCCGGAACCCATTCGTCATTCCCGGTACATTCCCGGTAACTCCGAAAACCTTCCGGTAATCAAATGAGGTCATCCTATATATCAATCTTCATTTCCGAACCATTCCAGAAACCCTCGTGGCGTCCGTGATCTCATCCGGGACTCCGAACAACATTCGGTAACCCACCATATAACTCAAATACGCATAAAACAACGTCGAACCTTAAGTATGCAGACCCTGCGGGTTCGAGAACTATGTAGACATGACCCGAGTGACTCCTCGGTCAATACCCAATAGCGGGACCTGGATGCCCATATTGGATTCATATAATCCCGTATGTCAATCCCTTTGTCCTTCGGTATGTTACTTGCCAGAGATTCGATCGTCAGTATCCGCATACCTATTTCAATCTCGTTTACCGGCAAGTCTCTTCACACGTTCCGTAATACAAGATCCCGCAACTTACACTAAGTCACATTGCTTGCAAGGCTTGTGTGTGATGTTGTATTACCGAGTGGGCCCCGAGATACCTCTCCGTCACACGGAGTGACAAATCCCAGTCTCGATCCATACTAACTCAACGAACACCTTCGGAGATACCTATAGAGCATCTTTATAGTCACCCAGTTACGTTGCGACGTTTGATACACACAAAGCATTCCTCCGGTGTCAGTGAGTTACATGATCTCATGGTCATAGGAACAAATACTTGACACGCAGAAAACAGTAGCAACAAAATGACACGATCAACATGCTACGTCTATTAGTTTGGGTCTAGTCCATCACGTGATTCTTCTAATGACGTGATCGAGTTATCAAGCAACAACACCTTGTACATAATCAGAAGACCGTGACTATCTTTGATCAACTGGCTAGCCAACTAGAGGCTTGCTAGGGACAGTGTTTTGTCTATGTATCCACACATGTATATAAGTCTTCATTCAATACAATTATAGCATGGATAATAAACGATTATCTTGATACAGGAATTATAATAATAACTATATTTATTATTGCCTCTAGGGCATAATTCCAACACTAGTGACAAGCATTAAGCATGGCAAAGTAGTAGCAACATCAATCTCAGAACATAGTGGATACTAGGGATCAATCCCCGTGAAAACTAACTCGATTACATGATAGATCTCATCCTACTCATCACCGCCCAGCGATCCTACGAATAGATTACTCACGAACGACGAAGAGCTTCATGGAATTGGAGAGGGAAGAAAGTTGATG
Source organism: Hordeum vulgare subsp. vulgare (assembly GCF_904849725.1). Lineage (NCBI taxonomy): Eukaryota > Viridiplantae > Streptophyta > Magnoliopsida > Poales > Poaceae > Hordeum > Hordeum vulgare. Next base: position 583,099,760 of record NC_058521.1, read on the forward strand.
ATGATGATGGCGACGATTTCCCCTCTCCGGAGCCCAAGACGGACTCCAGATCTGCCCTCCAGATGAAGAAGAGGTGGTGGTGGCGCCTCCGTATCGCAAACGCGGCGAAAACTTCTCTTTTTATTTTTTCTAGGATGAAAGGGGACTTATAGACCTGAGGTTGGGGGCGGCAGAGCCGTGTGGGCCCCACAAGCCTGCCCACCACCACCAGGGGGTGGTGGCGGAGCCAGGGCTTGTGGCCCACTGGCCCACCCCCTCAGGTGGAACTTGGCACAGATATTTTTCTTATTTTCCAAAACTGCTCCCCGTAAATTTTCAGGACGTTTGGAGAACTTTGATTTCTGCACAAAAATAACACCAAGGCAATTCTGCTGAAAACAGCGTCAGTCCAGATTAGTTCCATTCAAATCATGCAAATTAGAGTCCGAAACAAGGGCAAAAGAGTTTGGAAAAGTAGATACGATGGAGACGTATCAAGAACCATATCCTGGTTGGCCTTGGTTAGGTGTGTAGCTGTCATGTGTCTGATTAGATGCAAATCCTAGCAGCCCTTGAGGTGAACGGCGAGGTAGAACCTCTGGTCTTGGCTGAGGAGGCAGTGCACTGGTTTTTCTTCAAAAGGTTTTCTCGTTGATGATCTGGCCTCCGTGCTGGCTTCAGTGTGGCGGCGATGGATGCCACTCGTGGGGCCGTGTCCATTTGTATGTATTGTCTAGTTGTCGCTGCGGCAGCGAGGCCTGCCGTGTAAGTTGGAGCAAGCTTTGAATTGTTGTGACGCCAACACACGATAGCCACCGGTTCTTAATCTTGAAACGGGCTATTCATGTCGAGATGGCGATGTTACGATGTTAATGGTCTTCTTTTTCACATGTAAAAACTCAACAACTGAAAGCATCCAAGTTTTGTCACCGGGGAACCATTTGAGTGTTGAACTTACTCAATCCAGACACACTTGAGTGTCCATATTGGCGACATATCTTCTCATCTCAAATGGACTCATCCTAATCGCAGAAGCAACTTGTGAGGGGACAGTCATGTGGCGATGTCCCTTGGTCAAATTAATCCCAATTTAGAAGGTTTAACAACTGAGAGCACACAGAAAAACTATAGTACACGTCTACTATATATAGCAATAGCATTGTTGAGCTGCCACAACCCGCAACACCAAGCAAGCTAAGCAACTACTGATTTACTCACTCACGCTGACACAAGCCAGCCAACTACCGATCTTGAAGCAAATACCAAGAACATACCGGCCAAACTACTCACTCACACTGACACAAGCTAGCCTACTATATATAGGAAATGCATCACACTGATACACACCATTGGCATTTTCTGCTCTTTTCTGTTAGCCTGAAATTTTAGTGTGCACTTGTAGGCTGTTTTTTTTCTTCGGGTACATTTGACACATTGAATACACTTGTTGCAATAGTCATGTTTTTGTTCTTGTTAAAATTAGGTTTGTTATTCACACTGAGTTAAATAGTCACGTTGCAATAGTCATTCTTTTTCAGTTTTGAGTGAAATTAGTTGACTAACTCTTACAAGGAAATTAGTTTGAGTAACTCTTATTCTGTTCTTTTTTTAGTTTCACTGTTTTTATAACTTAGTTTTTGTTATTTCTTCTGTTTTTGTAGAATGGATGATGACGAGTACCCTGCTGCTGATGGGTCATTTTCAACGCATTTCTCATCCACCCGCTTGCGCCAGATTGCATATCGTCAGACAAAAAAGAAGAAGGATGTTATACGCAAATGCAGTTTTGGTTCCCTCTTGAATATCAACTCTTTTCTGTACCCGTCAATCTGCTGGAATGGGTAGTTATGAAAATTGATCCAGTGAAGGCGTTGTTTAGGTATGCAATTTTCAAACATATCTGATGACCCACAAGTATAGGGGATCAATCGTAGTCCTTTCGATAAGTAAGAGTGTCGAACCCAACGAGGAGCAGAAGGATCTGACAAGTGGTTTTCAGCAAGGAAAAAACTGCAGGTACTAAAGTTGTCGGTAACAAGTGATTGTGTGGTGAGATGATTCGTAGCAAGCAACAAGCAACAAAAGTAGCAGTGGTGCAGCAAAGTGGCCCAATCCCTTTTGTAGCAAGGGACAAGCCTGGACAAAGTCTTATAGGAGAAAAAACGCTCCCGAGGACACACGGGAATTTCTGTCATGCTAGTTTCATCATGTTCATATGATTCGCGCTCGTTACTTTGATAGTTTGATATGTGTTGGAAATATGCCCTAGAGGCAATAATAAATTAGTTATTATTATATTTCTTAGTTCATGATAATCGTTTATTATCCATGCTATAATTGTATTGATTGGAAACACAATACTTGTGTGGATACATAGACAAAACACTGTCCCTAGTAAGCCTCTAGTTGACTAGCTCGTTGATCAAAGATGGTCAATGTTTCCTGGCCATGGGCAAGTGTTGTCACTTGATAACGGGATCACATCATTAGGAGAATCATGTGATGGACTAGACCCAAACTAATAGACGTAGCATGTTGATCGTGTCATTTTGTTGCTACTGTTTTCTGCGTGTCAAGTATTTGTTCCTATGACCATGAGATCATATAACTTACTAACACCAGAGGAATACTTTGTGTGTATCAAACGTCGCAACGTAACTGGGTGACTATAAAGATGCTCTACAGGTATCTCCAAGGGTGTTCGTTGAGTTAGTATGGATCGAGACTGGGATTTGTCACTCCGTATGACGGAGAGGTATCTCGGGGCCCACTCGGTAATACAACATCACACACAAGCCTTGCAAGCAATGTGACTTAGTGTAAGTTGCGGGATCTTGTATTACGGAACGAGTAAAGAGACTTGTCGGTAAACGAGATTGAAATAGGTATGCGGATACTGACGATCGAATCTCGGGCAAGTAACATACCGAAGGACAAAGGGAATGACATACGGGATTATACGAATCCTTGGCACTGAGGTTCAAACGATAAAGATCTTCGTAGAATATGTAGGATCCAATATGGGCATCCAGGTCCCGCTATTGGATATTGACCGAGGAGTCTCTCGGGTCATGTCTACATAGTTCTCGAACCCGCAGGGTCTGCACACTTAAGGTTCGACGTTGTTTTATGCGTATTTGAGTTATATGGTTGGTTACCGAATGTTGTTCGGAGTCCCGGATGAGATCTCGGACGTCACGAGGGTTTCCGGAATGGTCCGGAAACGAAGATTGATATATAGGATGACCTCATTTGATTACCGGAAGGTTTTCGGAGTTACCGGGAATGTACCGGGAATGACGAATGGGTTCCGGGAGTTCACCGGGAGGGGGCAACCCACCCCGGGGAAGCCCATAGGCTTTGGGGAGACACACCAGCCCTTAGTGGGCTGGTGGGACAGCCCCAAGGGGGCCTATGCGCCAAGAATAAAGAATCAAAGGAAAAGAAAAAAAGAGGGAGGAAGTGGGAAGGGAGGGGGACTCCTCCCGCCAAACCAAGTCCAACTCGGTTTGGGGGGGAGTCCTCCCCCCCTTGGCTCGGCTGACTCCTTGGGGGTCCTTGGACCCCAAGGCAAGGCCCCCCTCCCTCCTCCTATATATATGGAGAAATTAGGGCTGATTTGAGAAGACTTTCTCATGGCTGCCCGACCACATACCTCCATAGTTTTTCCTCTAGATCGCGTTTCTGCGGAGCTCGGGCGGAGCCCTGCTGAGACAAGATCATCACCAACCTCCGGAGCGCCGTCACGCTGTCGGAGAACTCTTCTACCTCTCCGTCTCTCTTGCTGGATCAAGAAGGCCGAGATCATCGTCGAGTTGTACATGTGCTGAACGCGGAGGTGCCGTCCGTTCGGTACTATATCGTGGGACTGATCGCGGGACGGTTCGCGGGGCGGATCGAGGGACGTGAGGACGTTCCACTACATCAACCGCGTTCACTAACGCTTCTGCTGTACGGTCTACAAGGGTACGTAGATCACACATCCCCTCTCATAGATGGACATCACCATGATAGGTCTTCGTGCGCGTAGGAAAATTTTTGTTTCCCATGCGACGTTCCCCAACAGTGGCATCATGAGCTAGGTTCATGCGTAGATGTCTTCTCGAGTAGAACACAAAAGTTTTTGTGGGCGGTGATGTGCGTTTTGCTGCCCTCCTTAGTCTTTTCTTGATTCCGCGGTATTGTTGGATCGAAGCGGCTCGGACCGACATTACTCGTACGCTTACGAGAGACTGGTTTCATCGCTACGAGTAACTTCGTTGCTCAAAGATGACTGGCGGGTGTCAGTTTCTCCAACTTTAGTTGAATCGGATTTGACCGAGGAGGTCCTTGGATGAGGTTAAATAGCAACTCATATATCTCCGTTGTGGTGTTTGCGTAAGTAAGATGCGATCCTACTAGATACCCATGGTCACCACGTAAAACATGCAGCAACAAAATTAGAGGACGTCTAACTTGTTTTTGCAGGGTATGCTTGTGATGTGATATGGCCAACGATGTGATGTGATATATTGGATGTATGAGATGATCATGTTGTAATAAATAATATCGACTTGCACGTCGATGGGACGGCAACCGGCAGGAGCCATAGGGTTGTCTTTATACTAACGTTTGTGCTTGCAGATGCGTTTACTATTTTGCTAGCATGTAGCTTTAGTAGTAATAGCATGAGTAGCACGACAACCCCGATGGCGACACGTTGATGGAGATCATGGTGTGACGCCGGTGAAAAGAAGATCGTGCCGGTGCTTTGGTGATGGAGATCAAGAAGCACATGATGATGGCCATATCATGTCACTTATGAATTGCATGTGATGTTAATCCTTTTATGCACCTTATTTTGCTTAGAACGACGGTAGCATTATGAGGTGATCTCTCACTAAAAATTTCAAGACGAAATTGTGTTCTCCCTGACTGTGCACCATTGCTACAGTTCGTCGTTTCGAGACACCACGTGATGATCGGGTGTGATAGACTCAACGTTCACATACAACGGGTGCAAAACAGTTGCGCACGCGGAACACTCGGGTTAAGCTTGACGAGCCTAGCATGTGCAGACATGGCCTCGGAACACATGAGACCGAAAGGTCAAGCATGAATCATATAGTTGATATGATTAGCATAGAGATGCTTACCACTGAAACTATTCTCGACTCACGTGATGATCGGACTTGAGATAGCGGATTTGGATCATGTACCACTCAAATGACTAGAGAGATGTACTTTTTGAGTGGGCGTTCTTAAGTAATATGATTAATTGAAGTAATTGTCATGAACATAGTCTAATGGTCTTTGCCAATTACGATGTAGCTTGCGCTATAGCTCTACTGGTTTTTATATGTTCCTAGAGAAAATTTAGTTGAAAATTGATAGTAGCAACCTTTGCAGACTGAGTCTGTAAAACCGAGGATTGTCCTCGTTGCTGCGCAGAAGGCTTATGTCCTTAATGCACCACTCGGTGTGCTGCACCTCAAGCGTCGTCTGTGGATGCTGTGAACATCCGACATACACGTTTCTGATGACTACACGATAGTTCAGTGCAAAGTACTTAATGGCTTAGAAGCAAGGCACCGAAAACGTTTTAAAACGTCACGGAACATAAGTGATGTTCTAAAGAGATGAAATTGTGATTTCATGCTTGTGCCCTTGTTAAGAGGTACGAGACCTCCAACAAGATTCTTTGACCACAAAGTAAAGGAGAAAAGCTCAATCGTTGAGCGTGTGCCCAGATTGTCTGAGTACGACAATCACTTGAATCAAGTGGGAGCTAATCTTCTAGATCAGATAGTGATGGTTCTCCAAAAGTCACTGCCACCAAGCTTTGAGAGCTTCGTGATGAACTATGACATATCAAGGACAGATACAATGATCCTTGAGCGATTCGCGACTTTTGACACTGCGAAAGTAGAAATCAAGAAGGAGCATCAATAGTTGATGGTTTGAAAAACCACTAAGTTTCAAGAAAGGCGAGGGCTAGAAGGGATACTTCGTGAAACGGCAAAACAGTTGCTGCGCTAATGAAGAGACCCAAGATTAAACCCAAACCTGAGACTAAGTGCTTCTGTAATAAGGGGAACAGTCACTGAGGCGGAGCAACTCTAGATACTTGGTAGATAAGAAGGCTGGCAAAAGTCGAGAGAAGTATATTTGATATACATAATGTTGATGTGTACTTTACTAGTACTCCTAGTAGCACGAGGGTATTGGATACCGGTTCGGTTGCTAAGTGATTAGTAACGCGAAATGAAAGCTACGGCATAAACGGAGACTAGCTAAAGGCGAGGTGACGATACGTGTTGGAAGTGTTTCCAAGGTTGATATGATCAAACGTCGCACGCTCCCTCTACCATCGGGATTGGTGTTGAACCTAAATAATTGTTATTTGGTGCTTATGTTAAGCATGAACATGATTGGATCGTGTTTATTGCAATACGATTATTCATTCAAAGAGAATAATGGTTACTCTATTTGCTTGAATAATCACCTTCAATGGTTTATTGAATCTCGATTGTAGTGTTACACATTGGTGCCAAAAGATACGAGTTAATGATGATAGTACCACTTACTTGTGGCACTGCCGCTTGAGTCATGTTAGTATAAATTGCATGAAGAGGCTCCATGCTAATGGATCTTTACTCACCTGATTTCGAATCACTAGTGACATGCAAATCATACCACATGAGCGAGGCCTTGTTTTCATTGAGATGAAACAAGATAGTAACTTGTTGGAAGTGATGCATTATGATGTATGCAGTCCAATGAGTGCTGAGGCACGCAGTGGATATCATTATGTTCTTACTTCACTGACGACTTGAGTGGATACAGGAGTATTTACTTAATGAATCACAAGTCTGAAATATTGAAAAGTTCAATTCCGTTTCAGAGTGAAGTTCGTCGTAACAAGAGGATGAACTGTCTACGATATGATCATAGAAATGAATATCTGAGTTACAAGTTTTTGGTACACAGTTAAGACAATGTGGAAATTGTTTCACAGTTCATGCCACCTGGAACATCATAGTGTGATGATGTGTCTGAACGTCATAGTCACGCACTATTTAGTATGGTGCATGCTGTGATGTCTCTTATCGAATTACCACTATCGTTTATGGGTTATGCATTAGAGACAACCGCATTCACTTTAAATAGGGCACCGCGTATTTCCGTTGAGATGACACAGTATAGACTGAGGTTTAGAGAAATCTAAACTATCGTTTCTTGAAAGTTTGGGGCTTCGACACTTATGTGAAAAAGTTTCACTCTGATAAGCTCGAACCCAAAACGGATAAATGCATCTTCATAGGATATCCAAAACAGTTGGGTACATCTCCTATCTCAAATCCGAAAGCAAAGTGTTTGTTTCTAGAAACGGATCCTTTCTCGAGGAAAGGTTTCTCTCGAAAGAATTGAGTGGGAGGGTAGTAGAACTTGATGAGGTTATTGAACCATCACTTCAACCAGTGTGTAGCAGGGCGCAGGAAGTTGTTCTTGTGGCGCCTACACCAATTGAAGTGGAAGCTGATGATGGTGATCATCAAGCATCGGATCAAGTTACTACAAGCCTCGTAGGTCGACAAGGTCGCGTACTACTGCAGAGTGGTACGGTAACCCTGTCTTGGAGGTCATGTTGTTGAGCAACAGTGAACCTACGAGTTATGGAGAAAGCGATGGTGGGCCCGGATTCCGACAAATGGCTGGAAGCCATGAAATCCGAGAGAGGATCCATGTATGAAAACAAAGTGTAGACTTTGGAAGAACTACTTGATGGTCATAAGACTATTGAGTAAAGATGGATCTTTGAAAGGAAGACAGACAATGATGGTGACAAGTCACTATTAAGAAAAGCTTGACTTGTCGCAAAGATGTTTTCGACAAGATCAAACAGTTGACTATGATGAGACTTTCTCACTCATAGCGATGCTAAAGGTCTGTTAGAATTATGTTAGTTGTTGATGCATTATTTATGAAATATTGCACGTAGGATGTCAAAACATTGTTTCCTCGACGGTTTCCTTGAGCAAACATTGTATGTGATACAACCAGAAGGTTTTGTCGATCCTAAAGATACTAGCAAGTATGCAAGCTCCAGTGATCCTTCAATGGACTGGTGCAAGCATCTCGGAGTTGGAATATACACTTTGATGAGATGATCAAAGATTTTGGGTGTGTACAAGGTTTATGAGAAACTTGTATTTCCAAAGAAGTGAGTGGGAGCACTATAGAATTTCTGATAAGTATATGTGGTTGACATATTGTGGATCAGAAGTAATGTAGAATTTCTGTAAAGCATACAAGGTTGTTTGAAAGGAGTTTTTCAAAGGAATACCTGGATTGCGCTACTTGAACGTTGAGCATCAAAGATCTATGGAGATAGATCGAAAGCGCTTAATAGAAGTTTCAACAAGATGCATGCCTTGACAAGTTTTTGAAGGATTTCAAAATAGATCAGCGAAGAAAGAGTTCTTGGTTGCGTTGTGAGGTGTGAATTTGAGTAAGACTCAAAACCCGACCACGGCAGAATAAAGAGAATAGACGAAGGTCGTCTTCTATGCCTTGGCCGTAGAATCTAAAGTATGCCATGCTGTGTACCGCACCTGATGTGTGCCTTGACTCAAAGTCTGTTGAGAGGTACAGAGAGTGATCCATGATTGAATCACTAGCAGCGGTCAAAATTTATCCTTAGTAACAAATGGACTAAGGAATTTTTCTCGATTATGGAGCTGGTTAAAGAGTTCGTCGTAAAGGGTTACGTCGATGCAAGCTTTGACACTAATCCGAATAACTATGAGTAGTGAAACAGATTCATATAGTAGAGTAGATATTTGGAGCATTTCCGAATAGCACGTAGTAGCAGCATCTATAAGATGACATAAAGATTTGTAAAGAACGCACGGATCTGAAAGTTTCATAACCGTTGACTAAAACCTCTCTCACGAGCAAGACGTGATCAGACCCCATAACAATATGGGTGTTGGATTCGTTGGAATCACATGGTGATGTGAACTAGATTATTGACTCTAGTACAAGTGGGAGACTGTTGGAAATATGCCCTAGAGGCAATAATAAATTAGTTATTATTATATTTCTTAGTTCATGATAATCGTTTATCATCCATGCTATAATTGTATTGATTGGAAACACAATACTTGTGTGGATACATAGACAAAACACTGTCCCTAGTAAGCCTCTAGTTGACTAGCTCGTTGATCAAAGATGGTCAATGTTTCCTGGCCATGGGCAAGTGTTGTCACTTGATAACGGGATCACATCATTAGGAGAATCATGTGATGGACTAGACACAAACTAATAGACGTAGCATGTTGATCGTGTCATTTTGTTGCTACTGTTTTCTGCGTGTCAAGTATTTGTTCCTATGACCATGAGATCATATAACTTACTAACACCGGAGGAATACTTTGTGTGTATCAAACGTCGCAACGTAACTGGGTGACTATAAAGATGCTCTACAGGTATCTCCGAGGGTGTTCATTGAGTTAGTATGGATCGAGACTGGGATTTGTCACTCCGTATGACGGAGAGGTATCTCGGGGCCCACTCGGTAATACAACATCACACACAAGCCTTGCAAGCAATGTGACTTAGTGTAAGTTGCGGGATCTTGTATTACGGAACGAGTAAAGAGACTTGTCGGTAAACGAGATTGAAATAGGTATGCGGATACTGACGATCGAATCTCGGGCAAGTAACATACCGAAGGACAAAGGGAATGACATACGGGATTATACGAATCCTTGGCACTGAGGTTCAAACGATAAAGATCTTCGTAGAATATGTAGGATCCAATATGGGCAACCAGGTCCCGCTATTGGATATTGACCGAGGAGTCTCTCGGGTCATGTCTACATAGTTCTCGAACCCGCAGGGTCTGCACACTTAAGGTTCGACGTTGTTTTATGCGTATTTGAGTTATATGGTTGGTTACCGAATGTTGTTCGGAGTCCCGGATGAGATCTCGGACGTCACGAGGGTTTCCGGAATGGTCCGGAAACGAAGATTGATATATAGGATGACCTCATTTGATTACCGGAAGGTTTTCGGAGTTACCGGGAATGTACCGGGAATGACGAATGGGTTCCGGGAGTTCACCGGGAGGGGGCAACCCACCCCGGGGAAGCCCATAGGCTTTGGGGAGACACACCAGCCCTTAGTGGGCTGGTGGGACAGCCCCAAGGGGGCCTATGCGCCAAGAATAAAGAATCAAAGGAAAAGAAAAAAAAAGAGGGAGGAAGTGGGAAGGGAGGGGGACTCCTCCCGCCAAACCAAGTCCAACTCGGTTTGGGGGGGAGTCCTCCCCCCCTTGGCTCGGCTGACTCCTTGGGGGTCCTTGGACCCCAAGGCAAGGCCCCCCCTCCCTCCTCCTATATATATGGAGCAATTAGGGCTGATTTGAGAAGACTTTCTCACGGCTGCCCGACCACATACCTCCATAGTTTTTCCTCTAGATCGCGTTTCTGCGGAGCTCGGGCGGAGCCCTGCTGAGACAAGATCATCACCAACCTCCGGAGCGCCGTCACGCTGCCGGAGAACTCTTCTACCTCTCCGTCTCTCTTGCTGGATCAAGAAGGCCGAGATCATCGTCGAGTTGTACATGTGCTGAACGCGGAGGTGCCGTCCGTTCGGTACTATATCGTGGGACTGATCGCGGGACGGTTCGCGGGGCGGATCGAGGGACGTGAGGACGTTCCACTACATCAACCGCGTTCACTAACGCTTCTGCTGTACGGTCTACAAGGGTACGTAGATCACACATCCCCTCTCGTAGATGGACATCACCATGATAGGTCTTCGTGCGCGTAGGAAATTTTTTGTTTCCCATGCGACGTTCCCCAACAATATGTGGGTGGACCGATGCTTGGGTACTGCCCTTACTTGGACAAGCATCCCACTTATGATTAACCCCTCTCGCAAGCATCCGCAACTACGAAAGAAGAATTAAGACAAAGTCTAACCATAGCAATAAACTGGTGGATCCAAATCAGCCTCTTACGAAGCAACGCATAAACTAGGGTTTAAGCTTCTGTCACTCTAGCAACCCATCATCTAGTTACTACTTCCCAATGCCTTCCTCTAGGCCCAAATAATGGTGAAGTGTTATGTAGTCGACGTTCACATAACACCACTAGAGGGAAAACAACATACAACACATCAAATTACCGAACGAATACCAAATTCACATGACTACTATTAGCATGACTTATCCCATGTCCTCAGGAACAAAAGCAACTACTCACAAAGCATAATCATATTCATGACCAGAGAGGTAATGAGTAGCATCAAGGATCTGAACATAAACTCTTCCACCAAATAATCCAACGAGCATCAACTACAAAGAGTAATCAACACTACTAGCAACCTTACAAGTACCAATCGGAGTCGCGAGACGGAGATTGGTTACAAGTGATGAACTAGGGTTTGGAGATGAGATGGTGCTGATGAAGATGTTTATGGTGATGAGTCCCCTCCGATGAGAGGAGTGTTGGTGATGACGATGGCGACGATTTCCCCCTCCGGGAGGGAAGTTTCCCCGGCAGGACCGTCTTCCGGAGCTCTAGGTTGGTTCTGCTCAAGTTCCGCCTCGTGGCGGCGGCGAATCCACGAAAAAGCTCCTCCTTGATTTTTTTTCCTGGACGAAACCCTCCATATAGCAAAAGAGGGGAGGAAGTGGGCCAGTGGGCTGCCCACAAGCCCCCATGGCGCGGCCTGGGGGGGTGGCCGCACCGTGCAGGCTTGTGGGCACCCCCTGGTGCCCCTCTGACACTTCTTCGGCGCAGTATTTTTGATAAATCGGGAAAAAAAATCCTCGTTGATTTTTACGACGTTTGGAGGTGCGCAGAATAGGTATCTCAACTTTGCTCCACTTTCAGGCCAGAATTCCAGTTGCCGGTATTCTCCCTCTTCATGTAAACCTTGCAAAATAAGAGAGAAAAGGCATAAGAATAGTACCGTGAAGTGAAATAACAGCCAAAGAAGCGATAAATATCAACATGAAAACATGATGCAAAATGGATGTATCAATATGCCTCTTATATATCATCTTTTTCCTACTTTTTTGTTGCAATAGGTTTTGTTTCTTATAGGCTCAGCTGTTTACTCTACTTGCTGCAGTCACAGACAGAAGTCCATATTGTTTACAAGAGACATGGTGCGAAAAAATTTCAATGTACCTTCTGGGTCAAGACCAGTCGAGTTGTTGAGGAGGAACGAGCCACACGTGTCGCGTGAACCCTATCGAGTAGGGTCGAGGGCCCCAACAAGGCGCACTATCGAAGTGGTTGAAGGTGCAGATATTCTTGATGTTGTTACTATAAACAGGGCATGGGTACTGTTGTGTATTGCTCTTGTGCTTTCTCCTGGTACTGGCAACATGGTTCCTCTAGAGTATTGCTACCTCTTGAGCTTGCGTTGGTTTTTCCCTTGAAGAGAAAAGGATGATGCAGCACAGTAACCGTAAGTATTTCCCTCAGTTTGAGAACCAAGGTATCAATCCAGTAGGAGTATCAAGCCAAGTCTCCAAAGTACCTGCGCAAAAACAGCAAACTTGCACCCAACGCTACAAATGGATTGTCAATCCCTGCACGATTAACTGCAAGGTGAGATCTGAAGGCGGAAAGTGCAACAAAGTAAAAGTGTAAGGCTGAAAATATGGTGTGAAGTAGACCCGGGGGCCATAGTGTTCACTAGAGGCTTCTCTCATCATAGCAAATATTACGGTGGGTGAACGAATTACTGTCAAGCAATTGATAGAACCGCGCAAAGTCATGACGATATCTAAGGAAATGATCATACATATAGGCATCACGTCCGAGACAAGTAGACCGATACTTTCTGCATCTACTACTATTACTCCACACATCGACCGCTATCCAGCATGCATCTAGTGTATTAAGTTCATAACAAAAAGAGTAACGCCTTAAGCAAGATGACATGATGTAGAGGGATAAATTCATGCAATAGATATAAACTCCATCTTTTTACCCTTGATGGCAACAACACGATACGTTCCTCGCTACCCCTTCTGTCACTGGGTGAGGTCACCGCACGGTATGAATCCAAAACCAAGCACTTCTTCTATTGCAAGAATTATAGATCAAGTTGGCCAAACGAAACCCACAACTCGAAGAGAATTACAAGGATGTGAAATCATGCATATAAGAGATCAGAAGAAACTCAAATAAGATTCATAGATAATCTGATCATAAATCCACAATTCATCGTATCTCGACAAACACACCGCAAAAGAGGATTACATCGGATAGATCTCCATGAAGATCATGGAGAACTTTGTATTGAAGATCCAAGAGAGAGAAGAAGCCATCTAGCTACTAGCTATGGACCCGAAGGTGTATGGTGAACTACTCACGCATCATCGGAGAGGCAATGGTGTTGATGAAGAAGCCCTTCGTGTCCGAATCCCCCTCCGGCGGGGCACCAGAACGTGCCCCAGATGGGACCTTGCGGAGACAGAAGCTTGCGGCAGCGGAAAAGTATTTTTGTGGCTCCTTTTTGTGGTTTCAGATTTTTCGGGGATTTATAGGCGGAAGAACTAGGGCAGGGGAGCCACAAGGGGCCCACATGCCTGCTAGGGCCCCCCTAGGTCGGGCCTGGGTGGCTTGTGACCTCCTCCGAGGTCCCCTGCCTTGGTTCTCAAGTCTCCCGCGTTTCTTCTGTTCCAGAAAAAAAATCTTTTTAGAGGTTTTATTCCGTTTGGACTCCGTTTGATATTCTCCTGTGAAAAAGGTCAAAAACACGGAAAAAACAAGAACTCGCACTTGGCACTGAGTTAATAGGTTAGTCCCAAAAAAGATATAAAATAGCATATTCATGCATACAGAACATCCAAAGATGACAAGATAATAGCATGGCACCATAAAAAATTATAGATACGTTGGAGACGTATCAAGCATCCTCAAGCTTAACTCCTGCTCGTCCTCGAGTAGGGAAGTGATAAAGACTGAATTTTTGATGTGGAATGCTACCTAACATATTTGTCCTTTGTAACTTCTTTCTTGTGGCATGAATGTTCAAATCCGTGAGATTCAAAACAATAGTTTGCTATTGACATGAAAACAATAATACTTCAAGCAAACTAGCAAGGTAATCATGAACTTTCAAAATAACAAGGCCAAAGAAAGTTATCCCTACAAAATCATATAGTCTGGCTATGCTCCATCATCCCCACACAACGAATTTAAATCATGCACAACCCCGGTATTGGACAAGTAATTGTTTTCGCACTCTTACTTTCTCAAACTTTTTCAACTCTCACGCAATACATGAGCATGAGCCATGGATATAGCACTATAGGTGGAATAGAGTGTGGTGGAGGTTGTGAGGCAAAAAGGAGGAGATGGCCACATTGACTCGACGTATTAATGAGCTATGGAGATGCCCATCAATAGATATCAATGTGAATGAGTAGGGATTAGCATGCAACGGATGCACGAGAGCTATAAGTATGTGAAAGCTCAAAAGAAGAACTAGTGGGTGTGCATCCAACTTGCTTGCTCACGAAGACCTAGGGCAATTTTGAGGAAGTCCATCATTGGAATATACAAGCCAAGTTATATAATGAAGATTCCCACTAGTATATGGAAGTCTCAAAACAAGAGACTCTCTATCATGAAGAACATGGTGCTATTTCGAAGCACAAGTGTGGAAAAAGATAGTAGCATTGACCCTTCTCTCTTTTTCTCTCATTTTTTTGTTTGGGCTCTTTGGCCTCTTTCCATATATTTTACTTTGTGGGCAACTTTGGCCTCTTCTTCTTTTATTTCTTCACATGGGACAATGCTCTAATAATGATGATCATCACACTTTTATTTACTCACAACTCAATACTTAGAACAATGATGACTTTATAGGAAATGCCTTCGGCAGTGTACCGGGATGTGCAACGATCTAGCTTAGCATATGACGTTGAAACATCTCGCTAGCTATCTTACGATCATGCAATGGCAATATGAAAGTGACGGCACATGTGATGAGACGGAACGGTGGGAGTTGCATGGCAATATATCTCGGAATGGCTATGAAAATGCCATAATAGGTAGGTATGGTGGCTATTTTGAGGAAGGTATATGGTGGGTTTGTGCACCGGCAAAAGTTGCGCGGCACTAGAGAGGCTAGCAATGGTGGAAGGTGAAAGTGCATCTATACCATGGACTCACATTAGTCATGCAGAACTCATATACTTATTACGAAAGTTTTTATTAGTAATCGAAACAAAGTGCTAAACGCATACTCCTAGGGGAAGGGTTGGTAGGTGTTAACCATCGCGCGATCCCGACCGCAACACACAGGATGACAATCAATAAATCAATTATGCTCCGACTTCCTAACATAGCGGTTCACCATACGTGCATGCTACGGGAATCACTAACTTCAACACAAGTATTTCTAGATTCATAACACCCTACTAACATAACTCTAATATTACCATATCCATGTATCAAAACTAATTGAGAGGAATAAAACTTCTATTTATAATCAATGCACATGAATATGGAAGTTTTTATTATATCCTCTTTGGATGCCTATCATCTTTAGGACTACTTTCATAGCACACGCCAATTACCAAGCTGCTCAAAGAGAGCACTCTCAAAAAAATATAAGTGAAGATCGAGAGTTCTTATTTCTCCAAAATATGACACCGCCGTGCTCTAAAAAGATCTAAGTGAAGCACTAGAGAAAAGTTATCTAGCTCAAAAGATATAAGTGAAGCACATGTGAGCTAAATTGCCTAACTCAAAAGATATAAGCGAAGCTCAATGAGTATTCTAGCAAATTCACGATGAGTGCATGTCTCTCTCAAAAAGGTGTGCAGCAAGGATGATTGTGAGACAACAAAAAGAAAAGACTCCTATAATACACGACGCTCCAAGCAAAACACATATCATGTGGTGAATAAAAATATAGCTCCAAGTAACATTACCGATGGATTGAAGACGAAAGAGGGGATGCCTTCCCGGGGCATGCCCAAGCTTAGGATTTTTGGTGTCCTTGAATTTGGCTTGGGATGCCTTGGGAATCCCCAAGCTTGATATCTTTCCACTCTTTATCCCATTGTCCATGAGAACATCATCCAAAACATGAAAAATTCACAACACAAAACTTAAACAGAAACTCGTGATATCATTAGCACAAGAAAACAAACTACCACCTCTTTAGGTACTGTAGAAAACTTGATTTCTATTTATATTGGTGTTAGATTACTGTATTCTCACTTTTACATGGCTAGTACCCCCCGATACTATCCATAGTTTCAACAAAATAAGCAATCAACACAACAAAAACAGAATCTGTCAAAAACAGACCAGTCTGTAGCAATCTGTATACTTAGTATAGTTATGGTATCTCAGAAATTCTGATTTTTTTGACAATTTGGGCAATTGGCATATCAACCAGAAGCAAAAATAAGCAACTCAAAATCTCTTTCTGGATAGAAATGAAAAATAATTTCATGAGCACAAAGTTTCTGTCTTTTTCAGCAAGATCAAACAACCATCACCAAAACTGATCATAAAGGTTTTGCTTGGCACAAACACAAAAAAACACAAAAAACACAATCATAACAGAATTATGATGGTGTGTACGCAACAAAACAGAAAGCAAAAAAGCAAAGATAAATTCATTGGGTTGCCTCCGGAGGTTTTATTCCGTTTGGACTCCGTTTGATATTCTCCTCTGAAAAAGGTCAAAAAAAGGAAAAATAGGAACTGGCACTTGGCACTGACTTAATAGGTTAGTCCCAAAGAAGATATAAAATAGCATGTTCATGCATACAAAACATCCAAAGATAACAAGATAATAGCATGGAACCATAAAAAATTATAGATACGTTGGAGACGTATCAAGTATCTTGCGAGCTTGGTTGACATGGACGGGATAATTGAGTTTGCTTGGAATGACCATTTCTTGGCTGCTGGGTTGAATGAGATCAAGAAGTATCAAAACAAGAGGAATGAAGCGAAAACTGGCTTTTGGATCGGTGGTTGTCTACCAATGTTTGTGGTATGTCCCATGAGCTTGTTAATTGTCTCCATTTTGTTTCATTTTTTGCGCTGTAGTATCCATCTATGACAGGTTGTCTCGTAACGTGATTTGTATGTTTTGTTCAGATTATTTACATGGACTTTGTCGAGGTGCCTCATTTGCTGGCTTCTGAGCATAGAATTGATTACTCTCTCCCAAGGTCTTTCTTCGTTTGCAATGACGACTTTAAGTTGATAGAAGAAATTGATAGGAATAAGCTAAGCATTGATAAGATTGATTTTGGAAAACGGAATGTAAGAGCTCATTCTCCTTCTATTTTTCATATTTCTCATTCTTTTTTTGTTGTTGCGGTTTTAACCCTTTATGCACTAGTTTTCATAGCTTCGTCATTTGGTGGAGACGCCGTACGTATGGCTAGAGGGCTGCAATGAAACTCGACGTCAGAACAACAAGTTTGTTGGGACAGATGCACACATCCCCGGTATACCAAGCAACCCAGCCATGGATGGATGTGAGGTTGACGGTGATGTCTGTGGCTCTCTAGATGAGTGGGTGCATCCGCTGCTTTCAAGTGAAGAATTGGAGGTAAGCACTTTTTTCATGAGCTTCTCATCATTTTATTTTTAGCAAATAGTTGTTGTGATGCTTTATTTTTTATTATTTTTGTTGTGTGTGCCTGCTTTTCATTGTTGAGGGAAAACTAAAATATGTTTCTCTGTTTTCATTTCTTTTTTCCTTGAAGCAGATCCCAAGCCACATGATACCAATAAACGATAAGCACAAGAAGTTGCGTGCAACATAAGTTAAGATGGTTTTGAAATCATTTGGCCAGGTTCTGGAAGGAATGTTCTCTAAGCGTGTGGCATCTATGGTGGTCGAAACTAACGCCACTGCAACAAGCACCAATGATCATATGCCCAAAGATGTTACATTTGATGCTCCGGCCGGCAATGCAGCAGATGTAGATCACACGAGGGCTCCCATCCTCACTAGCCCTGAAGCTCACAAGAGTCATGCAACACAAGAAGTGGATATTGACACGGAAGTTGCAGGTTGTACCAACACCAGCCAGAATGAAGCACATCGGGACATTCGTTTGGAGAAAATGCAGAGTTGCGGTTTTCAAGGCATGGAAGATGTGCAGTAAGGACCTGATATTGAAGAACGGGAGAAGTCAGTAGGTGTTGAAGTTGTGGTGGGAGATTTGAAAGATCCAGATGTTGCTCATGAGGGTCAGAGTATTATTCTGACACACGGCGCAGTGGTTGTTGGGGAACGTCGCATGGGAAACAAAAAAATTCCTACGCGCACGCAAACCTATCATGGTGATGTTCATCTACAAGGGGGATTTTAGATCTACGTACCCTTGTAGATTGCACAGCAGAAGCGTTAATAAACGCGGTTGATGTGGTGGAACATCCTCACGTCCCTCGATCCGCTTCGCGAACCGTCCCACGAACTGTCCCACGATCCGTCCCACAATCCGCTATGATCTAGTGCCGAACGGACGACACCTCCGCGTTCAGCACACGTACAACTCGACGATGATCTCGGCCTTCTTGATCCAGCAAGAGAGACGGAGAGGTAGATGAGTTCTCCGGCAGCGTGACGGCGCTCCGGAGGTTGGTGGTGATCTAATCTCAGCACGGCTCCGCCTGAGCTCCGCAGAAACGCGATCTAGAGGAAAAACAGTGGAGGTATGTGGTCGGGCTGCCGTGGAAAAGTTGTCTCAAATCAGCCCTAAAACCTCCGTATATATAGGTGGGAGGGGAGGGGCCTTGCCTTGGGGCACAAGAGGCCCCAAGGGGTTCGGCCGAAGGGGGGAGGAGGATTCCTCCTCCAATCCTAGTCCAACTAGGATTGGAAGGTGGAGTCCTTCCCTTCCTTCCCACTTCCCCCCTTTTTTCTCTTTGATTTTTTTATCTCCTGCGCAGGGGCCTCTCTGGGCTTGCCCACCAGCCCACTAAGGGCTGGTGCGGCACCCCTAAGGCCTATGGGATTCCCCGGGGTGGGCTGCCCCCCCCCCCCCCCCCCCCGCGCCCCCCGGGTGAACATCCGGAACCCATTAGTCATTCCCGGTACATTCCCGGTAATTCCGAAAACCTTCTAGTAATCTAATGAGGTCCTCCTTAATATCAATCTTCGTCTCCGGACCATTGCGGAAACCCTCGTGACGTCCGTGATCTCATCCGGGACTCCGAACAACATTCGGTAACCAACCATATAACTCAAATATGCATAAAACAACGTCGAACCTTAAGTGTGCAGACCCTGGGGGTTCGAGAACTATGTAGACATGACCCGAGGGACTCCTCGGTCAATATCCAATAGCGGGACCTGGATGCCCATATTGGATCCTACATATTCTACGAAGATCTTATCGTTTGAACCTCAGTGCCAAGGATTCATATAATCCCGTATGTCATTTCCTTTGTCCTTCGGTATGTTACTTGCCCGAGATTCGATCGTCGGTATCCACATACCTATTTCAATCTCGTTTACGGGCAAGTCTCTTTACTCGTTCCGTAATACAAGATCCCGTAACTTACACTAAGTTACATTGCTTGCAAGGCTTGTGTGTGATGTTGTGTTGCCGAGTGGGCCCCGAGATACCTCTCCGTCACACGGAGTGACAAATCCCAGTCTTCATCCATACTAACTCAACGGACACCTTCGGAGATACCTGTAGAGCATCTTTATAGCCACCCAATTACGTTGTGACGTTTGATACACACAAAGCATTCCTTCGGTGTAAGTGAGTTATATGATCTCATGGTCATAGGAATAAATACTTGACACACAGAAAACGGTAGCAACAAAATGACAGGATCAACATGCTACGTCTATTAGTTTGGGTCTAGTCCATCACATGATTCTCCCAATGATGTGATCCAGTTATCAAGCAACAACACCTTGTACATAGTCATAAGACCCTAACTATCCTTGATCAACTGGCTAGCCAACTAGAGGCTTGCTAGGGACAGTGTTTTGTCTATGTATCCACACATGTATCTAAGTCTTCATTCAATACAATTATAGCATGGATAATAAACGATTATCTTGATACAGGAATTATAATAATATCTTATTTATCATTGCCTCTAGGGCATAATTCCAACAGTCTCCCACTTGCACTAGAGTCAATAATCTAGCCCTCACATCACCATGCGAATTACATTGTAATAAATCTAACACCCATATAGTTCTGGTGTTGATCATGCTTAGTCCGTGGAAGAGGTTTAGTCAGCGGGTATGCTACATTCAGATCCGTGTGCACTTTGCATATATTTACGTCCTCCCCTTCGACGTAGTTGCGGATGAGGTTGAAGCGTCGTTTGATGTGTCTGGTCTTCTTGTGAAACTATGGTTCCTTTGCTAAGGCAATGGCACCCGTGTTGTCACAGAACAAGGTTATTGGATTCAGTGCGCTTGGCACCACTCCAAGATCCGTCATGAACTGCTTCATCCAGACACCCTCCTTAGCCGCCTCCGAGGCAGCCATGTACACCGCTTCACATGTAGAATCATCTATGACGCTTTGTTTGGAACTGCACCAGCTTACCGCACCCTCATTAAGAATAAATATGTATCCGGTCTGCGACTTAGAGTCGTCCGGATCTGTGTCAAAGCTTGCATCGACGTAACCTTTTACGGCGAGCTCTTCGTCACCTCCATACACGAGAAACATCTCCTTAGTCCTTTTCAGGTACTTCAGGATATTCTTGACCGCCGTCCAGTGATCCACTCCTGGATTACTCTGGAACCTGCCTGCCATACTTATGGCCAGGATAATGTCTGGTCTAGTGCACAACATTGCATACATGATAGAACCTATGGCTGAAGCACAGGGGACGGTGCTTATATGCTCTCTATCTTTATCAGTTGCTCGGCACTGAGTCTTACTCAATCTCGTACCTTGTAAAACTGGCAAGAACCCCTTCTTGGACTGTTCCATTTTGAACCTCTTCAAAACTTTATCAAGGTATGTGCTTTGTGAAAGTCCTATCAGGCATTTTGATCTATCCCTATAGATCTTAATGCCTAGAATGTAAGCAGCTTCTCCTAGGTCCTTCATAGAGAAACTTTTATTCAAGTAATCCTTTATGCTCTCCAAAAACTCCACGTTGTTTCCAATCAGCAATATGTCATCCACATATAGTATTAGAAACGCCACAGAGCTCCCACTCACTTTCTTGTAAATACAAGATTCTCCAACCACTTGTATAAACCTGAATGCTTTGATCACCTCATCAAAGGGTTTATTCCAACTCCGAGATGCTTGCACCAGTCCATAAATGGATCGCTGGAGCTCTGTGACAGCCCGATGCCGACGTTCCATAAGATTCCCCTTTTCTTTCCGTTTTCGTCGTGTGTCTATTTTTCTTTTGTCGCATCATCATCGCATCATGCGCATCATCAGCATTGCATCGGCATTTCGTTACCTCCAGTTTTCGAAACTTGCATCCGTTGTTAGTTGCCGGTTCTCGTCGTTGTCCGTTCTGAGCCCGACCGCACTCGCACGCGCCTGCGGCATCGTCAAATCTTGTTTTTAAAAGTGTGCGTAAAACTTTCTCTGGTCGAGGTGAAACTTGGCATGCGATCGTAATTAGTTATAGCTAGGTTGGCTGTCGAATTTCGTCACGATCGGAGTTCGTCTGGTACCCGAACGGTCGACCGTAGCCGCACCGTATTCGGTCTACCGTCGGACGTGTGTCGGTGTTTTAAAATTCGTTACCGCGGCGCCCATTCTCCCTCCCGTCTCCGGATATCCACTCTACACGGCCTCGTAACCGTTCCCGCGTTCGGAATCGTCTGAATCCAACCGCACGGTTGGATCCGAAACGCGATTCCGGTTAACCTAGCCCCCCTTTTCTCTATAAATACCCCCCCTCATAATTTTAGACGGCCCCCTCTCTCTCTCCTCGAAAACTGTGCCCCGAAACCCTAATCCGGCCTCTCTCTCGACCCACCACCCACCAGCCACCGCGGGCCCGCCGAGCCTAGATCGGGCCCGGGCAGGCCCATCCGGCCGCCGCCGCCGCCCGTTCAGCCTCCTGCGCCGAGCTCCCCGCGCCTCCTGCCCGCAGCCGCCCTGCCGGCCCCGTTCCCGTCCGGCCGCCGCTCCCTGCCTCCAGCCGCGACGCCCAGCCGGAGCCCCACCGCTCGACCCTGGCCTCTCCCTGCCCGGGGCATCAGCAGCTCGCCGGAGCAGAGCCATGCCCGCCGCTGGAGCCTTGCCCCAACCGGAGCACTGCCGCCGCCTCCCGTCGCCAGATCCGGGCCGGCAACCCCCGGATCCGGTCCCCTCCGGCCAGCTCCGCCTCGTCCCTGCGCTTCCCCTGCGCCATGCCGTCGTGGCCGGCGCCTCGAAGACCGTTGGGATCGCCTGCGTCTTCATCCCGATTGGGATCGCCAGGGTGCGCAGCTCCCGTTGACCGCATGGCCTCGGTCTGCCCCATTGCCTCGCGTGGGCCTCAGCTTCGCCTCGGCCCAGCAGGAGCTTCATCCGCCTGGGCCTCCTCCCGCCTGGCCCCGCAGCCGGCCCAGTGGCCCGAAGGCCCTTCGCCGGCCTGTCTCGCCTCTCCTTCGCCCTGCAGAAGCCTCTCCTCCGACTTGGGCCTTGGCTCGCGAAGGTGAGATCCCCCCAGACCCTAAGTTGCGCCCCGAGCGTGGCCTACCTATATTGCGCCCCCTCTGTGTAGCCCATTCGGATTAGTTTCGGCCCGGTAGTATTTCTATATAGGGTTTTTCGAATTAGTTAAATTTCAGGAAATAGGCATATTAAAACGCTCGTAGATTCTTAACCGTAAGTCGGATCGAGGCAAGTTGTATATGGCTTCCATGTAGTTTTACGCGTAGATTACGTTTGTGCAACTTGCATATTTGTTTGATTTAATTTAGCGTGCCTAATGCCTAGTTTAGCGTGCTGCCCCGATAGGTTTATCGCCCGTATTTAATTTTCGCGCAAGTCCGGATTGCTCGAGTGCCTTAGATAAAATGCCCATGTTTTAGGAACCATTTCTCCATGTATTTTAGAGCGGTCATTTGTATTTTTGCGTGTAGGGTTTGCCGCTAGTTTATTTTTTTCCGTGTTTAGGATATTATCTCGCATATACGTGTGATGAAATTATTGTTGTGCAACCCCACATATTTTATATGTTTCCGGGGTAGAAAAATCCATGGGATTTTTCTGTGCAATTAGTTTTAGCTTTTGAGCAAGTTAGTTCGCGCGATATTTTGCTGTGTTGCCCTCTTGTTTATTTCGTAGGATTTATTCCGTGCTTCGTTTGATTAAGTTATCAACTAGAGAGTTGATCTTTGATGCTTAGTCTAGCCCCTGGTATTTTTAGTTGCAATAGAAATGCATGTTTAGGTGTGGTTTGCTTGCCCTCAAGTTGCTAGAAATAGTGCTGATTTGGAGGTGCTGAAATATTTCTAAGTCTGGAATCTGTTATATTTTGTTGCTGTCTTGTCTTGCTTGTATCTTTTGATCTGTAACTCTTTTAAGGTTGGTCCAATGGAGTTAGTTGTAGCCCTTGTGTTTCTCTAGCATGCTGTGAATTTTCATACCATTTGGAGTCCTGTAGCTATAGGTTTTGCTGCTGTCAATATGGCTTCAGATCGAAAACTGCACTTTCATGAGGTGTAATTTTCACTAAGTCTGAAATAGTGTGTGGGAAGCCATTTTGTGACTTCTTTTCCTAGTGTTCCTTGATGCCATGCTAGTTGTTGTTAGTTGTTTGTAGTAGTGCTTCTTGCCCTCTTTCGTGTCATGCCTTTCTTGAGTTTATCGGAGTTGTGTAGCCCGTAGTTGTGGGGCGTAGAAAATGCTATGTGGATGATTTTGGCAGATTGTAGTGATTTCTTGTTTTGCTCGTAGCTTTTGATCCGTAGCTCCGATTTGATCGTGTCCTACATGAAACTTGCTTAGAACCTTGTGTAGTTTCTTTTTCTCTTGCTGTTTGTATGTTTTGAAGTGCTCGTGACCGTCGTTGCACACATATTGCATTCATGACATCATATCCTGCGGTGCTTGTAACTTTTGATCCGTAGCTCCGTTGGAGATGTTCTTTATGTGTAAATTGCTTGAAATAACATGTAGAATAACGTGAACCTATTTGTTTTTTCTGTTTAACAACCAAATAAATGTGTTAGTTCAGATCTGGACAGAATTGTAAATTAACATGTGAGGTCGTCTCGCAGATGCTATATGACATTTCCGACCTCACTTAAAATGCCTAGATAGGTAGATTAATTATGCTTCACCTCTTGCCGTCGTTAACCACATTTAATATTGCCGAGTATCTATTCGGGATAGAACTAAATAATTAAGCGTGGAGTTTCGTCAATATGCAACTCGTTGCATATTGAACTTCACTTAATATGTAGTGTTTGTTTGTCGTGGATTGTCATGCCGTGACTTGCATGTTTTCAGATGATGATGCATCATATGTGTTGTGCATCGTGTGGTGTATATCATGTGTTGATTTGTGTTTCCGGTTTGCTTCGTCTCGTTAGAGTTCCGCAGCGTGCCGGATTGTGAGGACCCGTTCGACTACGTCGGTTCGTCTGCTTCACGAAGGCATTCTTCTTCCAAGCGGGATCTCAGACAAGATGACATTTCCCCTGATACCATTACTATCATTGCCATGCTAGTTTTATCGCTTCTATCGATTATGTCTCGTTGCCTACCACATGTTAAATATCAGCCTCTCAACAATGCCATGAAACCTTCAACCTGTTCAACCTAGCAAACCACTGATTGGCTATGTTACTGCTTGCTTAACCCTGTGTTAGCGTTGCTAGTTGCAGGTGCAGTAGCTTCCATGTGAAAGCACGGGTTCCTTGTTATATCACCATATTAAATGCTATTTAATTTAACGCACATATATACTTGGTAACAGGTGGAAGGCTCGGCCTTTCTAGCCTGGTGTTTTGTTCCACCTTTGCCCCCCTTAGTTTCGGCTACCGGTGTTATGTTCCATAATTGAGCGCTCCTAACACGATCGGGGTTGTTATTGGGACCCCCTTGATAATTCCTTTTAGATTAAAGCTGGTCTGGCAAGGCCCAACTTTGGTACTACATTTGCCTAATCACCTAACAAAATTGCATAGGGACTTTCCGGACCCCGAGGATAATTTAATCAACCCCCGGGCCAGTGCTCCTCATGAGTGTTGGTCCCACCTGAGCGATGTCCGGCGCCCCTCTGGTCATTCAGAGGTTTAGCGATCCCGACGTCTAGCTCATCCATCGTGTCTTGAGAACGAGATACGCGGCTCCTATCAGGATCGTCGACACGTCGGGCGGCCTTGCTAGATTAGTTTTACCTTTGACGAGATATCTTGTGCATCGGGATTCCGGTGATGCTTTGGGTAATCTCAGAGTTGAGGTTTTCCACTACGGAATATGACGAGATCGCGAGCTTCGTGGTTGAGGATTTCTATGCGGCTTGTGGTAATTTGTGATGGACTAGTTGGAGCACCCCTGCAGGGTTAAATCTTTCGGAAAGTCGTGCACGCGGTTATGTGGCAACGTGGAAACTTTGTTTAACACTGGTTCTAGATAACTGGAACTAACTTAATTAAAATATGCCAACTGTGTGCGTAACCGTGACTGTCTCTTTCGTGAGTTCCTACTCCGATCGAGGACACGGTGGGGTTATGTCTGGCGTAGGTAGGTGTTCAGGATCATTCAGTTGATCATCAATAGTTCATGTCCGTTATGCGTAGATCTTCCCCCTCTTATTTCTTTGACTCGTAAGTTTAGCCACCAAATATATGCTTAGCCGCTGCTGCAACCTCACCACTTAACCATACCTCACCCATTAAGCTTTGCTAGTCTTGATACCTTTGGAAATGAGATTGCTGAGTCCCTTGTGGCTCACAGATTACTACAACACCAGTTGCAGGTACAGGTAAAGGTTACTTGACGCGTTCATTTGGAGTTGCTTCTTCTTCTTCTTCTTCATCATCGATCTAGGATGGGTTCCAGGCCGGCAGCCTGGGATAGCAAGGATGGACGTCGTTCTTCTTTTCTCGTTTGTTTTCGTCCGTAGTCGGAACCTGCTCTTACTCTTGATGAATATGTAATGTATTGCGTGACTCTGATGTAGCTTGTGGCGAGTGTAAGCCAATTCTATATAAATATCTCTTCTTTTCAGTACATGTACTTGTAACGATATCCATTCTTGCGACACGACGAGATGCGCTTCTATCCCTAGCGAGGCCTTCGTGCCTAATTGAGGATAGGGTCGCATCTTGGGCGTGACAAGCTTGCATACTTTGTTAGCATTTTTAGGATCGACAAAACCTTCGGGTTGCATCATATACAACTCTTCCTTAAGAAAACCGTTAAGGAACGCCGTTTTGACATCCATCTGCCAGATTTCATAATCGAAAAATGCAGCTATTGCTAACATGATTCTGACTGACTTAAGCATCGCTACGGGTGAGAACGTCTCATCGTAGTCAACTCCTTGAACTTGTGAAAAACCCTTTGCCACAAGTCGAGCTTTATAAACGGTCACATTACCGCCTGCGTCAGTCTTCTTCTTAAAGATCCATTTGTTCTGAATAGCCTTGCGGCCCTCAGGTAGTACTTCCAAAGTCCACACTTTGTTTTCATACATGGATCCTATCTCGGACTTCATGGCCTCCAGCCATTTGTTAGAATCCGGGCCCACCATTGCTTCTTCATAATTCGCAGGCTCATTGTTGTCTAACAACATAATTGATAAGACGGGATTACTGTACCACTCAGGAGTAGTACACGGTCTCCTCGACCTGCGAGGTTCGATAGGAACTTGATCCAGAGTTTCATGATCATCATCATTAACTTCCTCCTCAACCGACGTTGCAACGACACGGGTTTCCCCTTGCCTGTGCCACCATCCAGAGGGATGAGAGGTTCGATAACCTCATCAAGTTCTATCTTCCTCCCACTCAATTCTCTTGAGAGAAACTCCTTCTCGAGAAAAGCTCCGTTCTTAGCAACAAACACTTTGCCCTCGGATTTGAGATAGAAGGTGTACCCAACTGTCTCTTTCGGGTAACCTATGAAGATGCACTTTTCCGCTTTGGGTTCCAGCTTTTCAGGCTGAAGCTTTTTGACATAAGCATCACATCCCCAAACTTTAAGAAACGACAACTTTGGTCTTTTGCCATACCATAGTTCGTTTGGTGTCATCTCAACGGATTTTGATGGTGCCCTATTTAAAGTGAATGCAGTTGTTTCTAATGCATAACCCCAAAACGAGAACGAAAGATCGGTAAGAGACATCATAGATCGCACCATCTCTAATAAAGTACGATTACGATGTTCGGACACACCATTACGATGTGGTGTTCCAGGCGGTGCCAACTATGAAACAATTCCACATTGTCTTACGTGAGCACCAAACTCAAAACTCAGATATTCACCCCCACAATCAGACCATAGGAATTTAATCTTCTTGTTACGATGATTTTCAACTTCACTCTGAAATTGCTTGAACTTTTCAAATGTTTCAGACTTGTGCTTCATTAAGTAGACATAACCATATCTACTCAAATCGTCAGTGAAGGTGAGAAAATAACGATATCCGCCGCGTGCCTCCACGCTCATCGGACCACACACATCAGTATGTATGATTTCCAACAAGTCACTTGCACGCTCCATTGTTCCGGAGAACGGATTTTTAGTCATCTTGCCCATGAGGCATGGTTCGCACGTGTCAAGTGAATCAAAGTCAAGTGACTCCAAAAGTCCATCGGTATGGAGTTTCTTCATGCGCTTTACACCAATATGACCTATGCGGCAGTGCCACAAAAACATTGCGCTATCATTGTTAACTCTAACTCTTTTGGTCTCAGTGTTATGTATATGTGTATTATCACTATCAAGATTCAATATGAACAATCCTCTCACATTGGGTGCATGACCATAAAAGATATTACTCATAGAAATAGAACAACCATTATTCTCTGACTTAAACGAGTGACCGTCTCGCAATAAACAAGATCGAGATATAATGTTCATGCTCAACGCAGGCACTAAATAACAATTATTCAAGTTCATAACTAATCCTGATGGTAACTGAAGTGAAACTGTGCCGACAGCGATTGCATCAACCTTGGAACCATTTCCCACGCACATCGTCACTTCATCTTTCGGCAGCCTTTGCCTATTCCGCAGTTCCTGTTTCGAGTTGCAAATATAAGCAACAGAACCGGTATCGAATAGCCAGGCACTACTACGAGAGCTGGTTAATGTTGGAATTATGCCCTAGAGGCAATAATAAATACAGTTATTATTATAATTCCTATATCAAGATAATCGTTTATTATCCATGCTATAATTGTATTGAATGAAGACTTATATACATCTGTGGATACATAGACAAAACACTGTCCCTAGCAAGCCTCTAGTTGGCTAGCCAGTTGATCAAAGATAGTCAGGGTCTTCTGATTATGTACAAGGTGTTTTTGCTTGATAACTGGATCACGTCATTAGAAGAATCACGTGATGGACTAGACCCAAACTAATAGACGTAGCATGTTGATCGTGTCATTTTGTTGCTACTGTTTTCTGCGTGTCAAGTATTTGTTCCTATGACCACGAGATCATATAACTCACTGACACCGGAGGAATGCTTTGTGTGTATCAAACATCGCAACGTAACTGGGTGACTATAAAGATGCTCTACAGGTATCTCCGAAGGTGTTCATTGAGTTAGTATGGATCAAGACTGGGATTTGTCACTCCGTGTGACGGAGAGGTATCTCGGGGCCCACTCGGTAATACAACATCACACACAAGCCTTGCAAGCAATGTGACTTAGTGTAAGTTGCGGGATCTTGTATTATGGAACGAGTAAAGAGACTTGCCGGTAAACGAGATTGAAATAGGTATACGAATACTGACGATCGAATCTCGGGCAAGTAACATACCGAAGGACAAAGGGAATGACATACGGGATTATATGAATCCTTGGCAGTGAGGTTCAAACGATAAGATCTTCGTAGAATATGTGGGATCCAATATGGGCATCCAGGTCCCGCTATTGGGTATTGACCGAGGAGTCACTCGGGTCATGTCTACATAGTTCTCGAACCCGCAGGGTCTGCACACTTAAGGTTCGACATTGTTTTATGCGTATTTGAGTTATATGGTTGGTTACTGAATGTTGTTCGGAGTCCCGGATGAGATCACGGACGTCACGAGGGTTTCCGGAATGGTCCGGAAACGAAGATTGATATATAGGATGACCTCATTTGATTACCGGAAGGTTTTCGGAGTTACCGGGAATGTACCGGGAATGACGAATGGGTTCCGGGTGTTCACCGGGGGGGGGGGGGGGGGGGGCAACCCACCCCGGGGAAGCCCATATGCCTTGGGGGTGGCGCACCAGCCCTGGGTGGGCTTGTGGGACAGCCCAAGAGGGCCCTATGCGCCAAGGATAGAAAATCAAAGATAAAGAAAAAAAAGGAGGTGGGAAAGGAGAGAAGGACTCCACTTTCCAGTCCTAGTTGCACTAGGATTGGAGGAGGACTCCTCCTCCCTTGGTGGCGCAGCCCTTGGGGCTCCTTGAGCCTCAAGGCAAGCCTCCCCTCCCTCCTCCTATATATATGGAACAATTAGGGCTGATTTGAGACAACCTTTTCAAGGCAGCCCGACCACATACCTCCACGGTTTTACCTCTAGATCGCGTTTCTGCGGAGCTCGGGTGGAGCCCTACCGAGATAAGATCATCACCAACCTCCGGAGCGTCGTCACGCTGCCGGAGAACTCATCTACCTCTCCATGTCTCTTGTTGGATCAAGAAGGCCGAGATCATTGTCGAGCTGTACGTGTGCTGAACGCGGAGGTGCCGTCCATTCGGCACTAGATCGTGGGACGGTTTGTGGGACGGTTCGCGGGGCGGATCGAGGGACGTGAGGACGTTCCACTACATCAACCGCGTTCACTAACGCTTCTGCTGTGCGATCTACAAGGGTACGTAGATCAGAAATCCCCTCTCGTAGATGAACATCACCATGATAGGTCTTCGTGCGCGTAGGAAATTTTTTGTTCCCCATGCGACGTTCCCCAACAGTGGCATCATGAGCTAGGTTCATGCGTAGATGTCTTCTCGACTAGAACACAAAAGTTTTTGTGGGCGGTGATGTGCGCTTTGCTGCCCTCCTTAGTCTTTTCTTGATTCCGCGGTATTGTTGGATGGAAGCGGCTTGGACCGACATTACTCGTACGCTTACGAGAGACTGGTTTCATCGCTACGAGTAACCCCCTTGCTCAAAGATGACTGGCAAGTGTCGGTTTCTCCAACTTTAGTTGAATCGGATATGACCGAGGAGGTCCTTGTATAAGGTTAAATAGCAATTCATATATCTCCGTTGTGGTGTTTGCGTAAGTAAGATGCGATCCTACTTACGCATTATGAGGTGATCTCTCTGGGCTTGCCCATCATCTTACTTACGCAAACACCACAACGGAGATATATGAATTTCTATTTAACCTCATCCAAGGACCTCCTCGGTCAAATCCGATTCAACTAAAGTTGGAGAAACCGACACTCGCCAGTCATCTTTGAGCAACGGAGTTACTCGTAGTGATGAAACCAGTCTCTCGTAAGCGTACGAGTAATGTCGGTCCGAGCCGCTTCGATCCAACAATACCGCGGAATCAAGAAAAGACTAAGGAGGGCAGCAAATCGCACATCACCGCCCACAAAAACTTTTGTGTTCTACTCGAGAAGACATCTATGCATGAACCTAGCTCATGATGCCACTGTTGGGGAACGTCGCATGGGAAACAAAAAATTTCCTACGCGCACGCAAACCTATCATGGTGATGTTCATCTACGAGGGGGATTTCAGATCTACGTACCCTTGTAGATCGCACAACAGAAGCGTTAATAAACACGGTTGATGTAGTGGAACGTCCTCACGTCCCTCGAACCGCCCCGCGAACCGTCCCATGAACTGTCCGGCGATCCGTCCCACGATCCGCTCCGATCTAGTGCCGAACGGACGGCACCTCCGCGTTCAGCACACGTACAGCTCGACGATGATCTCGGCCTTCTTGATCCAGCAAGAGAGACGGAGAGGTAGATGAGTTCTCCGGCAGCGTGACGGTGCTCCGGAGGTTGGTGGTGATCTAATCTCAGCAGGGCTCCGCCCGAGCTCCGCAGAAACGCGATCTAGAGGAAAAACCGTGGAGGTATGTGGTCGGGCTGCCGTGGAAAAGTTGTCTCAAATCAGCCCTAAAACCTCCGTATATATAGGTGGGAGGGGAGGGGCCTTGCCTTGGGGCACAAGAGGCCCCAAGGGGTTTGGCCGAAGGGGGGGAGGAGGATTCCTCCTCCAATCCTAGTCCAACTAGGATTGGAAGGTGGAGTCCTTCCCTTCCTTCCCACTTCCCCCTTTTTTTTCTTTTCTCTTTGATTTTCTTATCTCCTCCGAAAACCTTCCAGTAATCAAATGAGGTCATCCTATATATCAATCTTCGTCTCCGGACCATTTCGGAAACCCTCGTGACGTCCGTGATCTCATCCGGGACTCCGAACAACATTCGGTAACCAACCATATAACTCAAATACGCATAGAACAACGTCGAACCTTAAGTGTGCAGACCCTGCGGGTTCGAGAACTATGTAGACATGACCCGAGGGTCTCCTCGGTCAATATCCAATAGCGGGACCTGGATGCCCATATTGGATCCTACATATTCTACGAAGATCTTATCATTTGAACCTCAATGCCAAGGATTCATATAATCCCGTATGTCATTCCCTCTGTCCTTCGGTATGTTACTTGCCCGATATTCGATCGTCAGTATCCGCATACCTATTTCAATCTCGTTTACCGGCAAGTCTCTTTACTCATTCCGTAATACAAGATCCCGCAACTTACACTAAGTTACATTGCTTGCAAGGCTTGTGTGTGATGTTGTATTACCGAGTGGGCCCCGAGATACCTCTCCGTCACCCGGAGTGACAAATCCCAGTCTTGATCCATACTAACTCAACGGACACCTTCGGAGATACCTGTAGAGCATCTTTATAGCCACCCAATTACGTTGTGATGTTTGATACACACAAAGCATTCCTCCGGTGTCAGTGAGTTATATGATCTCATGGTCATAGGAATAAATACTTGACACGCAGAAAACAGTAGCAACAAAATGACAGGATCAACATGCTACATATATTAGTTTGGGTCTGGTCCATCACATGATTCTCCCAATGATGTGATCCAGTTATCAAGCAACAACACCTTGTACATAGTCATAAGACCTTGACTATCCTTGATCAACTGGCTAGCCAACTAGAGGCTTGCTAGTGTTTTGTCTATGTATCCACACATGTATCTAAGTCTTCATTCAATACAATTATAGCATGGATAATAAACGATTATCTTGATACAGGAATTATAATAATATCTTATTTATCATTGCCTCTAGGGCATAATTCCAACAGTGGCTGCATTGCAAGGACTTGCCATGCAATTTGATGATGGTCCATCAATGAGCCTGTTCAAAGAGGGAATTGAAGATTTTGAATGATTCAATATGGATGCTGACACGGCAAGGAAGTATAATGAAGCAAATAAGGGTATGGAAACTCCCACCCATGTTACAACAGGACCTACATATGACAACACCCCAAAGCATGCAATGCAGGGCAACAACCCAAAGCTTCCAGCGCAAAACGATGGAGATGGTACTTGCTTTGACACTGAACCAAAGCTTCCAAGGCCCACTGACATACCGAGACAATCATCTCCAATTGCATTTGCACATCCACTTGTATCTCCAGGCATAGTTTAAAAAACCGAACCAGAAATTGAACCGGACAGGCTGTCGGTTCAGGTTTTTACCGGTCGAACCGCCGGTTCACCGGTTCGATTGTTGGTTTTTGAAGCAATAAAATAATATATATTTTATTATTAAATACACCAATTAATAGAAAAATTAAATCACACGACAGAGTAAGCACTAATTTAGTACCCAGTACATGTTAAAATCTGATTCATAATTTCATATACATTATACTTTCACAATATCACAAATACACAGTATCACATTCACATTTACAAATCTACTAGGAGCAGCAAGCAACATCACAAATAGCAACAACCAACATAGCAGCAAGCCGGCAACATAATTCATAGTCTCATAATCTCATAATAATGCATAGTCTCCCATAGTTCAGTAGCAATGGTAGCAACAAGAGGCAATAACCAAAGTCTCAAACTCTCAAACATAGTCTTTCTCACAAACAAATAGAACACCCAACAAGAATGAAGGCAGAGTAGTAGTTAACGATATTGGAAGTTCCAATCAATCGTACTCTGTCCACATGGCGCATCATAATCCATCCCATTGTTCTCATCATCATCATCATCATCATGTCCATCATTTGCACCCTCGTCGGCTGTTGGCATGTTTGTATGATCATTTCCTTGAGAATGAGAACCATCCATGTCATTGTCCTTATCATCCTCAATCACAAGATCATCATCTACACCACAGAACAAGTTTTTGTGCTCAAAATCAGGAATAATGAGTAAAAACAGAAAATACCCACGTGTGGGAATAAAAACATTACCATTCATATTGCAATTTATCTCGATGTCATTGTCATTTGGTGAACATCCTTTGCGGAATAATTCTATCTCTTCCACGCTTAGTAAAACGGGATCATCTTCAAGAATCCAATTTTCATCAAACTTGCCAATATCCTCCAAACTAATTGGGTCATAGATTCTAGTTTGGTACATACACCTAAGCATGCAATGAAATTATAAACCATACAACACACCAATAAAAAGAATAAATCAAGGAGTAGGGATAACATAAAGAGAGCAGCTTTGCTCCAGTCTTGACTTGCAGTGCACATAAGCAATCTCATTCATCCTTTGATGCTCAAGTCTATTTCTTTTTTTGGAGTGAATATGCTCAAATAGACTCCAATTTCTCTCACAACCCGAAGCACTACAAGTTTGGCTCAAGACACGAATTGCAAGCTTTTGGAGGTGTGGAGCACTACAACCATAATTCGACCACCATTCATATAGAGAAAGGAAAGCATATGCATATTTCAAAATCACTTAAGGCTGAAATTGGAAAATGGATAACAAAAGATAAATGCATTAGACGTACCAGGAAGCATTGTAGCTCGGTCACTAATGGTTGTCACTCTTACGAAATCATCTTCCGCACCTCTAAAAATCTTCATCTCTCGTGTCAAAGCTTTGCGCAAATCTGGATCATTTGATGGATACCTCTCAATAACATCTATAACTCCGGAGGCAGTGGTGTGATACTTTGACATAAGCTCTTCATTGTATTGGTTGATCGGATTAAACCAAAATCCAGCTGCATGCAAATTTTTATTCAAGTGCTTATCCCACCTCTCCTCTGTAATTTTAAGAAATTGATAGGAATAAGCTAAGCCTTGATAAGATTGATTATGGAAAACGGAATGTAAGAGCTCATTCTCCTTGATAAGTCGCCCTGAGCCGACGACGGACTGGGGGAACAAATGGCGGCGCGCAACGAAAGGGGGTGGGGAAAGGGCGTGGGCTGAAATGTCCGTCCCGCCAACCGTTTCCCTACGATACATGGCACCGTATAGGCAAGGCAGAAACCTGTGTTTTCACGGGTCAGGGAGGGGATTTTGCCGCGCCCCTTAAAAAAAATTACGGGTCGAACGAGTTTGCGGGGTCTGATCTGGCAGCATTTTCCATCCCGACCCTTATTTTGATGGTTATTTTACGGGTCGAGGCATTATACGGGTCGGCTAGAGATGCTCTAACAACATAAGCAAAAATACTGCTCAAGGAAACTTACACAAACATACTCCCTCCATAAAGAAATATAAAAGCCTTTAGACCTACGAGTAGAAACAAAAACAAGAAAAGAAAAAAAATGTGCACAATCTGCTAAGAGTGGTCAAGGTAGCATCACACTCTCATACCTCTCAATGATAAGCAAAACGGTCAGATAAAACCAGAACTATAGTTGCCTCTGATTACATGACCACAAAAGCATGAGTACAAGAACACTGGTAAAGAAAGGTACAGAAACAGCAAACTGTCAAATGGCCAAAGATACAGAAGAGAATAGATGAGAAAAGGAGGAAACCTGGAAACCGGATATCAACAAACAAATATGTTAGTCCCTCCGATCCAAAGTAAGTGTTTGTGGTTTTAGTTCAAACAAATATGTTAGTCCCTCCGATCCAAAGTAAGTGTTTGTGGTTTTAGTTCAAATCCAAACTAAAACCACAACACTTATTTTAGATCGGTGGGAGTACTTTTTTGCTCATGGTACGTCTTATGTTTAATACTCCCTCCGTCTCAAAATTCTTGTCTTAGATTTGTCTAGATACATATGTATCTAGTCTGGACCAGTTCTTTTGTAGCTTATTTGGAGCTATGAAAATAAGCTGTCCCCTACCCAGCTTATTTTAGAAGCCCGGACTAAAATTTTATTTTAGAAGCCTACTAATTAAACATCAACTAGTAGACTTCTAAAATAAAATGTAAGTTTGGACTTATAGAATAAGCCCAAAATAAGTTTGGACTTATAGAATAAGCTGGATAGGGGGCAGCTAATTATATCAGTGCCAATACTTGTTTGCACATGGTACATACTAATGTTTGTGAGGCTACATAAAAACTTCACAAGTTGCTGCTTAGTTTGACTGACACAACTCACAGTGCATAAGGTAGACATAACAATAACTCTCATGTAAGTGTAACTGGGACACCCTGACACAGAAAAGCTGGGAAGAATAAATGTCTAGATCGCGTTAGATGGCCGCAATTGAAGGAAAAAAGAACATGGTGAACTAATCAGGTAGGAATAGGATAACATCAGATATCTTTTCACGGCATCCCCGCATAACAGCTCATGGTTTCATGATCGGAATTGACGTGTATGTCATTTGATGAAACACAATAGCTCCACATAGAAAAAAGGAGTTATCCTACAATGCTGTACAGACTACAGAAACAACTGAGAGTTGTACAATGAGAGAAGCTCCAGCGATACTAGTTGTCTATGTCATGAAACAGGTGTGTATTGACCTTGAGTTTTTCTTCCAGTCCAGGTCAGGTTGTGAAAAAAACTTCATAATCCGTTGGGCCGTCTATAAAGCTATTTAATTGTCTGTGTCTCTATTAACAAGGATGGCTGGGCTGGAAGCAATCAAATGCAAACAGTGGTTAATACAGATATAAACACAGCAAAATAACAAATATATAAACACTGCTTAATACAGATACAAACACAGCAAATTAAATGATGGCCTAACATACAAAACAGAAAAGATGAGAAGGGGAATAAACTTGGAACAGGGATGTCACAAAAATCAATGCTATATCAGTACACTTGTGGCACATCATGTTACTAAACTACTAATGTTTGTGATGATATATAAAAACTTCAGAAATTACTGTGTAGTTTGACTTTGCAATTCTCACAGTACATAAGCTGGCTCTCAGTGTTAAAAATCACTTAAATAATACAGTACTCTTATAGAAGATTCTAACGCAGCATGCACTGATATATCTGCTCTGGTTGGGGCTTTTTGCACTAGATGCAGGCAATTCCAAGAAAAAAAATCTCAAGATGATGAATATCATGTACTTCCTCCGTCCCAAAAATTCTTGTCTTAGGTTTGTCTAGAAATGGATGTATCTAAATACTAAAACTTGTCTAGATACATTCATATCTAGACAAATCTAAGACAAGAATTTTGGGACGGAGGGGGTAGGAGATAATGCCTGATGCTTTGGCATGGAATTTAAGATAGAGAGCTCATGCCTTACAGGATCTAAATTGAAGTGTTTGTTATTTCGAAAACAAACAGTTCCAGCTAGGAAAAAAAGGAGTTTATCTACATAACTGTACAAAAGAATAAAGAGCTGTAAAATGTGAAGCTCCAGTGATACTACGCGACTTTGAAATGAAACAAGTGTATATTGACCTTGAGCTTTTCCTTCAGGATTGATGCAGATTCCAATCCAGGTCAGGTTGTGAAAAAACTTCATAATCCATTGGACTGTCTACAAAGCTATTTAACTGTCTGTGTCTCTATTAACAAGGATAGCTGGAAGCAATCAATATGCAACCAATGGTTAATACAGAATTACAGATACAACACGTCAAAAAAAGAATTACGGATACAAACAGAGCAAATAAACAAATATATGAACAGTGGTTAACAAAAATACAAACACACCAAATTAACTAATGGCCTAACATATGAATGAGAAAAGATGAGGACTAGGGATGTCAAAAAATCGATGATATATCAGTACAATTGTTGCACGTCGGGAATAGAGAGTACTAATGTTTGTGAAGCTACATCAAAACATCAGAAGTTTACAGTGTAGTTTGACTGTCACAATTCAGAGTGCAAAAGGTAGCTCCCAGTGTTAGAAATCTCTTAAATCCCAAACATAACAATAATTCTCTTACAGTTGGAACATTCTAACACAGAAAAGATGGAAAGAATAAATGTGGCATGCACTGATATATCTGCTGAAGGTGGGCCTTTTTGCGTTAGACGGAGGCAATTAAAAGAAAAAAAATCTCAAGATGATGAACCAATCATGTATGATAATGCCTGGTGTTTTTTCATGGAATTTGGATAGACAGCTCATGCTTACATGATCCAAATTGAAGTGTTTGTCATTTCCAAAACAAACATATCAGCTAGAAAAAAAGGAGTTAATCTACATCAAGTATACAAAAGAAGAGATGTACAGTGTGAAGCCTTGGTGATAGTAGATGACTTTCAAATGAAACAAGTGTGTATTGACCTTGAGTTTTCTTCAGGATTGATACAGATTCCAATCCAGGTCAGGTTGTGAAAAAACTTCATAATCCGTTGGACCGTCTACAAAGCTATTAACTGTCTGCATCCCTTCTAACAAGGACGCCTGGAAGCGATCACTTCCAGAAGGCAGCAACTTATAGAACACTAACAGCCCAAGAGTACATATAGCCTGCAGCTTCATGGAATCGCCCTGGACTGCGAAGAAGAGCAACATAGCAGCAAGAAAGAAGATAACACAGAATTGCATGATGCACAGCACCCTATCCATCAGCTTCCCATCATTGCCTGCAGGAAATCCTCTGACTCTGTACACGAACAGGAAATTGTACTTGTCCACAA
Source organism: Hordeum vulgare subsp. vulgare (assembly GCF_904849725.1). NCBI lineage: Eukaryota > Viridiplantae > Streptophyta > Magnoliopsida > Poales > Poaceae > Hordeum > Hordeum vulgare. The sequence goes on from NC_058521.1 coordinate 583,137,919, forward strand.
GATAACGGTAGCCAAAGTATACTGCACCGACAGGAACCACAAGCGGAGCGAACAATGAGTAGATCATCGTGAGCGCGAATATTGTGATGTCAAACGCGTAGTATTGTGCAAAGTCGAATTTCTGCTTTGGCATGTGGAAGCTCCGGTTTATTGGGTACATGGAAAGATCATGCCCCTCGAAACCATTCAGAATGTCACTGTCTTCTCTCTCAGACATTAGAGGCGATATCAGACCATTTGTTTCTTCGTCATTGTTCATAGATCTGTACTCCTCATTTTCTTCAGGGACCAACTGGACCATGTCATTCTTTCTGAATTTCTTCAGTATATGCTTTATCCAAGGGATTGGAGCCAACAGATCAAAAGATATTCCCAGAAAGGTGCATGTGATTAAGAACGCCAGGGAAGAAAGTGATGATCTCGATAAGAATGATGGGCTCAGGTAATGTTCAATCTGCTTGCAATCAGCACTATCTAAGTAGCACCGTCCCATGCTAAGAATCCAACTTTCAAGCGACGATTCCACCAGCGCACGCAACAAGATGAGATTAACAAGGAAGAAGCAAACCATCTTAAGCAATGCAGCTCTCTGCTCTCCCGACACTGTCAGATGGAACTCAAACTTGGAAAAGTACGACAGTACTGATGGGATGATAATATACATGCTCACGAAGATGAGGACATTGGGTAGAAACTGAAAGATTATTGTCCAGAACCAGCTTGAGCCTTGAAGCCAAACAATCCATGATTTGGCATTATCCATAGCCTCCACATTGATGATCCGTGCTGCGTTTTGCATTCCACTGAGTATTGACAAGGGTGAACTAAAGAACAGGAGCATTACGATGAGGCAGGTGTTGACAGCAATCCGGCGCAAGGCTAGTGAGGTCTTGTTCATCCCAAGATGATTCCAGTAGATATCTGATGCCGGTGGCGCCCTCTCCACTTTCCATCGGCTCCTCTCAAGCTGGAGCTCCATCACTGGGAAGAACCTGCCAATGGGTGTCTTCTTCCTTTCCATCCGGAAATCCCTAACAGCCTTGTTTGCCGTGTACACATCCTTGAACACAACGAAAGCTATGCCAGCACCAGGCGCACGGCCTTCCTTGTAATCCGAAAGCCTGCTCCCAATCACGAGTTTACTTGTCTGCAGCTTCCTTAGCCTCTCATCATCAGTAAACCCGAACCTCTGCGCGGCCATTGCCCACAGCTCTTTGCATCTCCTGACAAGCCAATGCGCTTCCAAGTGCCCTGATTCATCCTGCACAAACTCGTCAAACAGGCTGCGGGCGTCCATCCTTGCCTCCAGCCAGGAGATCTTGTTCCGAACCTTCCCCCACTGGTCGGCGAGGTACTCCAGCGTGCAGAGGTCGAAGGGCACAATGACGCGGTAGACCTTGCCGGGGTACTTGTGCTCGAAGTAGTCCTTGAGCGGGGTCTTGTCGGCGGCGAGCGTCCTGGGGATGCCCTGGATCATGATGGTGAAGACGGCGACGGAGCTGGAGTTGGGGTCGCTGGGGTTGCCGTTGCCGTCGCGGAAGCGGGTGATGCGGAGGGCGTCCTCCATCCGGGAGATGCCGAGGTGCGCGATGGCGACGACGGCGGCGGTGAGGAGGAGGTGGAGCCAGAGCAGCGGGGAGGCCCTGGGGATGTGGGAGATGGTGGTGGCGGCGAACTGGTCGGCGATGGCGGCGTCCCCGGCGAGCAGGTTGAGCGGGAGCGCGGCGGAGAAGGCGGCGGCGGAGACGGCGGCGAGGACGAGGAAGGAGGCGCGCTCGAAGAGGAGGAACTGGGCGGCGTCGGCGCCGCAGTGGAGCGCGATCTGCGGCGCCGTGGCGTGGTAGACGGCGAGCAGCTTGGCGGCGAGCGCGGAGGGCCCCGGGATGCGGCGGTGGTCGAAGCGGAGCTTGACGAGGAGGAAGAGGAGCACGCAGGAGGCGGCGCCCACCGCCGAGATGTTGACGAGGTACTGGATGCTCCCGTACCACGCCTCCGGCTCCCCGCCCGCGGCGTCCTCCGGGGACGGCGCGCCCGGTCCCATCGGGTGGGTCGCTCGACGGGGCCGCGGAAACCCTAGCCGGATTGCTCGCCGCCGGCGGTGGAGATGCCGCCTCCGTTGGTTCGTGGACGGGGGTGGGGGTCGGGGTGGGGCGGGGCTAGATCCCGACGGGAGGGGACGACGGGCTTGCTTACCCGTGCCGACCCTACCCGCGCCGTGGTTTGAGTCGCTGCCCGGTGGGGACGCTAGGGAGACGTGTTGTTTCCCTCTTTTGTGTTTTCCGGTACACCGTACACAATAGCCAGGTAAAAAATAACAATATAAGAACTTCGAGGTGAAGGACTCGCAAGCCGCAAGGTGACTAGGACTCGTGTTAGTTATGGCCCACTTGTTAGTCAGCTTAGCTTTATTTAATGATGATGATGATGCATTGTTAGAATCAAGGTTTGTTGTTGATAGGCCCCTCTTTGGTTCATAGGGTATAAAACAATAATAGAAATAGGAAAGTCATAAAAAACGAGATGTATGTATCTCAAATTCTATGGAGAGGATTAGGAAAGAAAATGCCCTTTAGTTCACATCACGAGATTTTTTTTTCATTTAGTCTAAGCTAATGTTTATTTTCCCTGTGAAATGTGGTAGGAAGAATTCCTCTATAAGAATACGATTCTATTCATATAAGCCAAAGGGCTCTAAAGGAATTTTTCCTACGGAAATCCTATCATATGAAATTTCTACAAGATTCCTTCAGACCAAAGGAGACCTAAAATTAGCAAGGTTTGTTAAAGTTTGCCTGGTTTTGCGGGATGTTTATACAATTTTAATAGAATGATTATCGCATGTAATGATAACACAAAAAATAAGATACATTTGTAGTTTGGCACCAGCAGTTAATCAATATTGGCTAAAACCTGAACCTATTATTGCATCGGTAGGAGCTCATTGAAACCATATATTATGTCATAATAAAACCTAACAAGTGTAGACAGTTACAATGCTTGGCTCTAGAGGTGACACGGATGCTTGAAGTGTTTGGTGTCCAAATAATGTGATTTCAATGATATCCCTTTTGCATGTTGTGCACTCTAGGTATATGTTCTCGCAAACTTTCCCAACTAATAATATGAACAACTAACTAGGTATCTTTTTTATCAAGTAGCACAACATTTTGGTTGTTGTCAAATTGTCCTTTAGAAAGGATTTCAATATAGCAATAGATATTATCTCGTAAACGGTATATATGCCAAGACAACTATTTTTACAAATGTAAATGCGGTAAGGTTCATGGAAAAAATGTGTGCCTTATGTGGGTGTGTTAGGGAACCTAACAATAGAAAGGAACATTAAAACTCATGTGTTACATGCTTTACAAAGATTTTATATATGCTTTACGCTTCTTAATTTTAATATTTTTGCTTTGAAAGGTTGTGTCACTCATTCTCTAGTCCATAGTTCTTTAGAGACATACTCCCTCCATTCAAAAATACTTGTTGCACAAATGAATACAAATGAATGTATCTAGAACTAAAATACACCTAGATTCTGGGTCCTGGTGTGATCCGAACGTTTCGCGAACCGCGGGGTCCGGTTACGGGGAACTCGTCAAAATATGCAGTTTTGGCCTATTCTGGCCATTTTTGTATGCTATTACTCACTCATTTGGGGTCCTGCTGCGATCCGAACGTTTCGGGAACCCTGGGATCCGGTTACGGGGAACTCGTCAAAACTCGTAGTTTTGGCTTATTCCAACAAGTTTTGTACGGTATTAGTCACTGATCTTGGGTCCTGCTGCGGTCCTAATGTTTCGGGAACCCTCGGGTCCGGTTACGGGGAACTCATCAAGATACGCAGTTTTGGCCTATTCTGGCCAGTTTTGTATGCTATTACTCACTGATTTTGGGTCCTGATGCGATCCAAACGTATCGGGAACCCTGGGTTCCGGTAACGGGGAACTCGTCAAAACTCACAGTTTTGGCCTATTCCGGCTAGTTTTGTATGCTATTACTCACTCATTTTGGGTCCTGCCGCGATGCGAACGTTTCGGGAACCCCAAGGTTCGGTTACGAGGAACTCAACAAAACTCACAGTTTGGGCCTATTCCGGCCAGTTTTGTATGCTATTACTCACTAATTTTGGGTCCTGCTGCGATCCGAATGTTTGGGGAACCCCGGGGTCCTCTTTCGGAGAACTCGTCAAAACTCACAGTTTTGGCCTATTGTGGGCAATTTTGTATGCTATTAGTCACTGATTTTGGGTCCTACTACGATCCGAACATTCCGGAAACCCCAGGATCCGTATACGGGGAACTCGTCAAAACTCACAATTTTGGCCTATTCTAGCTAGTTTTGTATGCTATTAGTCACTGATTTTGGGTCTCGATGTGATATGAATGTTTCAGGAACCTCGGTGTCCGGATACGGGGAACTCGTCAAAACTCGCAGTTTTGGCCTATTTTGGCCAGTTTTATAAGCTATTAGTTACTGATTTTGGATCCTGTTGCGATCCGAACATTTTGGGAACACCGGGGTCCGGTAACGGGGTACTCGTTCAAACTCGTAGTTTTGGCCTATTCCGGCGAGTTTTGTATGCTATTACTCACTGAATTTAGGTCCGATTGCGATCCGAACATTTCGGGAACCCCGGGATCCGGTTACGGGGAACTCGTCAAAACTCGTAGTTTTGGCCTATTCCGGCTAGTTTTGTATGCTATTACTCATTGATTTTCGGTCCTACTGTGACCCGAACGTTTTGGAAACCCCGGGGTCCGGTTACGAGGAACTCCCCAAAACATGCAGTTTTGGCCTATTCCGACAATATTGTATTTTATTACTCATTGATTTTGGGTCCTGTTGTGATCTAAAAGTTTCGGGAACCGCGGGATTCGGTTACGGGGAACTCGTCAAAACATGCAGTTTTGGCCTATTCTTGCCAGTTTTGTATGCTATTACTCACTGATTTTGGGTCCTGCTGCGATCCGAACGTTTCGGGAACCCTCGGAACCGGTGACGGGGAACTCGTCAAAACTCGCAGTTTTGGCTTATTCCGACAAGTTTTGTATGGTATTAGTCACTGATTTTGGGTCCTACTACGGTCCTAATGTTTTGAGAACCCTGGGGTCCGGTTACGGGGAACTCATCAAGACACGTAGTTTTGGCCTATTCTATGCAGTTTTGCATGCTATTACTCACTGATTTTGAGTCATGATGCGATCCGAACGTATCGGGAACCCCGGGGTCCGGTTACGGGGAACTCGTCGAAACTCACAGTTTTGGCCTATTCCGGCTAGTTTTGTATGCTATTACTCACTGATTTTGGGTCCTGCTGCGATTCGAATGGTTCGCGAACCCCGGGATCCTCTTTCGGAGAACTCGTCAAAACTCACAGTTTTGGCCTATTGTGGACAATTATGTATGCTATTAGCCACTGATTTTGGGTCCTGCTACGATCCGAACATTCCGGGAACCCAGGGTCTGGTTATGGGGAACTCTTCAAAACTCGCAATTTTGGCATATTTCGGTCCGATTTGTATGCTATTAGTCACTAATTTTGGGTCTTGCTGCGATCCGAATGTTTCAGGAAACCCCGGGGTCCGGTTACGGGGAACTCCTCAAAACTCACTGTTTTGGCCTATTCTGGCTAGTTTTGTATGCTATTAGTCACTGATTTTGGATCCTGTTGCGATTCGAATGTTTTGGGAACACCGGAGTCCGTTACCGGGGTACTCGTACAGACACGTAGTTTTGGCCTATTCCGACCAGTTTTGTATGCTATTACTCACTGATTTTAGGTCCTGCTGCGATCCGAACGTTTCGGAACCCCGGGATCCGGTTACGGGGAACTCGTCAAAACTCGTAGTTTTGGCCTATTCCGATTAGTTTTGTATGCTATTACTCACTGATTTTGGGCCCTGTTGTGATCCGAACGTTTCGGAAACCCCGGGGACCAGTTACGGGGAACTCGTCAAAACTTGCAGTTTTGGCCTATTCCGGCCAGTTTTGTATTCTATTAGTAACTGATTTTGGGTCCGACGGGATTTGAATGTTTCGGGAACCCCGTGTTCCACCTAGGAGGAGCTCGTCAAAACTCGCAGTTTTGGCCTATTCTAGCCAGCTTTGTGTGCTATTACTCATTGATTTTGGGTCGTGGTGCGATCCGAACGTTTCGCGAACCCCGGCGTCCGGTTACGGGGAACTCATCAAGACTCGCATTTTGGCTTATTCTAGCCAGTTTTGTATTTTATTACTCACTGATTTTGGGTCCTGCTGCGATCCAAATGTTACGCGAACCGCGGGGTCCGGTCACGGGGAACTCGTCAAAACATGCAGTCTTGGCCTATTCTGGCTAGTTTTGTATGCTAGTACTCACTGATTTTGGGTCCTGCTACGGTCCGAACATTTCGGGAACCGTGGGATCCGTTTACGGGGAAGTCGTCAAGACTCGCAGTTTTGGCTTATTCCGGCCAGTTTTGTATGGTCCTGCCGCGGTCATAATGTTTCGGGAACCTTGCTGTCCGGTTACGGGGAACTCATCAAGACACGCAGTTTTGGCCAATTCTAGCCAGTTTTGTATGCTATTACTCATTGATTTGGGGTCCTGATGCGATCGGAATGTTTCGGGAACCCGGGGTCCGATAACGGGAACTCGTCGAAACTCACAGTTTTGGCCTATTCCGGCTAGTTTTCTATGCTATTACTCACTGATTTTGGGTCCTGTTGCGATCCGAACATTTCGGGAACCCCGGGGTTTGGTTACGGGGAACTCGTCAAAACTCACAGTTTTGGCCTTTTCCAGCCAATTTTGTATGCTATTACTGACTTATTTTGGGTCCTATTGCGATCCGAATGTTTCGCAAACCCCGGGGTCCTCTTTCGGAGAACTCGTCAAAACTCACAGTTTTGGCCTATTGTGGGCAATTTTGTATGCTATTAGTCACTGATTTTGGATCCTGCTGCGATCTGAACATTCCGGGAACCCCATGGCCCGGTTACGGGGAACTCGTCAAACTCATAGTTTTGGCCTATTCTGGCCAGTTTTGTATGCTATTAGTGACTCATTTCCGGTCCCGATGTGATGCGAATGTTTCAGGAACCCCGGGGTCCGGTGCTACGTCAACAAAAGTCATTTTATTAGTATTCGTGAAGTCATAAAGTTTGGTGTTTTCAATCATGGTGACTTCAGCAAAGAAGCAAGCACACAAGCGAACAAAGAGCAAGCAAGGAAAATGGGCGAACGAAAAGGCGAACGAAAAAAAGGCAAATTGGTGAACTGGGGGAGAGGAAAAAGAGAGGCAACTGGCAAACAAAGTAAATGCAAGAGATGAGTTTGCGACACCTACTTGGATGAGATCTTGACTTGATCCTCCCCGGCAACGGCGCCAGAAATCCTTCTGCTACTGATACGTCCATTTTGCATCATGCTTTCATGTTGATATTTATCGCTTTTTGGGCTGTTATATTACTTGTGGTACCATATTTATGCATTTTCTCTCTTATTTTGCAAGGTTTATTTGAAGAGGGAGAATTCAGGCAGCTGGAATTCTGGACTGGAAGAGGAGCAAATCCTAGTCCACTATTTTGCACATCTCCAAATGCCCTGAAAATTTACGTGGATTTTTTCTGGAATATATTAAAAATACTGGGTGAAAGAACTACCGGAGGGTGGCCACCAGGGCCCCACAAGCCCCCACTCCGCCACCACCCCCTGGTGGCGGTGGGCAAGCTTGTGGGCTGCCTGAAGGCCCACTAGCCCCCCTCTTTCGCTATATGAAGCGTCCTGGTCTGGAAAAAATCAAGGGGGAGCTTTTTCGTGGTTTCACCGCCGCCATGAGGCGGAACTTGAGCAGATCCAATCTAGAGCTCCGGCAGGACGATCCTGCCGGGGAAACTTCCCTCCCGGAGGGGGAAATCGTCGCCATCGTCATCACCAACACTCCTCTCGTCGGAGGGGAGGCATCTTCATCAACATCTTCATCAGCACCATCTCCTCTCCAATCCCTAGTTCATCTCTTGTAATCAATCTTCGTCTTGCGACTCCGATTGGTACTTCTAAGGTTGCTAGTAGTGTTGATTACTCTTTGTAGTTGATGCTAGTTGGATTATTTGGTGGAAGAGTTTATGTTCAAATCCTTGATGCTATTCATCACACCTCTGGTCATGATTATGATTATGTCTTGTGAGTAGTTACTTTTGTTCCTGAGGACATGGGATAAGTCATGCTGATAATAGTCATGTGAATTTGATATTCGTTCGGTATTTTGATAATGATGTATGTTGTCTTTTCCTCTAGTGGTGTTATGTGAACGTCGACTACATAACACTTCACCATATTTGGGCCTAGAGGAAGGCATTGGGAAGTAGTAAGTAGATGATGGGTTGCTGGAGTGATAGAAGCTTAAACCCCAGTCTATGTGTTGCTTCGTGAGGGGCTGATTTGGATCTACTAGTTTAATGCTATGGTTAGACTTTGTCTTAATTCTTCTTTTGTAGTTGCAGATGCTTGCGAGAGAGGTTAATCATAAGTGGGATGCTTGTCCAAGTAAGGGCAGTACCCAAGCGCCGGTCCACCCACATATCAAACTATCAAAGTAACGAACGTGAATCATATGAACATGATGAAACTAGCATGACAGAAATTCCTGTGTGTCCTCGGGAGCGTTTTTCCTCCTATAAGACTTTGTTCAAGCTTGTCCCTTGCTACAAAATGGATTGGGCCACTTGCTGCACCATTGCTACTACTTGTTACTTATTACTTTTTGCTTGCTATGTTTCACCTCGCTACACAATCACTTGTTACCGCTACTTTTAGTGCTTGCAGTTATTGCCTTGCTGAAATCCGTTTATCAAAGCCTTCTGCTCCTCGTTGGGTTCGACACTCTTACTTATCGAAAGGACTATGATTGATCCCCTATACTTGTGGGTCATCAAGACTCTTTTCTGGCGCTGTTGCCGGGGAGTGAAGCGCCTTTGGTAAGTGGAAATTGGTAAGGAAACATTTATATACTATGCTGAAATTTATTGTCACTTGTCACTATGGAAACTCTTCCTTTGAGGAGTTTGTTCGGGGTATCTTCATCACGAACGGAAGCACGAGGAGTTGCTCCTCAACCTGAGGTACCTATTGAAAATATCTTTTATGAAATTCCTTTGGGTATGCTTGAGAAACTGCTGGCTAATCCTTTTACAGGAGATGGATCTTCACATCCGGACTTTCATCTAATCTGTAGATGAAGTTTGTGGTTTATTTAAGCTTGCAGGTTTGCCTGAGGATGAGGTAAAGAAGAAAGTCTTTCCTTTATCTTTGAAGGATAAGGCGTTGACATGGTATAGGCTATGTGATGATGCTGGATCATGGGGCTACAATCGGTTAAAATTGGAATTTCATCAAAAGTTCTATCCTATGCATTTAGTACATCGTGATCAGAACTTTATTTATAACTTTTGGCCTCGTGACAGGGAAAGCATAGCTCAAGCTTGGGGGAGGCTTAAATCAATGCTATATTCATGCCCCAATCATGAGCTCTCGAGAGAAATCATCACTCAAAACTTTTATGCTCGACTTTCTCATGAAGATCGTACCATGCTTGACACTTCTTGTGCCGGTTCTTTTATGAAGAAGGATATTGATCACAAGTGGAATTTATTGGAGAGAATCAAACGCAACTCTGAAGATTGGGAGCTGGATGAAGGTAAGGAGTCACGTATGAATTTCCATTTTGATTGCGTTAAATCTTTTGTTGAGACAAACACTTCTAGAGATTTTAGCGCTAAGTATGGACTTGACTCTGAGATAGTAGCTTCTCTTTGTGAATCTTTTGTTTCTCATGTTGAACTTCCCAAAGAGAAGTGGTTTAAATATCATCCTCCTGTAGAAAGCAACATAGCCAAAACCAATCTAGTTGAGGAGAAAATCATAGCTTTTAGTGATCCTGTTGTTCCTTGTGCTTACAGTGAGAAACCACCATACCCTGCTAGGATAAAGGATTATTCTAAAGCTCCAACTGTGATACGTAGGGGTTACATTAGACCACTTGCACCCCCTGAGGAGATTAGAGTTGAACCTAGTGTGGCTATTATCAAAGATCTCTTAGCCGAAGACATAGACGGGCATGTTATCAAATTCTGTGAGGACTCCGCTAGAATTGCTAAACCTCACGCGAAAGACAAGCACATGCCTGTAGTTGGCCTGCCCATTGTTTATGTCAAGATAGGAGATCACTGTTACCATGGTTTATGTGATATGGGAGCTAGTGTTAGTGCAATACCCCGTTCTCTATATGATGAAATCAAAGATGAGATTGCACCTGCTGAGTTAGAACCCATTGATGTCACTATTACGCTAGCTAATAGAGACACTATCTACCCTCTGGGAATTGTGAGAGACGTAGAAGTCATGTGTGGTAAGATGAAGTATCCTACTAATTTCCTCGTCCTTGGTACTGCACAAGATAGCTTTTGTCCCATCATATTTGGTAGACCCTTTCTCAACACTGTCAATGCTCACATTGATTGCACTAAGCAAACTGTCACAATAAGTTTCGAGGGTGTGTCTCATGAATTTAACTTCTACAAGTTTGGAAGACAACCCCATGAAAGAGAGTCGTCTGGTGGAGATGAAATCATTGCTCTTGCCTCTATTGCCGTACCTCCTACGGATCCTTTAGAGCAATATCTGCTTGAGCATGAAAATGATATGCATATGGAGGAGAGAGATGAGATAGATAGAATTGTCTTAGAACAACATCCTATTCTCAAGAATAATCTGCCTATTGAACTGCTTGGGGATCCTCCCCCACCAAAGGGTGATCCTGTGTTCGAGCTTAAACAGTTGCCTGATACTCTTAAGTATGCCTATCTTGATGAGAAGCAGATATATCCTGTCATTATTAGTGGTCTCCTCTCAGAGCGCGAAGAGAAGAAGTTACTAAAAACTCTGAGGAAGCACCACACTGCTATTGGATATACTCTTGATGATTTTAAGGGTATTAGTCCTACTCTATATCAGCACAAGATTAAAACCGATCCTGACTTTAAACCGGTTGCTGATCATCAAAGGAGATTAAATCCTAAGATGAAAGAGGTCGTTAGAAAAGAAATATTAAAGCTTCTGGAAGCATGAATCATTTATCTTGTTGCTCATAGTGATTGGGTAAGTCCAGTACATTGCGTACCTAAGAAGGGAGGTATCACCGTCGTTCCTAATGATAAGGATGAACTAATCCCACAAAGGATTATTACCGGCTATACAATGGTGATAGACTTCCGGAAACTGAACAAGGCAACCAGGAAAGATCATTATCCTTTACCGTTCATCGACCAAATGCTAGAAAGGCTATCAAAGCACACACACTTATGCTTTCTAGACGGTTATTCAGGTTTCTCACAAATACCTGTTGCACAATCTGACCAAGAGAAAACCACTTTCACCTCCCCTTTCGGTACCTTTGCCTATAGACATATGCCTTTTGGATTATGTAATGCACCTGCCACCTTCCAAAGATGTATGATGGCTATATTCTCTGACTTTTGTGAAAAGATCGTCGAGGTTTTCATGGATGACTTCTCCGTTTACGGGTCTTCCTTTGATGATTGCCTCAGCAACCTTGATCGAGTCTTATAGAGATGCGAAGAAACCAACCTCGTCTTGAATTGGGAGAAGTGCCACTTTATGGTTAATGAAGGTATCGTCTTAGGACACAAAATCTCTGAAAGAGGCATTGAAGTTGATAAGGCTAAGGTTTATGCAATTGAGAAAATGCCTTGCCCCACAGATATCAGAGGCATACAAAGTTTCTTAGGTCATGCTGGTTTCTATAAAAGGTTCATTAAAGACTTCTCTAAGATTTCTAGGCCTCTTACCAACCTCTTGTAGAAGGATGTTCCTTTTGTTTTTGATGAGGATTGTGAGGAAGCCTTTGAAATACTTAAGAAGGCTTTGATAACTGCACCTATTGTTCAACCACCTGACTGGAACTTGCCCTTTGAAATCATGTGTGACGCTAGTGATTATGCTGTTGGTCCTGTTCTAGGACAAAGAGTTGACAAGAAGTTGAATGTCATTCACTACGCTAGTGAAACTCTAGACAGTGCCCAAAGAAACTATGCCACTACAGAGAAGGAATTTTTAGCAGTCGTGTTTGCATGTGAAAAGTTCAGATCTTACATAGTTGACTCCAAAGTCACTATTCACTCTGACCATGTTGCTATTAAGTACCTCATGGAGAAGAAGGATGCTAAGCCTAGACTGATCAGATGGGTTCTCCTGCTACAGGAATTTGATTTGCATGTCGTTGACCGAAAGGGTGCTGATAACCCTGTAGCAGATAACTTGTCTAGGCTAGAGAATGTCCTTGATGACCCACTACCTATTGATGATAGCTTTCCTGATGAAGCAATTAAGTGTCATCCGCACTTCACTTAGTGCACCGTGGTATGCCGATTATGCAAACTATATCGTAGCCAAATACATACCACCCAGTTTCACCTATCAACAAAAGAAGAAATTCTTCTTTGATTTGAGACACTACTTTTGGGATGATCCTCACCTTTATAAGCAAGGAGTAGATGGTGTTATTAGACGTTGTGTGCCTGAACATGAACAGGGACAGATCCTGCAGAAGTGTCATTCCGAAGCCTACGGAGGACACCATGCTGGAGATAGAACTGCCCATAAGGTATTGCAATCAGGTTTCTATTGGCCCACTCTCTTCAAGGATGCCCGTAAGTTTGTCTTGTCTTGTGACTAATGCCAAAGGATAGGGAACATCGTTAAGCGTCAAGAGATGCCTATGAACTATTCACTTGTCATTGAACCATTTGATGTCTGGGGCTTTGATTATATGGGACCCTTCCCGAGTTCCAATGGGTACACTCACATCTTAGTTGCTGTGGATTACGTTACTAAGTGGGTAGAAGCTATCCCCACTAAAAATGATGATCACCACACCTCTATTAAGATGCTTAAAGAAGTCATATTCCCAAGATTTGGAGTCCCGATATACTTGATGACTGACGGTGGTTCACACTTCATTCATGGTGTTTTCCGCAAGATGCAAGCTAAGTATTATGTCAACCATAGAGTTGCATCTCCTTATCATCCTCAGTCTAGTGGTCAAGTGGAGTTGAGTAATAGGGAGATCAAGTTGATCCTACAAAAGACCGTCAATAGATCTCGAAAGAACTGGTGTAGCAAACTTCACGATGCACTATGGGCTTATAGGACTGCTTATAAGAATCCCATGGGCATGTCACCGTATAAAATGGTTTACGGTAAGGCCTGTCATTTACCTATTGAGCTAGAACACAAAGCTTATTGGGCAATCAAAGAGCTCAACTTTGATTTCAAACTTGCCGGTGAGAAGCGGTTGTTTGATATCATCTCGTTAGATGAATGGAGAGCCCAGGCATATGAGAATGCCAGGTTGTTCAAGGAAAAGGTTAAGAGATGGCACGACAAACGAATACAGAAACGAGAGTTCAATGTAGGTGATTATGTCTTGCTATACAATTATCGTTTGAGATTCTTTGCAGGCAATCTTCTCTCTAAATGGGAAGGTCCCTATGTTGTCAAGGAAGTATATCGTTCCGGTGCCATCAAAATCAATAACACGAAGGAAATTTTCCTAGAGTGGTAAATGGGCAAAGAATCAAGCATTACATCTCTGGTACTCCCATAAATGTTGAGACCAATATCATCAATGTCATAACTCCACAGGAGTACATAAGGGATGTTTATCAGCCTGTTTTAGACCTTGAAAACGAAGATGCATCTGTTTCGGCAAGAAATTGGACTCCGATACTTTTCCAATAGGAAATTTCCTCAGTTTTGGAATTTTTGGGAAATTAGAAAAATAAAAAGCAGTCCGGAGAGCAAATGAGGCAGCCACAAGGGCCCACTCCGCCACCACCCCCTGGTGGCGGTGGGCAAGCTTGTGGGCACCTCGTGTGCCTCCCGGACTCCATTTTCTGGCGGAGGACTCCTTTTGGCCCAGAAAAAATCAATATATAGTCACCCGAAGGTTTTGATCTCCATATCGCGTAGTTTTCCTCTGTTTTCGTTTCGAGCTTGTTTCTGCCACAGATCTAGATCATCATGACTTCCCTAAACGCTCCTAAGGACAAGATCTTCGAGAAGGTCATCAATCCCTACCTCACGGAAGTGCTGAAATACCCTCAATCTATCAAGATGAGCGAGGGGATGTTGCACATCCGTGATGTGGAGGGGCCTAAGAAGACCCGAAGCATGGAGACGAGGCTCGAAGCAATGGAGCAACAAGTCTTCAAGTGCCAAGGGATGGTGGAGTGTGGACTCAACGCCAACCACACGATGATCACAGAGTTCACTAGAAATCACAAGATGGATGCCATTGACATTGGGAAACACCTCTCGAGGCTCTACGATAGGGTTGACGAACTTCAGGGCAGATCTATGACTTGCAGAACCAAAATTGTGAGTATGAGTATAGATTTAAATCAATAAGGTTGGCTGCAGATTTGAGGATTCCGGCGACTCATTTATCTTGCCATGATGGAGCACCTATGCCTTGGAAGACGGAGGATCAGACTACTCCGACAACAACACCACCATCACCACCAAAGGAAGACAACTAAGCATTGGTATGGGCAATCCCCTTGGCTTCTGCCAAGCTTGGGGGAGTTGCCCCGGTATCGTATCACCTTTATATATTTTGCTTTTACCTTTGTTTTAGTTCTTTCCTTTTCAGTTTTTATTTCTTCTTTTAAAGGAATAAGTATTTAGTTTTTAGTTTGAGTCTTTTTACTTTTGTCTCTCCCCCGATGTATTCGAGCTTACGTGCTATATAATAAAGAGTGTCATAGTCAAGAGCTTTGCTTTGTGCCATGATCAATAGTATGAAAAGAACGATAGCATGAAAGATCATGAGACGATCTTATGGAAAGTGATAACTTCACTTATGACACGTATGATGATTGAAACTTGTTGAGAATAAATCAACATAGACATTAGTCATTGTTGCAATTAATAAGAAGTAATAAGGAAAGAGAGGTTCACATATAAATATATCAGCTTAGACACTTTTTGCAATTGTGAGCACTCACCAAACTATTACATGCCTAGGAGCAGATGTTGGACAAGGAAGACAACATAATGAATTGTGTTCGTTTGGTTCCAAACAATGTTATATGATTAGAGATCCCTTAGCATGTGACGATTGCTTCCACCTCATATTAGCCAAAACTCCCGCACCAAGTAGAGATACTACTTGTGCATCCATAAACCTCCAACCCAGTTTTGCCATGAGAGTCCACCATACCTACCTATGGATTGAATAAGATCCTTCAAGTAAGTTGTCATTGGTGCAAGCAATAAAAATAGCTCTCTAATATGTATGATCTATTAGTGTGTGGAAAATAAGCTTTGTACGAACTTGTGATGAGGAAGACATAAAAGCGATAGACTGCATAATAAAGTTATTTGTCACAGGAGGCAATATAAAGTGACGTTCCTCCGCACTAAGAGGACACACATTCAAACCTCCAAAGCGCATGACAACCTCTGCTTCCCTCTGCGAAGGGCCTATCTTGTACCTTTACTTTTTACCCTTGTAAGAGTCATGGTGATCATCACCAATTCCCTTTTTGCCTTTGTCTTGGCTACCGTCACATGCTTGGGAAAGATCTATATTCATATATCAACTTGGAGTTGAGTACTCATGCTTTATTATTGTTGACTTTACCCTTGAGGTAAATGGTTGGGAGGCAAAACTATATGCCCCTATCTTCCTCTGTGTTCAGCTGAAACTTTGACACCATGAGCACCACGTGAGTTGTAACAATTGTGGAAAACGAAAGAGATGATTGAGTATGTGGGTTTGCCTTACAAGCTCTTATTTGACTCTTTCTGATGTTGTGATAAATTGCAATTGCTTCAATGACTATGGATTATTGTTGGTTACTTCTCGGTAAGGTTTTTGCTTCATGCTTTGCTTTGTGAAGGAATTGTTACTTTCCCATAAGAATCTTTATGATATATTGTTGTTCTATGTGTGATCATGATGCCCTCATGTCCGTATTATGTTTTATCGACACCTTCGTCCCTCAACATGTGGACATGTTTATGGAACTTGGTTTTCGCTTGAGGACAAGCGAGGTCTAAGCTTGGGGGAGTTGATACGTCCATTTTGCATCATGCTTTCATGTTGATATTTATCGCTTTTTGGGCTGTTATATTACTTGTGGTACCATATTTATGCCTTTTCTCTCTTATTTTGCAAGGTTTATTTGAAGAGGGAGAATTCAGGCAGCTGGAATTCTGGACTGGAAGAGGAGCAAATCCTAGTCCACTATTTTGCACATCTCCAAATGCCCTGAAAATTTACGTGGATTTTTTCTGGAATATATTAAAAATACTGGGCGAAAGAACTACCAGAGGGGGGCCACCAGGGCCCCACAAGCCCCCACTCTGCCACCACCTCCTGGTGGCGGTGGGCAAGCTTGTGGGCTGCCTGAAGGCCCACTAGCCCCCCTCTTTCGCTATATGAAGCGTCCTGGTCTGGAAAAAATCAAGGGGGAGCTTTTTTGTGGTTTCACCGCCGCCATGAGGCGGAACTTGAGCAGATCCAATCTAGAGCTCCGGCAGGACGATCCTGCCGGGGAAACTTCCCTCCCGGAGGGGGAAATCGTCGCCATCGTCATCACCAACACTCCTCTCGTCGGAGGGGAGGCATCTTCATCAACATCTTCATCAGCACCATCTCCTCTCCAATCCCTAGTTCATCTCTTGTAATCAATCTTCTTCTTGCGACTCCGATTGGTACTTGTAAGGTTGCTAGAAGTGTTGATTACTCTTTGTAGTTGATGCTAGTTGTATTATTTGGTGGAAGAGTTTATGTTCATATCCTTGATGCTATTCATTACACCTCTGGTCATGATTATGATTATGTCTTGTGAGTAGTTACTTTTGTTCCCGAGGACATGGGATAAGTCATGCTGATAATAGTCATGTGAATTTGATATTCGTTCGGTATTTTGATATGATGTATGTTGTCTTTTCCTCTAGTGGTGTTATGTGAACGTCGACTACATAACACTTCACCATATTTGGGCCTAGAGGAAGGCATTGGGAAGTAGTAAGTAGATGATGGGTTGCTGGAGTGACAGAAGCTTAAACCCCAGTCTATGCATTGCTTCGTGAGGGGCTGATTTGGATCCACTAGTTTAATGCTATGGTTAGACTTTGTCTTAATTCTTCTTTTGTAGTTGCGGATGCTTGCGAGAGAGGTTAATCATAAGTGGGATGCTTGTCCAAGTAAGGGCAGTACCCAAGCGCCGGTCCACCCACATATCAAACTATCAAAGTAACGAACGCGAATCATATGAACATGATGAAACTAGCATGACAGAAATTCCCGTGTGTCCTCGAGAGCGTTTTTCCTCCTATAGGACATTGTTCAAGCTTGTCCCTTGCTACAAAAGGGATTGGGCCACTTGCTACACCGTTTCTACTACTTGTTACTTGTTACTTTTTTCTTGCTACGTTTCACCTCGCTACACAATCACTTGTTACCGCTACTTTCAGTGCTTGCAGTTATTGCCTTGCTGAAATCCATTTATCAGAGCCTTCTGCTCCTCATTGGGTTCGACACTCTTACTTATCGAAAGGACTACGATTGATCCCCTATACTTGTGGGTCATCAGCTACGTTAACAAAAGTACTTCCCTGGCAATGGTGCCAGAGATCCTTCTGTCGTCTCTTGAGCTTGCGTTTGTTTTTCCCTTGAAGAGGAAATGGTGATGCAACACAGGAGCAGTAAGTATTTCCCTCAGTTTGATAACTAAGGTATCATTCCAGTAGGAGAATCTCGTCAAGTCCAGAGTACCTGCACAAAAAAAAACTTGCACCCAACGCTATAAAGGGGTTGTCAATCCCTTCAAGATTGATTGCAAAGTGAGATCCGAAGGCGGAAAGTGCAACGAAGTAAAAAGTGTAAGGCTAAAAATAAGGTGTGGAGTAGACCCGGGGGCCATAGTGTTCACTAGAGGCTTCTCTCAAAATAGCAAGTATTACGGTGGGTGAACAAATTACTGTCGATCAATTGATAGAACCGGGCAAAGTCATGACGATATCTAAGGCAATGATCATACATATAGGCATCACGTCCGAGACAAGTAGACCGATACTTTCTACATCTACTACTATACTCCACACATCGACCGCTATCCAGCATGCATCTAGTGTATTAAGTTCATGACGAACAGAGTAACGCTTTAAGCAAGATGACATGATGTAGAGGGATAATCTCAAACCAATGATGAGAACCCCATCTTTTTACCCTTGATGGCAACAACACGATGCGTGCCTCGCTACCCCTTCTGACACTGGGTGAGGTCACCGCACGGTATGAACCCAAAACCAAGCACTTCTCCCATTGCAAGAATCATAGATCTAGTTGGACAAACAAAACCCACAACTCGAAGAGAATTGCAAGGATATGAAATCATGCATAAGAGAGATCAGAAGAAGCTCAAATAAGATTCATAGATAATGTGATCATAAATCCACAATTCATCGGATCTCGACAAACACACCGCAAAAGAAGATTACATCGGATAGATCTCCATGAAGATCATGGAGAACTTTGTATTGAAGATCCAAGAGAGAGAAGAAGCCATCTAGCTACTAGCTATGGACCCGTAGGTCTATGGTGAACTAGTCACGCATCATCGAAGAGGTCATGGTGTTGATGAAGAGGCCCTCTGTATCCGAATCCCCCCTCCGGCAGGGCACCAGAACGTGCCCCAGATGGGATCTTGCGGAGACAGAAGCTTGCGGCGGCGGAAAAGTACTTTCGATGATCTCCTGAATTTTTATGGAATTTTTGGGAATATATAGGCGCAAAACCTATGGCAAAGGAGCCTCAGGGAGCCCACAAGCTAGGGGGCCGCGGGCTCCCCCTGGCCGCGCCATGAGGGCTTGTGGGGTCCCTGGTGAGCCCCTGCCCTGATTCTCCGGCTCTCTGATCTTTTTCTGTGCCGAAAAAAATCTTTTTGGCAGTTTCATTCCGTTTGGACTCCGTTCAAAATCCTCCTCTGAAATGGGTCAAAACATGGAAAAAACAGGAACTGACACTTGGCACTGAGTTAATAAGTTAGTCCCAAAAAATATATAAAAGGCATACAAAACATCCAAAGTTTGACAAGATAATAGCATGAAACCATCAAAAATTATAGATACGTTGGAGACGTATCAAGCATCCCCAAGCTTAACTCCTGCTCGTCCTCGAGTAGGGAAGTGATAAAGAATGAATTTTTGATGTGGAATGCTAGCTAGCATAGTTGTTCTTTGCAACTTCTTTCACGTGACATGAATGTTCAGATCCGTAAGATTCAAAACAATAGTTTGCTATTGACATGAAAAAATAATAATTCAAGCAAGCTAGCAAGGTAATCATGACCTTTCAAAATAACAAGGCCAAGGAAAGTTATCCCTACAAAATCGTATAGTCTGGCTATGCTCCATCATCCTCACACAACTAATGTAAATCATGCACAACCCCGGTATTGGCCAAGTAATTGTTTTCGCACTCTTACTTTCTCAAACTTTTTATAACTATGACGCAATACATGAGCGTGAGCCATGGATATAGCACTATAGGTGGAATAGAGTGTGGTGGTGGTTGTGAGACAAAAAGGAGGAGATGGTCATATTGACTCAGCGTATCAAAGGGCTATGGAGATGCCCATTAATAGATATCAATGTGAATGAGTAGGGATTGCCATACAAGGGATGCACTAGAGCTATAAGTATGTGAAAGCTCAAAAGGAGAACTAGTTGCTATGCATCCAACTTGCTTGCTCACGAAGACCTAGGGCAATTTTGAGGAAGCCCATCATTGGAATATACAAGCGAAGTTATATAATGAAGATTCCCACTAGCATATGGTAGTGACAAAGCTAGAATCTCTCAATCATGAAGAACATGGTGCTAATATGAAGCACAAGTGTGGAAAAAGATAGTAGCATTGTCCCTTCTCTCTTTTTCTCTTTTTTTTATTTGGGCTCTTAGGCCTCTTTTTTTTCTTTTTTCTTTTTTCTTTTCTTTTTTTATTTTATTTTTGGGCTCTTTGGCCTTTTTTATTATTTCCTCACATGGGACAATGCTCTAATAATAATGATCATCACACTTTTATTTACTCACAACTCAAAGCTTAGAACGATGATGACTCTATAGGAAATGCCTCCGGCAGTGTACCGGGATGTGCAACGATCTAGCTTGGCGTATGATGTTGAAACATCCCGCTAGCTATCTTACGATCATGCAATGGCAATATGAGAGTGACGTCACAAGTCATGAGACGGAACGGTGGGAGTTGCATGGCAATATATCTCGGAATGGCTATGAAAATGCCATAGTAGGTAGGTATGGTGGCTGTTTTGAGGAAGGCATATGGTGGGTTTGTGTACCGGCGAAAGTTGTGCGACACTAGAGAGGCTAGCAATGGTCGAAGGTGAAAGTGCATCTATACCATGGACTCACATTAGTCATAAAGAACTCACATACTTGTTTGCGAAAGTTTTTATTAGTAATCGAAACAAAGTGCTAAACGCATACTCCTAGGGGAAGGGTTGGTAAGTGTTAACCATTGCGCGATCCCGACCTCAACACAAAGGATGACAATCAATAGATCAATTATGCTCCGACTTCCTAACATAGCGGTTCACCATACATGCATGATACGGGAATCACTAACTTCAACACAAGTATTTATAGATTCACAACACCCTACTAACATAACTCTTAATATTACCGAATCCACGTCTCAAAACTAATTGAGAGGAATCAAGACTTCTCTTTCTACTCAATGCACATGAAGATGGAGGTTTTTGTATCCTCTTTGGGTACCTATCACCTTTGGGACTACTTTCATAGCATAAGCCAACTACCAAGTCACGCACCGCCGTGCTCTAAAATATATAAGTGAATCACATAGAGCAAAATTATCTAGCTCAAAAGATATAAGTGAAGCACTATGAGCATTCTAGTAAAATCACGATGAGTGCATGTCTCTCTCTCTCAAAAAGGTGTGCAGCAAGGATGATTGGGACACAACAAAAAAAAAGACTCCTACGATACAAGACGCTCCAAGCAAAAGACATATCATGTGGTGAATAAAAATATAGCTCCAAGTAATGTTACCGATGGATTGAAGACGAAAGAGAGAATGCCTTCCGAGGGCATCCCCAAGCTTAGGCTTTTTGGTGACCTTGAATTTGGCTTGGGATGCCTTGGGTATACCCAAGCTTGAGCTCTTTCCACTCCTTATATCTTTGTCCATGAGAACATCACCCAAAACTTGAAAACTTCACAACACAAAACTTAAACAGAAACTCGTGATAACATTAGCACAAGAAAACAAACTACCACCTCTTTTGGTACTGTAGAAAACTTGAATTCTATCTATATTGGTGTTGAGCTACTGTATTCTCACTTTTCCATGGCTAGTACCCCCCGATACTAACCATAGTTTCATCAAAACAAGCAACCAACTCAACAAAAATAGAATCTGTCAAAAAGAGACCAGTCTGTAGCAATATGTATACTTCGTATACTTCTGTTACCTCAAAAATTCTGAACAATTACGACTGCCTGGGAAAAAGGCATATCAACCAGCAGCAAAAAGAATCAACTAAAAATCTATTTCTGAATAAAAATGAAAAATCATCTCGTGAGCGAATAGTTTCTGTCTTTTTCCAGCAGGATCAAACAACCATTACCAAGACTAATCATAAAGGTTTTGCTTGGCTCAAACACAAAAAGAAACAAAAAAAACAATCACAAGAGAATTATGAAAGTGTGGACGCAACAAAACAGAAAGAAAAGGATAAATTCATTGGCTTGCCTCCCAACAAGCGCTATTGTTTAACGCCCTTAGCTAGACATAAAAGCGATAGAATCACGTATCGTCGTCTTTGGTGCTCAAACCATAAGTGGTCCTCATCATGGATTCATAAGGCAATCTTATTTTCTTTCTAGGAAAGTGCTCCATGCCCTTCTTTAAAGGAAATTGACATCTAATATTCCCTTCCTTCATATCGATGATAGCACCGATAGTCCTTAGGAAAGGTCTACCAAGAATAATAGGGCATGTAGGATTGCAATCAATGTCAAGCACAATGAAATCCATGGGTACATAGTCCTATTTGCAATAATAAGAACATCATTGATCCTTCCCATGGGTTTCTTGACAGTAGAATCCGCAAGATGCAAATTAAGAGAACACTCTTCAATCTCATTAAAACCCAGAACATCACATAAAGACTTTGGAATCGCGGAAACACTAGCACCCAAATCACACAAAGCATTGCATTCATAGTTTTTGATTTTGATTTTGATAGTAGGTTTCCACTCATCATGAAGCTTTCTAGGGATAGAGACTTCCAATTCAAGTTTCTCTTCAAGAGATTTTATCATAGCTTCGACGATATGATCGGTAAAGGCCTTGTTTTGGCTATAAGCGTGTGGAGAGTTTAGCATGGATTGCATCAAGGAGATGCATTCAATCAAGGAGCAACTATCATAATTGAATTCCTCGAAATCCAAGGTAGTAATTTCATTACTACTCAAAGTTTTAATATCTTCTACTCCACTTTCAATGCTTTTAGCATCAAGATAGATGGACTCCGAATCATTGGGGCACTTTTCAACCAAAGTGGATTCATATCCAGCTCCATAATCATTTGGTTTGACACAATAAAACAAAGATTCAATGGGAGTCACACCAAGCACTTTAAGATCTTCGTGATTCTTATCACGAGAACACACCTTTTTAAGCCATTCATGTCTAGCACGAATTTGGGCGGTTCTTTCTTTGCTCTCAATCATGGAAACACGCATAGCTTTCAAAGTTTCATTCATATTGATCTTGGGAGGAGCACATCTAACTTTCAAAGCATCAACATCACTAGACATTCTATCAACGCTCTTAGCCAAATCGTCAATTTTGAGTAGTTTTTTCTCTATGGACGCATTGAAATTTTTTTGTGAGTTGATAAACTCTTTGATATTACTCTCTAGATCAGAGGGTAATCTATTGTAATTTCCATGAGTATTGTTGTAGGAGTTGCCAAAGTTGTTAGAGGAGTTACTAGGAAAAGGCCTAGGAACATAATTTCCTCTAAAAGCATTGTTGTTGCCAAAATTATTCCTACCAACAAAATTAACGTCCAAGCTAGCGTTGCTACTCTCAATCAAAGAAGACAAGGGCATATCATTAGGATCTAAAGGAGCACTTCTACTAGCAACCAAATTCATTAACTCATCCATCTTAGCACTCAACGAGTTAATTTCTTCTATAGCGTGTACCTTCTTACTAGTAGGTGACCTTTCAATGTGCCACTGAGAGTAGTTCATCATGATATTGTCTAGGAGCTTTGTGGCCTCCCCTAACGTGATTTCCATGAACGTTCCACCTAAGGCGGAGTCCAAGATATTTCTAGAAGCAAAATTCAAGCCAGCGTAAAAGATTTGAATAATCATCCAAAGACTCAAGCCATGAGCGGGACAATTTCTAATCATCAATTTCACTCTCTCCCAAGATTGTGCAACATGTTCATGATCAAGTTGATTGAAATTCATGATATCATTACTGAGAGAGATGATCTTAGCCGGCGGAAAATACTTGGAAATATAAGCATCTTTGCATTTATCCCAAGAATCGATACTATTTTTGGGCAAAGACGAAAACCAAGTTTTTGCGCGATCTCGCAACGAGAAAGGAAAAAGCTTCAATTTAATCACATCATTATCCACATATTTCTTCTTTTGCATATCGCAAAGCTCAATGAAGGTATTGAGATGGGATGCGGCATCTTCACTAGGAAGGCCAGAGAATTGCTCTTTCATAACAAGATTCAGCAAAGCGGCATTGATTTCGTATGACTCCGCACTAGTGGGGGGAGCAATCGGAGTACTAATAAAGTCATTATTACTAGTATTCGAGAAGTCACAAAGTTTGGTGTTTTCAGTCATGGTGACTTCAGCAAAGAAGCAAGCACACAAGCGAACAAAGAGCAAGCGAGGAAAAAGGGCGAACGAAAAGGCGAACGAAAAAAAGGCAAACGAAAAAGGCAAATTGGTGAACTAGGGGTGAGGAAAACGAGAGGCAACTGGCAAACAAAGTAAATGCAAGAGATGAGTTTGCAACACCTACTTGGATGAGTTCTTGACTTGATCCTCCCCGGCAACGGCGCCAGAAATCCTTATGCTACGTCAACAAAAGTACTTCCCTGGCAATGGTGCCAGAGATCCTTCTGTCGTCTCTTGAGCTTGCATTGGTTTTTCCCTTGAAGAGGAAAGGGTGATGCAGCACAAGAGCAGTAAGTATTTCCCTCAGTTTGAGAACCAATGTATCAATCCAGTAGGAGAATCTCGTCAAGTACAGAGTACCTGCGCAAACACAAAAGAGCTTGCACCCAACGCTATAAAGGGGTTGTCAATCCCTTCAAGATTGATTGCAAAGTGAGATCTGAAGGCGGAAAGTGCAACGAAGTAAAAAGTGTAAGGCTGAAAATATGGTGTGGAGTAGACCCGGGGGCCATAGTGTTCACTAGAGGCTTCTCTCAAAATAGCAAGTATTACGGTGGGTGAACAAATTACTGTCGAGCAATTGATAGAACCGCGCAAAGTCATGACGAGATCTAAGGCAATGATCATACATATAGGCATCACGTCCGAGACAAGTAGACCGGTACTTTCTGCATCTACTACTATTACTCCACACATCGACTGCTATCCAGCATGCATCTAGTGTATTGAGTTCATGACGAACAGAGTAACGCTTTAAGCAAGATGACATGATGTAGAGCGATAATCTGAAACCAATGATGAAAACCCCATCTTTTTACCCTTGATGGAAACAACACGATGCGTGCCTCGCTACCCCTTCTGTCACTGGGTGAGGTCACTGCACGGTATGAACACAAAACCAAGCACTTTTCCCATTGCAAGAATCATAGATCTAGTTGGCCAAATAAAACCCACAACTCGAAGAGAATTACAAGGATATGAAATCATGCATAAGAGAGATCAGAAGAAGCTCAAATAAGATTCATAGATAATCTGATCATAAATCCACAATTCACCGAATCTCGACAAACACACCGCAAAAGAAGATTACATCGGATAGATCTCCATGAAGATCATGGAGAACTTTGTATTAAAGATCCAAGAGAGAGAAGAAGCCATCTAGCTACTAGCTATGGACCCGTAGGTCTATTGTGAACTACTCACGCATCATCGGAGAGGTCATGGTGGTTATGAAGAAGCCCTCCGTATCTGAATCCCCCTTCCGACAGGGCACGAGAACGTGCCCCAGATGCGATCTTGCGGAGACAGAAGCTTGCGGCGGCAGAAAAGTACTTTCGATAATCTCCTGATTTTTTATGGAATTTTTGGGAATATATAGGCGCAAAACTTAGGGAAAAGGAGCCTCAGGGAGCCCACAAGCCAGGGGGCCGCGGGCTCCCCCGTGGCCGTGCCATGAGGGCTTGTGGGGTCCCTGGTGAGCCCCTGCCCTGATTCTCTGTCTCTCCGATCTTTTTCTGTTCGAGAAAAAATCTTTTTGGCAATTTCATTCCGTTTGGACTCCATTCAAAATCCTCCTCTCAAAGGGGTCAAAAGCATGGAAAAAACAGGAACTAACACTTGGCACTGAGTTAATAAGTTAGTCCCAAAAAATATATAAAAGGCATACAAAACATCCAAAGTTTGACAAGATAATAGCATGAAACCATCAAAAAATATAGATACGTTGGAGACGTATCAAGCATCCCCAAGCTTAACTCGTGCTCGTCCTCGAGTAGGGAAGTGATAAAGAATGAATTTTTGATGTGGAATGCTACCTAGCATAGTTGTCCTTTGCAACTTCTTTCACGTGACATGAATGTTCAGATCCATAAGATTCAAAACAATAGTTTGCTATTGACATGAAAACAATAATACTTCAAGCAAACTAGCAAGGTAATCAAGACCTTTCAAAATAACAAGGCCAAGGAAAGTTATCCCTACAAAATCATATAGTCTGGCTATGCTCCATCATCCTCACACAACTAATGTAAATCATGCACAACCCCGGTATTGGCCAAGTAATTTTTTTCGCACTCTTACTTTCTCAAACTTTTTATAACTATAACGCAATACATGAGTGTGAGCCATGGATATAGCACTATAGGTGGAATAGAGTGTGGTGGTGGTTGTGAGACAAAAAGGAGGAGATGGTCACATTGACTCGGCGTATCAAAGGGCTATGGAGATGCCCATTAATAGATATCAATGTGAATGAGTAGGGATTGCCATACAAGGGATGCACTAGAGCTATAAGTATGTGAAAGCTCAAAAGGAGAACTAGTCGGTGTGCATCCAACTTGCTTGCTCACGAAGACCTAGGGCAATTTTGAGAAAGCCCATCATTGGAATATACAAGCGAAGTTATATAATGAAGATTCCCACTGGCATATGGTAGTGACAAAGCACGAAGCTCTCAATCATGAAGAACATGGTGTAAATATGAAGCACAAGTGTGGAAAAAGATAGTAGCATTGTCCCTTCTCTCTTTTTCTCTTTGGCTTATTCCAACAAGTTTTGTACGGTATTAGTCACTGATTTTGGGTCCTGTTGCGGTCCTAATGTTTCAGGAACCATGGGGTGCGGTTACGGGGAATTCAGCAAGACACGCAGTTTTGGCCTATTCCGGCCAGTTTTGTATGCTATTACTCACTGATTTTGGGTCCTGATGCGATCCGAACGTATCGGGAACCCTGGGGTCCGATAACGGGGAACTCGTCAGAACTCACAGTTTTGGCCTATTCCGGCTAGTTTTGTATGCTATTACTCACTCATTTTGGTTCCTGCTGCGATCCGAACGTTTCAGGAACCCCAGGGTTCGGTTACGAGGAACTCAACAAAACTCACAGTTTTGGCCTATTCCGGCCAGTTTTGTATGTTATTACTCACTGATTTTGGGTCGTGCTACGATCTGAATGTTTCGCGAACCCCGGGGTCCTCTTTCGGAGAACTCGTCAAAACTCACCGTTTTGGCCTATTGTGGGCAATTTTGTATGCTATTAGCCACTTATTTTGGGTCCTGCTGCGATCCGAACATTCCGGGAACCCCAGGGTCCGTGTACGGGAACTCGTCAAAACTCACAGTTTTGGCCTATTCTGGCCAGTTTTGTATGCTATTAGTCACTGATTTTGGGTCTCGATGTGATCTGAATGTTTTGGGAACTTCGGGGTCCGGTTACGGGGAACTCATCAAAACTCGCATTTTTGGCCTATTCTGGCCAGTTTTATAAGCTATTAGTCACTGATTTTGGATCCTACTGCGATCCGAACGTTTTAAGAACACCGGGGTCCGGTAACGGGGTACTCGTTCAAACTCGCAGTTTTGGCCTATTCCGGCGAGTTTTGTATGCTATTACTCACTGAATTTAGGTCCTGCCATGATTCGAACGTTTCGGGAACCCCGGGATCCGGTTACGGGGTACTCATCAAAACTCGTAGTTTTGGCCTATTCCGGCTAGTTTTGTATGCTATTACTCATTGATTTTGGGTCCTACTGCAATCCAAATGTTTTGAAAACCCCGGGGTCCGGTTACGGGGAACTCCCCAAAACATGCAGTTTTGGCCTATTCTGGCAGTATTGTATTTTATTACTCACTGATTTTGGGTCCTGCTGTGATCCAAAAGTTTTGCGAACCGCGGGGTCTGGTTATGGGGAACTCGTCAAAACATGCAGTTTTGGCCTATTCTTGCCAGTTTTGTATGCTATTACTCACTGATTTTGGGTCCTGCTGCGATCCGAACGTTTTGGGAACTGTGGGAACCGGTTACGGGGAACTCGTCAAAACTCGCAGTTTTGGCTTATTCCGGCAACTTTTGTATGGTATTAGTCACTGATTTTGGGTCCTACTATGGTCCTAATGTTTCGAGAACCGTGGGGTCCGGTTATGGGGAACTCATCAAGACACGGAGTTTTGGCCTATTCGAGCCAGTTTTGTATGCTATTACTCACTCATTTTGAGTCATGATGCGATCCGAACGTATCGGGAACCCCGGGGTTCAGTAACGGGGAACTCGTCGAAACTCACAGTTTTGGCCTATTCCGGCTAGTTTTGTATGCTATTACTCACTGATTTTGGGTCCTGCTGCGATCCGAACGTTTCGGGAACCACGGGGTTCGGTTACGAGGAACTCAACAAAACTCACAGTTTTGGCCTATTCCGGCCAGTTTTGAATGCTATTACTCAATGATTTTAGGTCCTGCTGCGATTCGAATGGTTCGCAAACCCCGGGATCCTCTTTCGGAGAACTCGTCAAAACTCACAGTTTTGGCCTATTGTGGGCAATTTAGTATGCTATTAGCCACTGATTTTGGGTCCTACTGCGATCCGAACATTCTGGGAACCCAGGGTCCTCTTACGGGGAACTCGTCAAAACTCGCAATTTTGGCCTATTCCGGTCAGTTTTCTATGCTAGTAGTCACTAATTTTGGGAGTTGCTGCGATCCGAATGTTTCGGGAAACCCCGGGGTCCGGTTACGGGGAACTCCTCAAAACTCGCAGTTTTGGCTTATCCTGGCCAGTTTTGTATGCTATTAGTCACTGATTTTGGATCCTGCTGCGATTCGAATGTTTTGGGAACACCGGGGTCCGTTAACGGGGTACACGTCCAAACACGTAGTTTTGGCCTATTCTGGCCAGTTTTGTCTGCTATTACTCACTGATTTTAGGTCCTGCTGCGATCCGAATGTTTCGGGAACCCCGGGATCCAGTTACGGGGAACTCGTCAAAACTCGTAGTTTTGGCCTATTCCGGCTAGTTTTGTATGCTATTACTCACTAATTTTGGGCCCTGCTGTGATCCGAACATTTCGGAAACCCCGGGGTCGAGTTACGGGAACTCGTCAAAACTCGCAGTTTTGGCCTATTCCGGCCAGTTTTGTATGCTATTATTCACTTATTTTGGGTCCGGCGGGATCTGAGTGTTTCGGGAACCCCGTGGTCCGCTTACGGGGAGCTCATCAAAACTCGCAGTTTTGTCCTATTCTGGCCAGCTTTGTGTACTTACTCATTGATTTTGGGTCGTGCTTCGATCCGAACGTTTCGCGAACCCCGGGGTCCGGTTACAGGGAAGTCATCAAGACTCGCATTTTGGCCTATTTTGGCCAGTTTTGTATTTTATTACTCAATGATTTTGGGTCCAGCTGCGATCCAAACGTTTTGCGAACCGCGGGGTTCGGTCACGGGGAACTCGTCAAAACATGCAGTCTTGGCCTATTCTGGCCAGTTTTGTATGCTATTACTCACTGATTTTGGGTCCTACTGCGATCCGAACATTTCGGGAACCGTTGGAACCGTTTACGGGGAACTCGTCAAGAATCGCAGTTTTGGCTTATTCCGGCCAGTTTTGTATGGTCGTGCAGTGGTCCTAATGTTTCGGGAACCCTGTTGTCCGGTTACGGGGAACTCATCAAGACACGCAGTTTTGGCCTATTCTAGCCAGTTTTGTATGCTATTACTCATTGATATGGGGTCCTGACGCGATCCGAACGTTTCGGGAACCCCGGGTCCGATAACGGGGAACTCGTCAAAACTCACAGTTTTGGCCTATTCCGGCTAGTTTTCTATGCTATTGCTCACTGATTTTGGGTCCTGCTGCGATCCGAACGTTTCGGGAACCACGGGGTTCGGTTACGGGGAACTCGTCAAAACTCATAGTTTTGGCCTTTTCCAGCCAATTTTGTATGATATTACTCACTTATTTTTGGTCCTATTGCGATCCGAATGTTTGGCGAACCGCGGGGTCCTCTTTCGTAGAACTCGTCAAAACTCACAGTTTTGGCCTATTGTGGGCAATTTATTATGCTATTAGTCACTGATTTTGGGTCCTGCCGCGATGTGAACATTCCGGGAACCCCATGGTCCGGTTACGGGGAACTCGTCAAAACTCATAGTTTTGGCATATTCTGGCCAGTTTTGTATGCTATTATTCACTCATTTTGGGTCGCGATGTGATACGAATGTTTCAGGAACCCTGGGGTCCGGTTACGGGGAACTCGCCAATACTCGCAGTTTTGGCCTATTCCGGCCAGTTTTGTGTGCTATTAGTCACTGATTTTAGGTCCGGTAGGATCCGAACGTCTCGGGAACCACTCGGTTCAGTTAAGTGGAAAACTCGTCAAAACTCGTAGTTTGGCTTATTCCGGCCAGTTTCGTATGCTATAAGTCACTGATTTTGGGTCCTACTGCGATCCGAATGTTTCGGGAAACCCCGGGGTCCGGTTACGGGGAACTCTTCAAAACTTGCAGTTTTGGCAATTCTGGCTAGTTTTGTATACTATTACTCACTGATTTCGGGTCCTTCCGCGATCCGAACGTTTCGTGAACCCCGGGGCCCGGTTACTTGGAACACATCAAAACTCGTAGTTTTGGCTTATTCCGGCTAGTTTTGTATGCTATTAGTCACAGTTTTTGGTCTTGCTGCGATCCGAATGTTTCGGGAACCCCGGGGTCCGGTTACGGGGAACTCCTGAAAACTCGCAGTTTTGGCCTATTCTGGCCAGTATTGTATGCTATTAGTCACTGATTTTGGGTCCTCGTGCGATCTGAACGTTTCGGGAGCGCTGGGGTTCGGTAACGGGGTACTCGTCGAAACTCGCAGTTTTGGCCTATTCCGTCCAGTTTTGTATGATCTTGGGTCGTGCTGCGATCCGAACGTTTCGGGAACCCTTGGATACGGTTACGTGGAAGTCGTCATAACTCACAGTTTTGGCCTATTCCGGCTAGTTTTGTATGCTATTACTCACTGATTTTGGGCCTTGCTGTAATCCGAACGTTTCGGGAACCCCGGGGTCCGGTTATGGGGAACTCGTCAAAACTCACAGTTTTGGCCTATTCCGGTCAGTTTTGTATGCTATTAGTCACTGATTTTGGGTCCGACGAGATCTGAATGTTTCGGGAACCCCGTGGTCCGGTTATGGGGAGCTCATCAAAACTCTTAGTTTGGGCCTATTCTGGCCAGCTTTGTATGCTATTACTCATAGATTTTGGGTCCTGCTCCGATGTGAATGTTTTGGAAACCCCGGGGTCCGGTTATGGGGAGCTCGCCAAAACATGCAGTTTTGGCCTATTTCGGCAGTATTGTATTTTATTACTCACTCATTCTGGTTCCTGGTGTGATCCGAACGTTTCGCGAACCGCGGGGTCCGGTTACGGGGAACTCGTCAAAATTGAAGTTTTGGCCTATTCTCGCTAGTTTTGTATGCTATTACTCACTGATTTGGGGTCCTGCTGCGATCCTAATGTTTCGGGAACCCTGGGATCCGGTTACGGGGAATTCATCAAAACATGCAGTCTTGGCCTATTCTGGTCAGTTTTGTATGCTATTATTCACTGATTTTGGGTCCTCCCGCGATCCAAACATTTCGGGAACCGTGGGATCCGTTTACGGGGAACTCGTCAAGACTCGCAGTTTTGGCTTATTCCGGCCAGTTTTGTATGGTCGTGCCGCGGTCCTAATGTTTCGGGAACCCTGTTGTCCGGTTACGGGGAACTCATCAAGACACGAAATTTTGGCCTATTCTAGCCACTTTTGTATGCTATTACTCATTGGTTTGGGGTCCTGATGCGATCTGAATGTTTCGGGAACCCCGGGTCCGATAACGGGGAACTCGTAAAACTCACAGTTTTGGCCTATTCCGGCTAGTTTTCTATGCTATTACTCACTGATTTTGGGTCCTGCTGCGATCCGAACGTTTCGGGAACCCCGGGGTTCGGTTACGGGGAACTCGTCAAAACTCATAGTTTTGGCCTTTTCCAGCCAATTTTGTATGCTATTAGTCACTTATATTGGGTCCTATTGCGATCCGAATGATTCGCGAACCCGGGGTCCTCTTTCGGAGAACTCGTCAAAACTCACAGTTTTGGCCTATTTCGGGCAATTTTGTATGCTATTAGTCACTGATTTTGGGTCCTGCTGCGATCTGAACATTCCGGGAACACCATGGTCCGGTTACGGGGAACTCGTCAAAACTCATATTTTTGGCCTATTTTGGCTTGTTTTGTGTGCTATTAGTCACTCATTTTGGGTCCCGATGTGATACGAATGTTTCAGGAACCCCGGGGTCCGGTTACGGGGAACTCGCAAATACTCGCAGTTTTGGCCTATTCCGGCCAGTTTTGTATGCTATTAGTCACTGATTTTGGGTCCGGTGGGATCCGAACGTTTCGGGAACCACTAGGTTCAGTTAAGTGGAAAACTCGTCAAAACTCGTAGTTTTGGCTTATTCCGACCAGTTTTGTATGCTATAAGTCACTGATTTTGGGTCCTGCTGCGATCCGAATGTGTCGGGAAACCCCGGGGTCCGGTTACGGGGAACTCTTCAAAACTCCCAGTTTTGGCAATTCTGGCCAGTTTTGTATGCTATTACTCAGTGATTTTGGGTCCTGTTGCGATCCGAATGTTTCGGGAACCCCGGGGTCCGGTAATGGGGAACTCGTCAAAACTCGCAGTTTTGGCCTATTCCGGCCAGTTTTGTATGCTGTTAGTCACTGATTTCGGGTCCTGCTGCGATCCGAACGTTTCAGGAACCTAGGGTTCGGTTACGAGGAACTCAACAAAACTCACAGTTTTGGCCTATTCCGGCGAGTTTTTATGCTATTACTCAGTGATTTTGGGTCCTGCTGCGATCCGAATGTTTCGCGAACCCCGGGGTCCTCTTTCGGAGAACTCGTCAAAACTCACAGTTTTGGCCTATTGTGGGCAATTTTGTATGCTATTAGCCACTGATTTTGGGTCCTGCTGCGATCCGAACATTCCGGGAACCCCAGGGTCCGTATACGGGGAACTCGTCAAAACTCACAGTTTTGGCCTATTTTGGCAAGTTTTGTATGCCATTAGTCACTGACTTTGGGTCTCGATGTGATCTGAATGTTTCGGAAACCTCAGGGTCCGGTTACGGGGAATTCGTCAAAACTCGCAGTTTTGGCCTATTCTGGCCAGTTTTATAAGCTATTAGTCACTGATTTTGGATCCTGCTGCGATCCGAACGTTTTGGGAACACCAGGGTCCGGTAACGGGGTACTCGTTCAAACTCGTAGTTTTGGCCTATTCCGGAGAGTTTTGTATGCTACTACTCACTGAATTTAGATCCTGCTGTGATCCGAACGTTTCGGGAACCTAGGGATCCGGTTACGGGGAACTCGTCAAAACTCATAGTTTTGGTCTATTCCGGCCAGTTTTGTATGCAGTTAGTCATTGATTTTGGGCCGTGCTGTGATCCGAACGTTTCAGGAACCCCGGGCTGCGGTTACGGGGAACTTGTCAAAACTCACAGTTTTGGCCTATTCCGGCCAGTTTTGTATACTATTACTCACTTATTTTGGGTCCGGCGGGATCTGAATTTTTTGGGAACCCCTTGGTCCGGTTACGCGGAGCTCGTCAAAACTCGCAGTTTTGGCCTATTCTGGCCAGCTTTGTTTGGTATTACTCATTGATTTTGGGTCCTGCTGCGATCCGAACATTTCGTGAACCCCGGGGTCTGGTTACAGGGAACTCATCAAGACTCGCAGTTTTGGCCTATTCTGGCGAGTTTTGTATTTTATTACTCACTAATTTTAGGTCCTGCTGCGATCCGAACGTTTCGCGAACCGCGTGGTCCGGTTACGGGGAACTCATCAAAACATGCAGTCTTGGCCTATTCTCGCCAGTTTTGTCTGCCATTACTCACTGATTTTGGGTCCTGCTGCGATCGGGGAACTCGTCAAAACACGCAGTTTTGGGTTATTCCGGCCATTTTTGTATGGTATTAGTCACTGATTTTTGGTCCTGATGTGATCCAAACATTTCGGGAACCCTGTTGTCCTGTTACGGGGAACTCATCAAGACACGAGGTTTTGGCCTAGTCTAGCCAGTTTTGTATGCTATTACTCATCGATTTTGGGTCCTGATGCGATCCGAACGTTTCGGGAACCCCGGGGTCCGATAACGGGGAACTCGGTGAAACTCACAGTTTTGGCCTATTCTGGCTAGTTTTCTATGCTATTACTTACTGATTTTGGTGCCTGCTGCGATCCGAACGTTTGAGGAACCCCGGGGTTCAGTTACGGGGAAGTCGTCAAACCTTACAGTTTTGGCCTTTTCCAGCCAGTTTTGTATGCTATTACTCACTTATTTTGGGTCCTACCGCGATCCGAATGTTTCGCGAACCCCGGGGTCCTCTTTTGGAGAACTCGTCAAAACTCACAGTTTTGGTCTATTGTGGGCAATTTTGTACGCTATTAGTCACTGATTTAGGGTCCTGCTACGATCTGAACATTTCGGGTGTCGTGGTAACGATTCCGACAATAGAAAGAGGGTAGGATAACGAGCATGATCTATCAAGATGCACATGGGTGACACGGTGGTTTTAGCGAGTTCAGGCCTCTCACAGTGGAGATAACAACCCTACGTCTCGTGCTCCGGAGAACTTTGTTTTATCTGCCATGGACATGAGTTACATGGTATGGAGAGAGCCAGAGCTCCAGGGAAGGAATGAGCCCGCAGGGGGAGGCGAAGAAGAAGATGTCCCTAGCTATGTGGAGGGGGGTGGCTTATATAGAGTGCGCCACCTCCTCACCTCTTATGTTACAAGATGGGGCATTGATAACATAATGTCAGCCCACTACAGATGTCTTGCCGACTGTTGGTATTTGCATGACCGAGTGAGTCATACGGCCGAGTGGTTGACTGTCATCCGAGTGGATGGAATGTACTTGTCTGAGTGGATCCATACCGAGTGGATTAGATGTTGTCACGATCCAGTAGGAATTTCCCTTGTAGTCCTTAAACTAATAATGAGGTGCCCTTGGGTAGGACGTATTGGTCAGACCTATGACCCTACCCTAGGGATATATCCCCGTCATTAGCCCCCGAATGGATTAGGGTCCGAGTGGTGAAGGTGTCGATGTAAATCTTGTAGCAGCAGACGGAACTTGAATGTGCTTTAGGGCCTTGCAAAATTATGCGTTGATTGAAGTCTTCATCATTCGCCCTGGTCGATTCCACTGAGTAGTACGTCCGAGTGAAATTACGAATTGAAGTAGATCCGAGTGACCAACAGGATCTTGAGACTCTGACTGACTGCTGGTAGTCGGTTGGAATCTGTTGAATCTCTTGAACTTGGATGTTGTTGGTGGACCTGACCAAGTAGAATGTTTCTTTTTTGTATTTCTCTTCCTGTGGGGGCACGCTCAGTGCACCCACTGGGTGTAGTCCCCGAGCCTCTGTCGGACTAGATGAGTCTGGCACAGGGTTTAAGACTTCCAGTGCTTGTCATGTTGAATGTTTGTTGAATCTGCATTATATGATTTCTGGATCAAAGTCGAGTCTCCGAGTGTATTTTTTAACTTAGGAGATACGGGGTCACAGCTAAATTCCCGAGTGTGCAGCGTGTCCGTACTCGGAGTAGTTTTAACTTAGGCGATACAGAGTCACAGCTAAGCCTCCGAGTGCGGAGCATGTCCGCACTCAGAGTTGTTTTTATATTAGGCGATACAGAGTCGCAGCTAAGTCCCAGAGTGTGGAACATGTTCGCACTCGGAGTTGTTTTGAACTTAGGCGATACGGAGTCACAGCTAAGTCCCCGAGTGTGGAACATGTCCGCACTCGGAGTTGTTTTTAATTTAGGCGATACGGAGTCGCAGCTAAGCCCCCGAGTGTGGAACATGTCCGCACTCGGAGTTGTTTTTAATTAGGCGACACAGAGTCGCAGCTAAGTCCCCGAGTGTGGAACATGTCCGCACTCGGAGTTGTTTTTAACTTAGGCGATACGGAGTCGCAGCTAAGCCCCCGAGTGTGGAGCATGTCTGCACTCGGAGTTGTTTTTAACTTAGGCGATACGGAGTCGCAGCTAAGTCCCCGAGTGTGGAACATGTCCGCACTCGGAGTTGTTTTTAACTTAGGCGATACGGAGTCGCAGCTAAGTCCCCGAGTGTGGAGCATGTCCACACTCGGAGTTGTTTTTAACTTAGGCGATACGAAGTCGCAGCTAAGTCCCCGAGTGTGGAACATGTCCGCACTCGGAGTTGTTTTTAACTTAGGCGATACGGAGTCGCAGCTAAGTCCCCGAGTGTGGAACATGTCCGCACTCGGAGTTGTTTTTAACTTAGGCGATACAGAGTCGCAGCTAAGCTCCCGATTGTGGAGCATGTCTGCACTCGGAGTTGTTTTTAACTTAAGCGATACGGAGTCGTAGCTAAGTTCCCCGAGTGTGGAGCGTGTCCATACTCGGAGTAGTTTTTAACTTAGGCGATACGGAGTCGCAGCTAAGTCCTCGAGTGTGGAGCATGTCCGCACTCGGAGTTGTTTTTAACTTAGGCGATACAGAGTCGCAGCTAAGCCCCCCGAGTGTGGAGCGTGTCCATACTCGGAGTAGTTTTTAACTTAGGCGATACGGAGTCGCAGCTAAGTCCCCGAGTGTGGAGCATGTCCGCACTCGGAGTTGTTTTTTAACTTAGGCGATACAGAGTCGCAGCTAAGCCCCCGAGTGTGGAGCGTGTCTGTACTCGGAGTAGTTTTAACTTAGGCGATACGGAGTCGCATCAAAGCCCCCGAGTGTGGAGCGTGTCCATACTCGGAGTAGTTTTTAACTTAGACGATACGGAGTCACAGCTAAGTCCAGCGGTGGCGCGCGCGGGGCATCCGAGTGATGAAGATGTGCCACACGGAGTGGCGATGCGTGGGGCATCTGAGTGAGGTAGACGAGTCCGACTGAATGGCAACGCGCGGGGCGTCCAAGTGATGTATGTCGAGGAGGCGTCCGACCCACCGACGGCATGCGGGGCGGCCGTGTCCACTACGTCATTGAAAGGGCTTCCGAACACGTGAAAACGCATGAATGATAGTTGCGGCGACTGAGCCTGAGCAGCGACGAGGATGGCGCATGGATGCGTCGAGTAACCTGTGTATGAAAAATAGCACAAGCCAGCGTAAAAAATTATCAAAGTAATATGATGTTTTCTGAAATAGTTTGTGTAAATTGCACCCATAGACACCCACTGGGTGTGCCACGTGATTGCTGGTTCGGAACCAACAAGAGTCTAAAAGAGTGAAGGATCCGACTGAACTCGTTTGAGTACTGGACCCAAATGAAGCGGAAGTGAAGTGTTCCCACATAAAAATAAACAACCGAGTGCAGAGGTACACTCAGTGGCGTTGCCTCCGAGTGAACGTCATGTGCGACTTCCTCGACACTCGGTAATGTAGAAACGATTATTTAATAGAATGCAGTCTGTGAAAAAAAATGACTTAGCTGATTGACGACGCGCGGGGCGGTCGAGCAAAGTGGACACGTCCGGCTGAGTGGCGACGTGTTGGGCGGTCAAGCGATGAAGACGCGTCTATCTGAGTGGCGACATGCGGGGCAGCCGAGTGACGACGTGTAGAGCAACCAGGTGACAAAGGAGCCTCCAGCCGAGTGACGACGCGCGAAGCTGCCGAGTGACGAAGGAGCATCCAATCGAGTGGCGGCATGCGGAGCTGCCGAGTGACGAAGGAGTCTCCAACCGAGTGAGGATGGCGTGTCTTGCTGACTGGCGATGCGCGAAGCTACCGAGTGCTGACGACGGGTCCGACTGAGGGACAACATGCGGGGCGGCCGAGTGATGACGACGCATCCGATCGAGTGACAGCATGTAGGGCGACCGAGTCACTGCATGTTGGTCATCTGTATGCAAAATTCATCTGAAATAATTTCTGCGTGTCATCGTGTTAGTAGCTCGAATGAACATTCCGTCTCAATAAACTATTGTTCGGAGACAATGACGGACGAGTGGCCATTAGTAGCAAACGTAGCTGTGAATATTTTTGGATGGATTAAGTGTCCTGTACATATGCTAATTTGTAACGATTAAAGACGTTACGCATGCATGCATGCATGATTACGTGGCATTTTATTTGGCTCATTTGATGAGGCGCTTAATGAGGCAGTCAAATAACTCCTCGTAAAGTTATGCACGGATGCTATTTTGGCCCACTTGGTGAGGCGCTTAATAAGGCAGCCAAATAACTCCTCGTAACGTTATGCATGCATGTAGGATTACCTGGTGGCTCACCTGATGAGGCGCTTAATAAGGCAGACGAATAACTCCTCGTAGAATTATTTACTCCCTTCTGTTTCTTCTCTTGCCACCTGGATGTGCCCTTAATCAACGGGGAGGTGACCCGCCCATGTTGCATGATAGAGGTTTCAACGACGAGAGCTCTGCCAGCCCACGATCGAGCCTGAGGGAGGAGCCACCGCATGCGGGTGGGCGCTTTCCCTGCGCCTCCCTCGCGGAGTTTGCTGCTGAGACGTTGATGCCGGAGGAAGGAGCCACCGCGTGCGGGTCTGCGTTTTCTCTGCCAACAACCGAGAGGTGGCAATGAGGAGGATGAGCAGCTGGCCGCAGTCCAAGCGCGGGAGTTGAGGGCCGACGCAGCTAAGGCCGAGGCTGCCGCGACCGCTGATGGTCGCGTTTCACTGCTCGGGGAGCTGGAGCTGTGCGTCGTAGCCGTGCCTTATCACCCGAGGAACCGGGTCGACCGCCGGTCGTCATGCTTCATCCGGAGCGTTCGCGGCTGTGCATGTGTGGTCGCTCAGCGACGTCGTCACAGATGAGGCCGGAGATGACGACGAGTGGGCGGCGGAGTTTCATCATCCGGAACCAAGCCACCTAAACGGTGGCAGTGGAGGGGAACAGCGGCGGCGGCGGTGATGAGAGGAGCTTCATCGCCGGTCACCACCTTCCCTTGAGATTCAGTTGGGATCCCGCCGGCGTCTGCTCGTACTATCGGGAGCCTGCGCCTTGCCGAGCTTCAGCTGGAGCCTCCTCGCAGCAGCAGGAGAGCCGGGCGGCCGAGCTTCAGCGGTAGTCGCCGCGCCTCCGGGATGTAGCAGGAGCGGTGGGTCGCCGAGCTTCAGCGGAAGCCGCCGCCAAGATGGGGGCCAAGGTTCCATCGTCGGCATCCTGTAGGTTTGTTAGTCCACTCTGCTCCGAGTTTGTATGAGCTTGTGTATATACAGAAGGAAACAAACCATCGTTAGATCATTGTTTGATTGTAAAGAGAACGAGATGAGATGAACAACTCCCTGATCCTTCTGTATGATGAATATTTTGTGCTCCCGTAGATGGAGTGATGTCCGGAACATCCTGGATCAAATTCTCCATCGATGATTGTTAATCAGCGGACGAAGATTGAAAAAATAAAACCATTTGCATGATGGCTCGATAGACGACATGCCCCACGGTGGGCGCCAAATGTCGTGGTAACGATTCCGACAATAGAAAGAGGGTAGGATAACGGAGCATGATCTATCAAGATGCACATGGGTGACACGGTGGTTTTAGTGAGTTAAGGCCTCTCACAGTGGAGATAACAACCCTATGTCTCGTGCTCCGGAGAGGCTTTGTTTTATCTCTCATGGACATGAGTTACATGGTATGGAGAGAGCCAGAGCTCCAGGGAAGGAATGAGCCCGCAGGGGGAGACGAAGAAGAAGATGTCCCTAGCTATGTGGAGGGGGGGGGGTGACTTATATAGAGTGCGCGACCTCCTCACCTCTTATTTTACAAGATGGGGCATTGATGCCATAATGTCAGCCCACTACAGATGTCTTGCCGACTGTTGGTATTTGCATGACCGAGTGAGTCATACGGCCGAGTGGTTGACTATCATCCGAGTGGATGGAATGTACTTATCTGAGTGGATCCGTACCGAGTGGATTAGATGTTGTCACGATCTAGTAGGAATTTCCCTTGTAGTCCTTAAACTAATAATGAGGTGCCCTTGGGTAGGACGTATTGGTCAGACCTATGACCGTACCCTAGGGCTATATCCCCGTCACCGGGGACCCCATGGTCCGGTTACGGGGAACTCATCAAAACTCATAGTTTTGGCCTGTTCTGGCCAGTTTTGTATGCTATTGGTCATTGATTTTGGGTCCCGATGTCATACGAATGTTTCGGGAACCCCTGGGTCCGGTTACGGGGAACTCGCCAAAACTCGCAGTTTTGGCCTATTCTAGCTAGTTTTGTATGCTATTAGTCACTGATTTTGGGTCTGGTGGGATCCGAACGTTTCGGGAACCACTGGGTTCGGTTAAGGGGAACTCGTCAAAACTCGTAGTTTTGGCTTATTCCGTCCAGTTTTGTATGCTATTAGTCAGTGATTTTGGGTCTTGTTGCGATCCGAATGTTTCGGGAAACCCCGGGGTCCGGTTACGGGGAACTCTTCAAAACTCGTAGTTTTGGCCAATTTTGGCCAGTTTTGTATGCTATTAGTCACAGATTTTGGGTCCTGCTGCGATCCGAACGTTTCGGGAACCCCGGCGTCCGGTAATGGGGAACTCGTCAAAACTCGCAGTTTTGGCCTATTCCGGCCAGTTTGTATGCTATTAGTCACTGATTTTGGGTCCTACTGCGATCCGAACGTTTGGGGGACCCCAGGGTCCGGTTACGGGGAACACATCAAAACTTGTAGTTTTGGATTATTCCGGCCAGTTTCGTATGCTATTGCTCACTGATTTTGGGTCCTCCTGCGATCCGAACGTTTCACGATCCCCAGGGTCCGGTTACGGAGAACTAGTTAAAACTCGCAGTATTGGCCTACTTTGGGAAATTTTGTTTGCTATTAGCCACTGATTTTGGATCCTGCTGCGATCCGAAAGTTTTGGCAACCACGGGGTCTGGTTATGGGGAACTTGTCGAAACTCGCAGTTTTGGCCAATTCCGGCCAGTTTTGTATGCTATTACTCACTGATTTTGAGCCCCGCCGAGAACTGAATGTTTCGGGAATCCCGGGGTTCGGTTAAGGGAGCTCGTGAAAGCTAGGTAGTTGTGGCCTATTCTGGCCAGCTTTGTATGCTATTACTCATTGATTTTGGGGCCTGCTGCGATCCAAACGTTTTGGGAACCCCAGGCTCCGGTTACGGGGAACTCGTCAAAACATGCAGTTTCGGCCTATTCTGGAAGTATTGTATGCTATTACTCATTGATTTTGGGTCCTGCGGTGCTCCGAACATTTTGCGAACCGCCAGGTCCGGTTATGGGGAACTCGTCAAAACATGCAATTTTGGCCTATTCCGACCAGTTTTGTATGCTATTACTCACTGATTTTGGGTCGTGCTGCGTTCCGAACGTTTCGCGAACCCTGGGGTCCGGTTACGGGATACTCATCAAGACTCGCAGTTTTGGCCTATTCTGGCCAGTTTTGTATGCTATTACTCATTGATTTTGGGTCCTACTGCGATCCAAACGTTTCGGGAACCCCGGGGTCCAGTAACGGGGAACTCGTCGAAACTCGCAGTTTGGGTTTATTCCGGCCAGTTTTTTATGGTATTAGTCACTGATTTTGGGTCTTGCTGCGGTCCTAATGTTTCGGGAACTCTGGTATCCGATTACAGGGAACTCATCAAGACTCACATTTTTGGCCTATTCCGACAAGTTTTTATGCTCTTACTCACTCATTTTGGGTCGTGACGCGATCTGAACGTTTCGGGAACCCCGGGGTTCGGCTATGGGGAACTCATCAAAACTCATAGTTTTGGCCTATTCCTGCTAGTTTTGTATGCTATTAGTCACTGATTTTGGGTCCTGCTGCGATCGGAATATTTCGCAAACCCCGGGGTCCTCTTACGGAGAACTCGTCAAAACTCACCGATTTGGCCTATTGTGGGCAACTTTGTATGCAATTAGTCACTGATTTTGGGTCCTCGTGCGACCCGAACATTCTGGGAACCCTAGGGTCCACTTACGGGGAACTCGTCAAAACTCATAGTTTTGGCCTATTCTGGCCAGTTTTGTATGCTATTAGTCACTGATTTTGGGTCCCTATGTGATCCGAATGTTTCGGGAACCCCGAGGTCCGGTTTCAGGGAACTCGTCAAAACTCGCAGTTTTGGCCTATTCCGACAAGTTTTGTATGCTATTAGTCACTCATTTTGGGTCCGGTGGGATCCGAATGTTTCGGGAACCACGCGGTTCGGTTACGGGGAACTTGTCAAAACTCGTAGTTTTGGCTTATTCCGGCCAGTTTTGTAAGCTATTAGTCACTGATTTTGGGTCCTGGTGTGATCCGAACATTCCGGGAACCCCGTGGTCCGGTTGCGGGGAATTTGTCAAAACTTGGAATTTTGTCTTATTCCGGCCAGTTTTGTATGCTACTACTCACTGATTTTGGGTCCTGCTGTGATCCGACTGTTTTGGGACCCCCGGGTCTGGTAACACGGAACTCCTAAAACTCGCAGTTTTGGCCTATTCTCGCTAGTTTTGTATGCTATTAGTCACTGATTTTGGGTCCTGCTGCGATCCAAACGTTTCGAGAACCGCGGGGTAAGGTTACGGGGAACTCATCAAAACTCACAGTATTGGCCTATTCCGGCGAGTTTTGTATGCTATACTCACTGATTTTGGGTCGTGCTACGATCAGAACATTTCGGGAACCCCGGGGTCCTTGGGGAACTCGTCAAAATTCATAGTTTTGGCCTATTCCGGCTAGTTTTGTATGCTATTATTCACTGATTTTGGGCCATACTGTGATCCGAACGTTTCCAGAACCTTGGGGTTCGTTTACGGGGAACTCGTCAAACATGCAGTATTGGCCTATTCTGGCCAGTTTTGTATGCTATTACTCACTAATTTTGGGTCTTGCTGCGATCCGAACGTTTCGCGAACACCGGGGTCCGGTTAGGGGGAACTCGTCAAAACTCACAGTTTTGGCCTATTCTGGCCAGCTTTGCATGCTATTATTCATTGATTTTGGGTCCTGCTGCGGTCCGAACGTTTCGGGAAACCCAGGGTCTGGTTACGGGGAACTGGTCAAAACTATCAGTTTTGGCCTATTTCGGCCAGTTTTGTATGCTATTAGTCATTGATTTTGGGTCCCGTTGGATCCGAACATTTCGGGAACCCCGGGGTCCTCTTATGGGGAACTCGTCAAAACTCTTAGTTTTGGCTTATTCCGGCCAGTTTTGTATGCTATTAGTCACTGATTTTGGGTCCGGTGGGATCCAAGCGTTTCGGGAACCCCGGGGTATGGTTACGGGGAACTCATCAAAATTCGCAGTTTTGGCCTATTGTGGCCAAGTTTGTATGCTACTACTCACCGCTATCCAGCATGCATCAAGTGTATTAAGTCCAAAAGAACATAGTAACGCCTTAAGCAAGATGACATGATGTAGATGGACAATCTCATATCAACGACAGAGCCCATCTTGTTACCCTTGATGGCAACTACTTAATGTGTGCCTTGCTGCCCCTACTGTTAATGGGAAAGGTCACCACATGGTAGAACCCAAAACCAAGCACTTCTCCCATTGCAAGAATCATAGATCTAGTTCGCCAAACAAAACCCAAGACTCGGAGAGGCTTACGAGGATATAAAATCATGCATATAAGAAATCAGCAAAGACTCAAATATATATCATAGATAATCTGATCACAAATCCACAATTCATCGGGTCTCGACAAACACACCGCCAAAGAAGATTACATCGGATAGATCTCCATGAAGATCATGGAGAACTTTGGATTGAAGATCCAAGAGAGAGAAGAAGCCATCTAGCTACTAACTACGGAGCCGTAGGTCTGAAGTGAACTACTCACGAGTCATTGGAGGGGCGATGATGATGATGAAGAAGCCCTCCAACTCCAAAGTCCCCTCCGGCAGGGCGCTGGGAAGGGTCTCCAGATGAGATCTCGCGGAAACGGAAGCTTGCGGCGGTGGAAAAGTATTTTCGAGGTTCCCTTGATTTTTTGCTGTATTTTAGGAAATATATAGGCCAAAGATCTAGGTCACGGGGCGGCCGGGGAGGCCACAAGCCCTGCCACCGCCGCCTCCCCCCTGGTGGTGGAGTGGGGGCTTGTGCGCTCCCTGGAGCCAACCTGGCTTGGCCCACAGGCCCCGTGATCTTCCTCCGTTCGTGAAAAAAAATCATTTCGGGGATTTTATTCCGTTTGGACTCCGTTCCAAAATCAGATCTGAAAAGATCCAAAAACACAGAAAAAACAGGAACTGGCACTTGGCACTGAATTAATAAGTTAGTCCCCAAAAAGATATAAAAGGTACATAGAACATCCAATGATGACAAGATAACAGCATGAAACCATCAAAAATTATAGATACGTTTGAGATGTATCACCCACCAGCCCACTAAGGGCTGGTGCGCCACCCATAAGTTCTTTGGGCTTCCCTCGGGAGGGTTGCCCCCTTCCCGGTGAACTTCCAGAACCCATTCGTCACTCCCGGTACATTCTCGATAATGCCCGAAAACTTTCCGATAACCAAATGAAGTCATCCTATATATCAATATTCGTCTCCAGACCATTCCGGAAACACTCGTGATGTCCATGATCTCATCCGGGACTCCGAACAACATTCGGTAACCACACGTATAACTCAACTATACTAAAACATCGCCGAACCTTAAGTGTGCAGACCATGCGGGTTCGAGAACTATGTAGACATGCCCCGAGGTACTCCTCGGTGAATATCCAATAGCGGGACCTGGATTCCCATATTGGATCCTACATATTCTCCGAATAACTTATCTGTTGAACCTCAGTGTCAAGGATTCATATAATCCCGTATATCATTCCCTTTGTCCTTCGGTATGTTACTTGCCCGAGATTCGATCGTCGGTATCCGCATACATATTTCAATCTCGTTACCGGCAAGTCTCTT
This sequence comes from Hordeum vulgare subsp. vulgare, assembly GCF_904849725.1. Lineage (NCBI taxonomy): Eukaryota > Viridiplantae > Streptophyta > Magnoliopsida > Poales > Poaceae > Hordeum > Hordeum vulgare. Next base: position 583,182,646 of record NC_058521.1, read on the forward strand.
TACTCGTTCTGTAATACAAGATCCCGTGACTTACACTTAGTCACATTGCTTGCAAGGGTTGTGTGTGATGTTGTATTACCGAGTGGGCCCCGAGATACCTCCCCGTCACACGGAGTGACAAATCCCAGACTTGATCCATACTAACTCAACAGACACCTTCGGAGATACCTGTAGAGCACCTTTATAGTCACTCAGTTACGTTGTGATGTTTGATACACACAAGGCATTCCTCCGGTGCTAGTGAGTTATATGATCTCATGGTCATAGGAACAAATACTTGACACGCAGAAAACTATAGCAATAAAACGACACGATCAATATGCTACGTTCATAGTTTGGGTCTAGTCCATCACATGATTCTCCTAATGATGTGATCCAGTTATCAAGCAACAACACTTTGCACATAGCCAGAAAACCTTGACTATCCTTGATCAACTGGCTAGCCAATTAGAGGCTTGCTAGGGACATTGTTGTGTCTATGTATCCACACATGTATCTATGTTTTCATTCAATACAATTATAGCATGGATAATAAACGATTATCTTTAAACAGGAAATATAATAATAACTATTTATCATTGCCTCTAGGGCAAATTTCCAACAGTCTCCCACTTGCACTAGCGTCAATAATCTAGTCCTCACATCGCCATGCGATTTACATTGTAATAAATCGAACACCCATATAGTTCTAGTGTTGATCATGTTTTACCCGCGGAAGAGGTTTAGTCAGCGGGTCTGCTACATTCAGATCCGTGTGCACTTTGCAAATATTCACATCCGCTAACTCGACGTAGTCGCTGATGAGGTTGAAGCGTCGTTTGATGTGTCTGGTCTTCTTGTGAAACCTTGATTCCTTTGCTAAGGCAATGGCACCAGTGTTGTCACATAACAGAGTTAATGGATCTAGTGCGCTCGGCACAACTCCAAGATCTGTCATGAACTGCTTCATCCAGACACCCTCCTTTGCCGCCTCAGAGGCAACCCTATACTCTGCTTCACATGTAGAATCTGCTACAACGCTTTGCTTGGAACTGCACTAGCTTACCGCACCCCCATTAAGAATAAATACGTATCCGGTTTGAGACTTAGAGTCATCCGGATCGGTGTCAAAACTTGCGTCGACGTAACCTTTTACGACGAGCTCCTTGTCACCTCCATACACGAGAAACATTTCCTTAGTCCTTTTCAGGTACTTCAGAATATTCTTGACCACCGTCCAGTGATCCACTCCTGGATTACTTTGAAACCTGCGTGCCATACTTATGGCCAAGCTGACGTCTGGTCTAGTGCACAATATTGCATACATGATAGAACCTACGGCTGAAGCGTAGGGGACGGAACTCATTGTCTTTCTATCTTCCTCAGTTGCTGGGCACCGAGTCTTACTCAATTAAATAACTTGTAACACTGGCAAGAACCCTTTCTTGGACTGATACATTTTGAACTTCTTCAAAACTTTATCAAGGTATGTGCTTTGTGAAAGTCCTGTCAGGCATTTCGATCTATCCCTATAGCTCTCCTAGGTCCGTCATAGAGAAACTTTTATTCAAGTAACCTTTTATGCTCTCCAAAAGCTCCACGTTTTTTCCAATCAACAATATGTTGTCCACATATAATATTAGAAACGCCACAGAGCTCCCACTCACTTTCTTGTAAATACAAGATTCTCCAACCACTTGTATAAACCCAAATGCTTTGATCACCTGATCAAAACGCTTATTCCAACTCCGAGATGCTTGCACCAGTCCATAAATGGATCGCTGGAGCTTGCACACTTTGTCAGCATTCTTAGGATCGACAAAACCTTCGGGTTGCATCATATACAACTCTTCCTTAAGAAAACCGTTAAGGAACGCCGTTTTGACATCCATCTGCCAGATTTCATGATCGTAAAAGGCAGCTATTGCTAACATGATTCAGACAGACTTAAGCATCGCTGCCGGTGAGAAAGTCTCATCGTAGTCAATTCCTTGAACTTGTGGAAAACCCTTTGCGACAAGTCGAGCTTTATAAATGGTCACATTACCGTTTGCGTCTGTCTTCTTCTTATAGATCCATTTGTTCTGAATAGCCTTGCAGCCTTCAGGTAGTACTTCTAAAGTCCACACTTTGTTCTCGTACATGGATCCTATCTCGGACTTCCTGGCCTCCAGCCATTTGTTGGAATCCGGGCCCACCATTGCTTCTTCATAATTCGCAGGTTCATTGTTGTCCAACAACATAATTGTCAAGACAGGATTACCGTACCACTCGGGAGCAGCACATGATCTTGTCGACCTGCGAGGTCCGACAGTAACTTGATCCGAAGTTTCATGATCATCATCATCAACTTGTTCCTCAACCAGTGCCGCAGCAACAGGGGTTTCCCCTTGCCCTGCGCCACCATCAAGAGGAATTAGAGGTTCGACAACCTCATCAAGTTCTATCTTCCTCCCACTCAATTCTTTCGAGAGAAACTCCTTCTCAAGAAAAGCTCCGTTTTTAGCAACAGACACTTTGCCCTCAGATTTGAGATAGAAGGTACACCCAACTGTCTCTTTTGGGTAACCTATGAAGACGCACTTTTCCGCTTTGGGTTCCAGCTTTTCAGGCTGAAGATTTTTGACGTAAGCATCACATCCCCAAACTTTAAGAAACGACAACTTTGGTCTTTTGCCATACCACAGTTCGTATGGCGTCGTCTCAACGGATTTTGATGGTGCCCTATTTAAAGTGAATGCAGCTGTTTCTAATGCACAACCCCAAAATGATAACGTCAAATAGGTAAGAGACATCATAGATCGTACCATCTCTAATAAAGTACGATTACGACGTTCGGACACACCATTACACTGTGGTGTTCCAGGCCGTGTCAACTGTGAAACAATTCCACATTGTCTTAAGTGAGCACCAAACTCGAAACTTAGATATTCACCCCCACGATCAGACCGTAGGAACTTGATCTTCTTGTTACGATGATTTTCGACTTCACTCTGAAATTGTTTGAACCTTTCAAACGTCTCAGACTTGTGCTTCATCAAGTAGACATAACCATATCTACTCAAATCGTCAATGAAGGTGATAAAATAACGATATCCCCTGCGTGCCTCCACACTCATCGGACCACACACATCGGTATGTATGATTTCCAACAAGTCACTTGCACGCTCCATTGTTTCGGAGAACGGAGTCTTAGTCATCTTGCCCATGAGGCATGGTTCGCACGTGTCAAGTGAATCAAAGTCAAGTGACTCCAAAAGCCCATCAGTATGGATTTTCTTCATGCGCTTTACACCAATATGACCTAAGCAGCAGTGCCATAAAAACATGGCGCTATCATTGTTAACTCCAACTCTTTTGGTCTCAATGTTATGTATATGTGTATTATCGCTATCAAGATTCAATATGAACAATCCTCTCACATTGGGTGCATGACCATAAAAGATATTACTCATAGAAATAGAACAACCATTATTATCTGACTTAAACGAGTAACCGTCTCACAATAAACAAGATCCAAATATAATGTTCATGCTTAACGCATGCACTAAATAACATTTATTTAAGTTCATAACTAATCCCGACGCTAACTGAAGTGGAACTGTGCCGACGGCGATTGCATCAACCTTGGAACCATTTCCCACGCGCATCGTCACTTCATCCTTTGCCAGCCTTCCCTTATTCCGCAGTTCCTGTTTCGAGTTGCAAATATGAGCAACAGAACCGGTATCGAATACCGAGGCACTAATACGAGAGTTGGTTAAGTACACATCAATAACATGTATATCGAATATACCTAATTTTTCCTTGGCCGCCTTCTTATCAGCCAGATACTTGGGGCAGTTGCGCTTCCAGTGACCCATACCCTTGCAATAATAGCACTCCGTTTCAGGATTAGGTCCAACTTTGGGCTTCTTCGTTGGATTGACAACATTCTTTCCGCTCTTCTTTGAATTACCCTTCTTTCCTTTGCCGTTTCTCTTGAAACTAGTGGTCTTATTCACCATCAACACTTGATGCTCTTTACGGAGTTCTGACTCTGCGACTTTCAGCATCGCGAATAACTCGCCGGGTGACTTGTTCATCCCTTGCATGTTATAGTTCATCATAAATCTCCTATAGCTTGGTGGCAGTGATTGAAGAATTCTGTCAGTGATAGCCTCTTGCGGGAGTTCAATCCCCAGCTCAGCTAGACGGTTTGAGTACCCACACATTTTGAGCACATGTTCATTGACAGACGAATTCTCCTCCATCTTGCAAGCATAGCATTTATCGGAGGTCTCATTCCTCTCGCTCCGGGCGTTCTTCTGAAAGATAAACTTCAACTCCTGGAACATCTCATATGCTCCATTACGCTCAAAGCGACGTTGAAGTCCCGGCTCTAAGCCATACAAGACTGCACATTAAACTACTGTGTAGTCCTCCTTGCGTGTTAACCAAGCGTTCTTAGCATCTTGGTCAGCTGTGGTGGGTGGTTCATCTCCTAGCGCAGTATTAAGGACATAATCCTTCTTCCCAGCTTGCAGGAGCAACTTAAGATTACGAGCCCAGTCTACAAAGTTGCTTCCATCATCATTCAACTTAGCTTTCTCTAGGAACGTATTAAAATTCAGTGTGACTGTCACGTGAGCCATTGATCTACAACACAATTATTTTCAATGGACTTAGACTATGTTCAAGATAATTTAGAGTTTAACCAATCAAATTACTTGCTAAACTCCCAATCAAAAAGTACACCTCTCTAGTCATTTGAGTGGTACATGATCCAATTTCACTAGCTCAAGTCTGACCATCACGTGGGTTGAGGATAGTTTCATTGGTAACATCCCTATGCTAATCATATCAACTATATGATTCATGCTCGACCATTCGGTCTCATGTGTTTCGAGGCCATCTCTGCACATGCTAGGCTCGTCAAGCTTAACCCGAGTGTTCCGCGTGTGCAACTGTTTTGCACCCGTTTTATGTGAACGTTGAGTCTATCACACCCGATCATCACGTGGTGTCTCGAAACGATGAACTATAGCAATGGTGCATAGTTAGGGAGAACACAATTTCATCTTGAAATTTAAGTGAGAGATCACCTCATAATGCTACCGTCGTTCTAAGCAAAATAAGGTGCATAAAAGGATTAACATCACATGCAATTCATAAGTGACATGATATGGCCATCATCATGTGCTTCTTGATCTTCATCACCAAAGCACCGACACGATCTTCTTGTCACCGGCGCCACACCATGATCTCCATCAATGTGTCGCCATCGGGGTTGTCATGCTACTCATGCTATTACTACTAAAGCTACGTCCTAGCAATATAGTAAACGCATCTGCAATCACAAACGTTAGTTTAAAGACAAGCCTATGGCTCCTGCCGGTTGCCGTACCATCGACGTGCAAGTCGATATTAACTATTACAACATGATCATCTCATATATCCAATATAACACATCATGTCATTGGCCATATCATATCACAAGCGTACCATGCAAAAACAAGTTAGACGTCCTCTAATTGTTGTTGCATGTTTTACGTGGTTGTAGTGGGTATCTAGTAGATCGCATCTTACTTACGCAAATACCATAACAGAGATGTGCACATTGCTATTTAACCTCTCCAAGGACCGCCTCGGTCAAAACCAATTCAACTAAAGTTGAAGAAACTGACACCCGCCAGTCATCTTTATGCAACGAGGTGATAACCCACAAGTATAGGGGATCGCAACAGTTTTCGAGGGTAGAGTATTCAACCCAAATTTATTGATTCGACTCAAGGGAAAGCGAAAGAATATTCTCAAGTATTAGCAACTGAGTTGTCAATTCAACCACAGCTGGAAGATTAGTATCTGCAAGCAAAGTATCAGTAGCAAAGTGGTATGATAGCAACGGTGCCAGAAAAAGGTCTGTTGACGGTAGACTATTCCTGACTTGATGTATCAATGGCGCCAGAAAAGTCTTGCAGCAGGTAACAACAAAGTAACAAGTAACAACAGTAGCAAGTAACAGCAGTAGCGGCAAAGCAACGTAACAAGAACCAGTAGTAAAAGACTCATAGGCATTGGATCGGTGATGGATGATTATGCCGGATGTGATTCATCATGTAACAGCTATAACACGGAGAGATAAGTAACTAGCTCCCGTTCGTCAATCTAATGTAGACATGTATTCCGTATGTAATCATACGTGCTTAGGGAAAAGAACTTGCATGACATCTATTGTCCATCCCTCCCGTGGCAGCGGGGTCCTAATGGAAACTACGGGAGATTAAGGTTCTCCTTTTAATAAAGAACCGGACCAACGCATTAACACTTGGTGAATACATGAACTCCTCATACTATGGTGATCTCTGGGAGTGGTTCCGGCTATAGTCACTCCGGGGTTGCGGGTCATAACACATAGTAGGTGACTACAACTTGCAAGATAGAATCTAAAACACGCCTATATTGGCGACGACATAATAGGTTCAGATCTGAAATCATGGCACTCGGGCCCTACTGACAACCATTAAGCATGGCAAAGTAGTAGCAACATCAATATCAGAACATAGTGGATACTAGGAATCAATCGCCGTCAAAACTAACTCGATTACATGATAGATCTCATCCAACTCATCACCGCCCAGCAAGCCTACGATGAGATTACTCACGAACGGTGAAGAGTGCTTCCAGTTGCTCAACAATTAGCAATTGTCTTGCAATGGCCCACCAGCGTGTGGGATCGCGGCAGTTTTCGAGGATAGAGTATTTGACCCAAATTTGTTGGTTCGACACGATGGGAGTGAAAGGATATTCTCCAGTATTAGCAGTTGAGTTGTCAGCTCAACCACACCTAAAAGATTAGTATCTACAAGCAGGATATAAGCAGCAAAAGTAGTATGATAGCAACGGTGCTAGGAAAGAATCTGTTGACGATAGATTATTCCTAACTGAAGTATCAATGGCGCCAAAAAAGTATTGTAGCAAGTAGCAGGAGGGTAACGAGTAAAAACAGTGGCAAGGAATAGCAGTAGTGACATCAGTAGCAAGTAGCAACAGTAGCAAGTAATAGCAGTAGCAAGTAACAGTAGTAGCAACACTAGTGGCAGCAGCAGCAGGACAAAGCAAGTAACAGTAGCAGTGGGACAAACTCATAGGCAATGGATCGGTGATTTGTTGGATGAAATTCATCATGCAATAATTATAACATGGAGAGATATGTGGCTAGATCTCGTTCGCCAATGTGATGTAGGCATGCATTCCGTGTGTAGTCATACATGCTTAGGGAAAAGAACTTGCATGACATCTATTGTCCATCCCTCCCGTGGTAGCAGGGTCCAAATGGATACTACGGGATATTAAGGTTCTCCTTTTAATAAAGAACCGGACCAAAGCATTAGCACTTGGTGAACACATGAACTCCTCAAACTATGGTCATCACCGGGAGTGGTTCCGGTTATTGTCACTGCGGGGTTGCCGGATCATAACACATAGTAGGTAACTACAACTTGCAAGATCGGATCTAAAACACACATATATTGGCGACAACATAATAGGTTCAGATCTGAAATCATGGCACTCGGGCCCTAGTGACAAGCATTAAGCATGGCAAAGTAGTAGCAACATCAATCTCAGAACATAGTGGATACTAGGGATCAATCCCCGTCAAAACTAACTCGATTACATGATAGATCTCATCCTACTCATCACCGCCCAGCGAGCCTACGAATAGATTACTCACGAACGATGAAGAGCTTCATGGAATTGGAGAGGGAAGAAGGTTGCTGATGACGATGGCGATGATCTCCTTGATCCGGAGCCCAAAACGGAGTCCAGATCTGCCCTCCAGGGCAAGAACGGGATGTGGCGGCGCCTCTGGATCGTGAAACGCGATGAACTCTTCTCTTCTGATTTTTTCCGGGACGAAAGGGAATAAATAGCGCTGGAATTGGGGGCAACAGAGCCACGTGGGCCCCACAAGCCTGGTAGCCGCCACCAGGGGGGAGGCCGCGGCTACAGGGCTTGTGGCCCACTGGCCCGTCCCCTCCGGTGGATCTTTGCGTAGGTATTTTTCATATTTTCTAGAAATATTCTCCGTAAATTTTCAGGACGTTTCGAGAACTTTCATTTCTGCATAAAAACAACACCATGGCAATTCTGCAGAAAACAGCTTCAGTCCGAGTTAGTTCCATTCAAATCATGCAAATTAGAGTCCAAAACAAGGGCAAAAAGTTTGGAAAAGTAGATACGATGGAGACGTATCAACTCCCCCAAGCTTAAAACCTTCCTTGTCCTCAAGCAACTCAGTTGACAAACTGAAAGAGAAAGAAAAACTTTGACAAACTCTGTTTGATCTTGTTGTTGCAACTATGTCTAACTCATAACCAGAATTTCAGCAAGATCACAAGTTAACCCCATAAGCAAGTGACACATAGGTCTCACGGTAAACTAATATCAATGGCATAATCAGCTAGCGAGCAAATAATAATGAGTTTCAGATACCAACAATTCAATCAAAACAAGCATGAAGCAATATGAATAGGTGGTATCTCGCTAGCTCTTTCTGAGACCGCAAAACATAAATGAAGAGCACTTTCAAAGATCAAGGTCTGACTAAACATTGTAATTCATAGCAACCATTATCCGGTCATAGTCATACTCAATATCAATCAAAAGCAAAGCATAAAAATGACAGAGGTGCTCTCTAATTGGTGCTTATATAAGAAGAGGATGACTCAACAGGAAAATAAATAGACAGGCCCTTCGCAGAGGGAAGCATTGATTTGCAGAGGTGCCAGAGCTCAAGCTTTGAAAACAGAGATAATAATTTTGGGTGGCATGCTTTCATTGTCAACGCAATGACCAAGAGTTCTCAATATCTTCCATGCCACTCATGCTATAGGCGGTTCCCAAACAGAAAAGTAAAGTTTTAACTCCCCCATCACCAATCAATCACACTCCACAGCTAGCCGAATCCTCGGGTACCGTCCATACTAACATCAATCCGGGGGGAGTCTTGTTTTACAATTATGTTTTCGATTTAAGCGTGGAACTGGGCATTCCAATTACCGTCCCCTTTCTCGTGAATCACGCTGAATAAACACATGTCGAGGATAACACGCCTAACATCGAAGATACCAATAGCCCCCTGTCACCACATGAGCGGTTCGGGCATGTAAACCACATTATTTCTTGAAGGTTTAGAGAATGGCACATGAAAATTTACTTGGAACGGCAGGTAGATACCGCAAATAGGTAGGTATAGTGGACTCTCATGGAAAAACTTTTGGGTTTATGGAAGTGAATGCACAAGCAGTATTCCGCTTAGTACAAGTGAAGGCTAGCAAAAGACTGGGAAGCGACCAACTAGAGAGGGACAAAAGTCATCAAGATGCAATGAGTTTGACTAACATTGAGTGCAAGCATGAGCAGGATATAAATCACCATGAACACGAACATCATAGAGGCTATGTTGATTTTGTTTCAACTACATGCATGAACATGCGCCAAGTCAAGCCACTTGAATCATTCAAAGGAGAATACCATCCTATCATACTACATCATAGTCATCTCAAAATCTATGTTGGCATTCAAGACAAACCATTATAAGCTCCTCACTAATTAAGCATGGCATCAGAAACTATGATCTCTAAGTTGTCATTGCAAAGATGGTTCTCTCTCAATAAAGCTGAATCTAGGACGACAAGCTAGTCATATTTACAAAAACAAAATAGATAGAGTTCATACCAACTTTTCCAGTCTCGGTCACTTCATCATATATCATCATTATTGCCTTTCACTTGCACGATCGAACGATGTGAACAATAATAAGAGTGCTCGTGCATTGGACTAAGTCGAATCTGCAGGCAAACACAAAGGAGGAGACAAAGTAATATGGCTCTTTAACAAATGAACAGGTATGCATGCGAGAGCCACTAAACATTGTAACCATGGTCTTCTACCTCGACTCAAAGAAAAAGAAAACTATTTACACGGGAAATCTCCCAACAAGCAAAAGAAGAAAGGAAAATCTTTTTGGGTTTTCTCAAAAGGACACAAAACAAGAAAACAAGAAGACGAATATAAACTAGCATGGATAATACAGTGGCAAAGTGTAAACACCGACTAACAAAGTGAAAGCATAAGCATGAATGTAAAGTTGGTGCAAACACGTACTCCCCCAAGCTTAGGCTTTTGGCATAACTTGGTCTACTCCCAAGGCTGGTCCGGGTGATGCCCAAAATCATAATGTGGGTTGTACGGGAGCGCTGCAGCCACTGCATGAATAGCTGCTTCGCGGAGACGAGAAGTCTCAGCCTCCCTCTCATACTCCTCTGCTTCTCCAATGGTTATGTAATACCTTCGTTTAACTTAAAAGTGAAAGAAGGCAGGAGCAAGAAGCATAATATGAAAAGCACGTTGCTGGATAAATACTAACCGGTAAACGAGGGATTCCTCATCCCTCTTGAGAAACTGATAGCGTGTCAGAGCGACACGATCAAGGTAGGCTGTACGGAGAGGGGGGTCTCCTGAACGGATGGGTACTCCAAGAAAATTTGCTAAGCGCGTAGCATAAATCCAACCAAAGAAATCCCCATCAATGGCATTATTATTCAACCTCCTTGCTATTATAGCTCCCATGTTGAAGCTCCTGTCACCTGTTACTGCGCTCTTAAGGATACTAAGGTCGGATGCGCATAGGTGACAATGTTCAACCTTGCCGTTAATGCATCTACCTATGAAGAGGGAAAAGTAGTGCAAGGCAGGGAAATGAATGCTTCCTATGGTAGCTTCCGTGATGTCTCTAGTTTCTCCAACAGTTATACTAGAGACAAAATCTCTAACCGAAGACTTAGCAGGATCATTAAGACTACCCCCATCGGGTATCTTGCAAATCCTATTGAAATCCTCCAAATCCATGGTGTAGGATTTATCATACAGATCAAACAGTATGGATGAGTCACGGCCAACTGAAAATTTAAATCTACGCACGAAAGAGGTAGTGAGCATAGCATACTGTTCACATTTATCTGAGAGGAATTCTACTAACCCGGCATTGCGGACAAGTGTATCAAACTCATCCTTGAAGCATGCTTCGATCATGAACTCATCGGAAGGCCATTCACATGGTTGTACCGGTGTGTCCCTTAGTTGATAAGGACCGGGCTCCCGAATAGAAAGACAGGGACCCTTCTTACTTGAGGAACCACCATGAAACTTCCTCCTGAGCATAATTTCTTTTTGCTGAAATTTTTGAAGTTCCAGAGAAAAGTGAATAAAGACCAACAACACCTTGTAGCAACTACTCTTGCTAGTGCCTAGAGACCGTATAACGTGCTAAAACTACTTGGGACCAGCTAAAATCAACATTTCAAGCTCAAGAACAGGGTCACCAAGGTAGCAAGAATACGCGAAGGATAAAGCACTAGAGTAGAAACTAATTGGACCAATGGAGGAGTCACTTACCAAGGAGTAATTTCCCCAAAACGGTTTGGAGAATGGTGCTTTGAGCAAGGAGATCGAAAATCACAGCCAAATGAGCAAGAACACGGGTTTGAGCTGCGAAACGATTTTTTCTAGAGGTAGAAGAAGAGGATGGGAGCTGGAATGAGTGGAGGGGGTCCCTGTGGGCCCCACAAGCTTGGTAGCCGCGGCCAGGGGGGAGGCCGCGGCTACAGGGCTTGTGGCCCATTGGTGTGGCCCCCAGGCCAGCTCTCAGTCCCAGTATTTTTCAAAAAATCCAGAAAAAATCATATTTGATTTTCAGGACCATGGGAGAACTTTTATTTTCAGGGTACTTTTCTCCGGGACGCTAAAACAAAAAACAGGAAAAACTAAACTAAATCTATCATTTTTCTTCTAAGCAACAGAAAGTGAAAGCTTAAAATAGAGGTATGTGACTCTTTGATTCATCCATTTCATGGTCATCGAAATAAATCCATCAATGGGGTTGATCAAATCCTCATGACAAAACTTGTTTCAAATCGCAAAAGGAAACGGAGAATTGTCGAATAGCCACTAAGTCACCTCAATGGGGACATGAATCTCCCCAACAAGCAAATCATACTTCATCTTAACACGAGGTATAGGGCATTCAAAGCTCCCAATAAGAATCGATGAAGTTTTTTCGATAGCATTGATGCAATGTACTTGATATCGTTTCTCCGGAAAAGGCAGTGTATGCTCATTATCGTTGACATGGAAGGTGACATTGCCTTTGCTGCAATCTATAACAGCCCTTGCGGTGTTTAAGAACGGTCTTCGAAGAATGATCGCAATGGCATCATCCTTAGGATTATCCAAGATAACAAAGTCCGTCAAGATAGTAATGTTAGCAACCACAACATGCACATCCTCGCAAATGCCGACAAGGAAAGCAATTGATTTGTCGGCCATTTGCACAGAGATTTCAGTGGGTGTCAACTTATCCAGCTCAAGTCTGCGATAAAAAGAGAGAGGCATAACACTAACACCGGCTCCAAGGTCACATAAGGCAGTTCTTATGTAGTTTCCTTTAATGGAGCAAGGTATAGTGGGCACTCCGGGATCACCAAGTTTCTTAGGAGTTCCACCTTTGAAAGTGTAATTGGCAAGCATGGTGGAGATCTCAAGATCTAGTATCTTCCGTCTATTGGTCACGATATCTTTCATGTACTTGGCATATGGAGACATTTTGAGCATATCAATTAACCGCATCTGCCGAAAGACGGGACTCAACATTTCAATAAAGCGCTCAAAATCCTCATCATCCTTTTTCTTGGATGGCTTAGGAGGAAAGGGCATCGGTCTTTGAACTCATGGCTCCCTTTCTTTACCATGCTTCCTAGAAGTGAAGTCATTCTTATCATATCTCTTAGGTTGTGGGTTATCAGGATTAACCGTAGGTTCAATCTCCACATCCTTATCATTGCTAGGTTGAGCATTGTTATGAACATCGTTGTCCATATTGTCACTAGGTTCGTGTTCATCACCAGATTGTGTTTCTGCATCAGACGCATACATATCATTTGGTTCTTCAGGTGTGACAATATTTGGTGAACTGACATGTAGGTTTCTATCATCCTTCTTCTTCTTCTTAGGATGACTGGGTGTATCAGCATTAATTCCTTGAGAATCTTGATCAATTCTCTTAGGATGGCCTTCAGTATACAAAGGTTCCTGAGTCATTTTGCCTCCTCTAGTAATGACTCTGACAGAGTTGTCATTTAATTCATTGAGCAAGTCATTCTGAGCTTTAAGTAGTTGTTCTACCTGAGTAGTAATCATAGAGGCATGTTTACTCAAAAGCTTCAGACCGTTGACATCTCTGTCTACACAAGCACTTAAATGACTAAACATACGGGTACTTTGTTCCAGTTGTCTGCTAACATAATCATTGAAACTCTGTTGTTTGGCAACAAAGTTGTCAAATTCATCAAAGCATAGGCTACCAGGTTTGTCAAAAGGAATATCACTCTCATTGAATCGACGCAGAGAATTCACCTCTACTACTTGTATCGGGTTATCGAGACCATGGATCTCTTCGATGGGCGGTAGATTTTTGACTTCTTCAGATCTAATGCCTTTCTCTTGCATAGATTTCTTGTCTTCTTGCATATTTTTGAGACTGAGGAATATAATACCTCTTTTCTTAGGAGTTGGCTTAGAAGGTGGTTCGGGAATAGTCCAAGCATTATCGTTGATCAAGATGTTATTCAATAGGATCTCAGCTTGTTCTACAGTTCGTTCCCTAAAAACACAACCGGCACAACTATCTAGGTGGTGTCTAGAAGCATCGGTAAGTCCCTATAGAAGATATCAAGTATCTCGTTCGTCTTAGGAGGGTGATCAAGCAAAGCATTCTGTAGCTGGATGAGCCTCCCCAAGCTTGTGGGAGACTCTCTTCTTTGAGTTGAGCAAAGTTGTATATTTCCTACAAGGCAGCTTGCTTCTTATGGACAGGGAAATATTTCTCACAGAAGTAATAGACCATATCATGGGGACTACTCACACATCCAGGAGCAAGAGAAGTGAACCAGGCTTTTGCGTCATCCTTTAGAGAGAAAGGCAACAACTTAAGGATATAGTAGTAGCGGATCATCTCCTCACTAGTGAAAAGGGTGGCTATATCGTGTAGTTTGGTAAGATGGGCTACGACCGTCTCAAACTCATATCCGTGGAAAGGATCAGATTCGACTAGAGAGATTATCTCAGGGTCGACAGAGAATTCATAATCCTCATCGGTGATAAAGATAGGTGAAGTGGCAAACTTCGGGTCGTATTTCATCCTAGCTTTCAGAGATTTTTCCTTCCACTTGAGAAGTAATTTCTCAGCGTCATAGGCATCCTTACACGCAAGAAAATCCTCAGCTATCTCTCCCTCCATAACATAACCCTCAGGTATATCAGGCTAGATCTAGCAGGAGCAAAAGCAGGTTCTATCTCAATAGTATCGGCAGTTTCAGAAGCATCACGAACATTGGCAGTAACTCTAGCAATATGAGCATCAAGGAATACTCCTAGTGGCATATCAGGCAAAGTAGTATCTCTAGCAGTATCAAGCATAGCATCATCAGGCAAAATAGCATCTCTAGCATCATGAGGCAAGGCAGTATCAAGCATAGCATGATGGATAGCAGTATGAGGCCTAGCATCTCTAGCAGTATCAGGCATAGCATCTCTAGCAGTATCAGGCATAGTAGCATCATAAGCATCATCAATAGCAGTAGCATCTCTAGCATCATCTAGCACAGGCGACATATCAAGATTTCTAGCAGGAGGTGGTGTCGCAAACTTACTCATAACTGAAGGTGAATATAGTGCAGAGCTAGATGGCAGTTCCTTACCTCCCCTCGTAGTTGAGGGCAAGACTTTGGTTCTTGGATCTTTCAGATTCTTCATAGTGATTAGAAGATATAAATCCTAAGTGACTCAGAGAATATAGCTATCCTCCCCGGCAACGGCGCCAGAAAAGAGCTGCTTCCAGTTGCTCAACAATTAGCAATTGTCTTGAAATGGCCCACCAGCGTGTGGGATCGCGGCAGTTTTTGAGGGTAGAGTATTCAACCCAAATTTGTTGGTTCGCTACAATGGGAGTGAAAGGATATTCTCCAGTATTAGCAGTTGAGTTGTCGGCTCAACCACACCAGAAAGATTAGTATCTGCAAGCAGGATATAAGCAACAAAAGTAGTATGATAGCAACGGTGCTAGGAAAGAATTTGTTGACGGCAGATTATTCCTAACTGAAGTATAAATGTCGCCAGAAAAGTATTGTACCAGGTAGCAGCAGGGTAACGAGTAACAGCAGTGGCGAGGAACATCAGTAGTGACAGCAGTAGCAAGTAACAGCAGTAGCAAGTAACAGTAGTAGCAACAGTAGTGGCAACAAGAGCAGGACAAAGCAAGTAACAGTAGTAGTGGGACAAACTCGTAGGCAATGGATCGGTGATTTGTTGAATGACATTCATCATGCAACAGTTATAACACAGATAGATATGTGGCTAGCTCCCGTTCGTCAATGTGATGTAGGCATGCATTCCGTGTGTAGTCATACGTGCTTAGGGAAAAGAACTTGCATGGCATCTATTGTCCATCCCTCCCGTGGCAGCGGGGTCTGATCGTGAAATCTCTGGTGTTAACTAGACGAATGCTTATAACAACAAACCTTCTCCTGCAACGGCACCACAAGAATGCTGATAGCACTCCCTGGCAATGAAACTGGAAGAATGTTGTTGATGGCCCACCAGCGCGTGGGTTCGCATCAGTTTTCGAGGGTAGAGTATTCGACCCAATTTGTTGGTTTGCACGACGGGACCTGAGAGTATACTCTCAAGTATTAGCAGCTGAATTTGTCAGACTCAACCACACCTGAAAGATTAGTATCTGCAAGCACAATAGTAACAAGAAAGTAACGAGTAACGACAGTGTAACGAGCAATAGCAGCGGCAAGGAACATCACTAGTGACAGCAGTAGCAAGTAGCAATAGTAGCAAGCGACAGTAGTAGCAGCAGCAGAGCAAGACAAGTAACAGCAGTAGCAAGAGTAGCAGCAGCAGCAGAGCAAGACAAGTAACAACAGTAGCAACAGTAGTAGCAGCAGCAGTAGGACAAACTCGTAGGCAATGGGTCGGTGATTTGTTTGGATGATATTCATCATGCAACATCTATAACATGGGGAGATACGTGGCTATCTCCCGTTCGTCAATGTGATGTAGGCATGCATTCCGTGTGTCATCATACGTGCTTAGGAAAAAGAACTTGCATGACATCTATTGTCCATCCCTCCCGTGGCAGCGGGGTCCAAAAGGAAACTACGGGATATTAAGGTTCTACTTTTAATAAAGAACCGGACCAACGCATTAGTACTTGGTGAACACATGAACTCCTCAAACTATGGTCATCACCGGGAGTGGTTCCGGTTATTGTCACTCCGGGGTTGCCGGATCATAACACATAGTAGGTAACTACAACTTGCAAGATCATATCTAAAACACACATATATTGGTGACAACATAATAATTTCAGATCTGAAATCTTGGCACTGGGCCCTAGTGACAAGCATTAAGCATGGCAAAGTAGTAGCAACATCAAATCTCAGAACATAGTGGATACTAGGGATCAATCCCCATCAAAACTAAATCGATTACATGATAGATCTCATCCTACTCATCACCGCCCAGCGAGCCTACGAATAGATTACTCACGAACGACGAAGAGGTTCATGGAATTGGAGAGGGAAGAAGGTTGATGATGACTATGGCGACAATTTCCCCTCTCCGTTGCCCAAGACGGACTCCAGATCTGCCCTCCAGATGAAGAACAGGTGGTGGCGGCGCCTTCGTCTCGAAAACGCGACGAAAACTTCTCTTTTTATTTTTTCTCAGACGAAAGGCAACTTATGAAGCTGGAGTTGGGGGCGGCAGGTGCTTGTGGGCCCCACAAGCCTGCCCACCGCCACCAGGGGGGGGGGGGGGGTGTGGTGGCGGAGTAGGGGCTTGTGGCCCACTAGCCCACCCCCTCAGGTGGAACTTGGCGCAGATATTTTTGATATTTTGCAAAACTGCTACCTGTAAATTTTCAGGACGTTTGGAGAACTTTGATTTATGCACAAAAATAATACCAAGGCAATTCTGCTGAAAACAGCGTCAGTCCAGGTTAGTTCCATTCAAATCATGCAAATTATAGTCCAAGACAAGGGCAAAAGAGTTTGGAAAAGTAGATACGTTGGAGACGTATCAACTCCCCCAAGCTTAAAGCCTTGCTTGTCCTCAAGCAACCGAGTTGACAAACTGAGAGAGAAAGAAAAACTTTGACAAACTCTGTTTGATCTTGTTATTGCAACTATGTCTAACTCATAACCAGAATTTCAGCAAGATCACAAGTTAACCACATAAGCAAATGACACAACGGTCTCACGGTAAACTAATATCAATGGCATAATCAGCTAACGAGCAAATAATAATGAGTTTCAAATGCCAACACTTCAATCAAAACAAGCATGAATCAATATGAATAGGTGGTATCTCGGTAGCTCTTTCTGAGACCGCAAAACATAAATGCAGAGCACTTTCAAAGATCAAGGGCTGACTAAACATTGTAATTCATAGCAACGAAGATCCAGTCATAGTCATACTCAATATCAATTAAAAGCAAAGCATAAAAATGACATAGGTGCTCTCTAATTGGTGCTTATAAAACAGAAGGATGACTCGACATGAAAATAAATAGACAGGCCCTTCACAGAGGGAAGCATTGATTTGCAGAGGTGCCAGAGCTCAAGCTTTGAAAACAGAGATAATAATTTTGGGTGGCATGCTTTCATTGTCAACGCAATGACCAAGAGTTCTCAATATCTTCCATGCTACTCATGCTATAGGCGGTTCCCAAACAGAAAAGTAAAGTTTTAACTCCCCCACCACCAATCAATCACACTCCACGGCTAGCCGAATCCCCGAGTACCGTCCATACTAACATCAATCCGAGGGGAGTCTTGTTTTACAGTTATGTTTTCGATTTAAGCATGGAACTGGGCATCCCAAATACCGACCCCTTTCTTGTGAATGACTTTGAATAAACACATGTCGAGGATAACACTCCTAGCATGGAAGATACCAATAGCCCTCTGTCACCACATGAGCGGTTCGGGCATGCAAAACAGATTATTTCTTGAAGGTTTAGAGAATGGCACATGCAAATTTACTTGGAACGGCATGTAGATACCGCAAATAGGTAGGTATGGTGGACTCTCATGGAAAAACTTTTGGGTTTATGGAAGTGGATGCAGAAGCAGTATTCCCGCTTAGTACAAGTGAAGGCTAGCAAAAGACTGGGAAGCGACCAACTAGAGAGCGACAACATTCATCAAGATGCAATGAGTTTGACTAACATTGAATGCAAGCATGAACATGATATAAATCACCATGAACACGAACATCATAGAGGCTATGTTGATTTTGTTTCAACTACATGCATGAACATGCGCCAAGTCAAGCCAGTTGAAACATTCAAAGGAGAATACCATCCTATCATACTACATCATAGCCATCTCAAAATCTATGTTGGCAATCAAGATAAACCATTATAAGCTCTCAGCTAAATAAGCATGGCATGAGAAACTATGATCTCTAAGTTGTCATTGCAAACATGGTTCTCTCACAACAAAGCTAAATCTGGGTCAACAAGCTAGTCATATTTACAAAAACAAAATAGATAGAGTTCATACCAGCTTTTCAGTCTCAGTTACTTCATCATATACCATCATTGTTGCCTTTCATTTGCATGATCGAACGATGAAAACGATAATAAGCGCATTGGACTAAGCTGAATCTGCAGGCAAACACAAAGGAGAAGACAAAATAATATGGCTCTTTGAAAGCTAAACAGGTAAGCATGCAAGAACCAATAAACATTGTAACCAATATCTTCTACCTTGACACAAAGAAAAAGAAAACTATTTACATGGGAAAGCTCCCAACAAGCAAAAGAAGAAAGAAAAATCTTTTTGGGTTTTCTCAAAAGGACACAAAGCAAGAAAACAAGAAAACGAAAATAAACTAGCATGGATAATACAGTGGCAAAGTGTAAACACCGGCTAACAGAGTGAAAGCATAAGCATGAATGTAAAGTCGGTGAGAACACGTACTCCCCCAAGCTTAGGCTTTTGGCCTAGCTTGGTCTACTCCCATGGTGGGAAATAACCAGCTCCAGGATACTCCGGAGTAGACTGTGGATGCCACTGCTGTGTGAGCTCCTCTGGCTCCCACTGATAAACTGGCGCCTGGTACTCGACTGGCGGCTCGGGCACGGACGCTTGTGGTTGGCCCAAGCCCCAATATGCGTAGATGTCCGCGGGCATAATAGTGTACCTGCCTGCATGAAGATCAAACAAAGAAGGAGCAGGAAAAGTAATAGTATCTCGAGTACCCTGACTAAATACCAGGTTATAAATCATCCGTCTACTAGCATCTCTATCCAGAAAATCATGGCGAACCATGCTGTCATAATCCAGATATCTCTCAGGGAGAAGCATCTCTCCTTGCTCTCCCTGTCTAATGGGTATCTCAAAGTGTCTGGCAAGACGGGTAGCATAGATACCTCCATAGACAACACCTTTAGAACGGTTCAGGTTCAACCATTGAGCGACTATAGCGCCCAAGCTATAAGTCTTATCGTTATAAAGGCCTTCGCGCAAAACCGCAAGGTCTGGAGAACTAAGTGATCCAGCCTCCCCACGGCCAATCAAACATTTTCCCACAAATAGTGAGAAGTACCGAAGCACAGGAAAATGTATGCTAGCAATTCTAGCGCGAGACACTCCTCTCTCCTCTCCAACAACAATAGAACCAATGAAATCTTCCAAGTCCCGCGGACGAGGGTCACGGATATCCCCAACATCAGGTAAATTGCATACATTGCAAAAATCCTGCAGCGTCATGCACTGGGGGACATCGTATATCATGAACTCTACCATGGGAGGATTCTTCCTCGGATAAAAGTTGAAGCTTTGAAAATATTGGTGAGGAGGAGCTATTGTGGGCACTTATCTTCAACAAACACAGTAAGACCTGTGTTCTCCACCAAGTAATAAAAGTCTTCATAAAGTCCAGCGGCCTGCAAAATTTCATCACTTGGCCACTCGCACGCTCGAACTTCTGTGACTCGAGGGACTACGTACTTGGGGTGGTTCTTCTCATCCTCCTTGTGGTTACGGCTTGAAGAGCCTCTCAAGAACCTCCTCATCTCTTCCTTTTTCTAGCTCTGAAAAATTCTGAAATTTTTAGAGACTTCGAAAGAAAAGTGAACAAGGATTAACCCAACTTGTAGCAACTACTCCTACTAGTGCCTAGAGACCGTATCACGCACCAAAACTACTTGGGACCAGCTAAAATTAACCTTTATAGCTCAAGAACAGGGTCACCAAGGTAGCAAGAATACGCGAAGGATAAAGCACTAGAGCAAAAACTAATTGGACCAATGGAGGAGCCACTTACCAAGGAGCAATTTCCCCAAAACAGTTCGGAGAATGGTGCTTTGAGCAAGGATATCGAAAATCACAGCCAAATGAGCAAGACCACGAGTTTGAGTTGCGATTTTTTTTTGTGGAGGTGGAAGAAGAGGCTGGGAGCTGGAATGAGTGGAGGGGGTGCCTCTGGGCCCCACAAGCTTGCACCCCGCCACCAGGGGGTTAGGTGGCGGTGGGGGGGGGGGCTTGTGGCCCACTGGTCAGGCCCCCTGCCCAGCTCTCAGGTCCAGAAAATTTCAAAAATTCCAGAAAAAATCATACTAAATTTTCAGGACCATCAGAGAACTTTTATTTTCGAGGTATTTTTCTCCGGGATGCTAAAACAGAAAACAGGAAAAGCTAAACTAATTCTATCATTTTTCTTCTAAGCAACATAAAATGAAGACTCAAAACAGAGGTATGTGACTCTCTGATTCATCCGTTTCATGGTCATCGGAAGAAATTCGTCAATGGGGTTGATCAAGTCCTTATGACAAAACCTTCTCGAATCAGAAGAGAGAACGGAGAACTTTCGAATAGCCACTAAGTCACCTCAATGGGGATATGAATCTCCCCAACAAGCAAATCATACTTCATCTTGACACGAGGAATATGGCATTCAAAGGTCCCAATAAGAATCGATGAAGTCTTTTCGATAGCATTGATGCAATGTACTGGATATCGTTTCTTCGGAAAGTGCATGGTGTGCTCATTACCGTTGACTTGGAAAGTGACATTGCCTTTGTTGCAATCTATAACAACCCCTGCAGTGTTTAAAAAGGGTCTTCCGAGGATGATAGCCATGGCATCGTCCTCGGGAATATCCAAGATAACAAAGTCTGTTAAGATAGTGGTATTAGCAACCACAACGGGCACATACTCGCAAATGCCGATAGGGAAAGCACTTGATTTGTCGGCCACTTGGAGAGAAATTTCAGTGGGTGTCAACTTATCCAACACAAGTCTACAATAAAGAGAAAGCGGCATAACACTAACACCGGCTCCAAGGTCACATAAGGCAGTTCTTACGTAGTTTCCTTTAATGGAGCAAGGTATAGTGGGCACTCCGGGATCACCAAGTTTCTTAGGAGTTCCACCTTTGAAAGTGTAGTTGGAAAGCATGGTGGAGATCTCAAGATCTGGTATCTTCCGTTTATTAGTCACGATATCTTTCATGTACTTGGCATACAGAGACATCTTGAGCATATCAGTTAACCGCATCTGCAGAAAAACGGGTCTTATCATCTGAACGAAGCGCTCAAAATCCTCATCATCTTTTTTCTTGGATGGCTTAGGAGGAAAGGGCATAGGTCTATGAACCCATGGCTCTCTTTCTTAACCATGCTGCCTAGCAATGAAGTCATTCTTGTCATATCTCTTAGGTTGTGGATTATCAGGATTAACCGTAGGTTCAATCTCCACATCCTCGTCATGGCTAGGTTGAGCATTATTATGAACATCACTGTCCATATTGTCACCAGGTTCATGTTCATCACTAGATTGTGTTTCCGCATCAGACGCAGAAATATCATTAGGTTCTTCAGGTGTGACAGTATTTGGCGAACTGGCGTGCATGTTTCTATCATCCTTCTTCTTCTCCTTAGGATGACTGGGTGTATCAGCATTGATTCCTTGAGAATCTTGATCAATTCTCTTAGGATGACCTTCAGGATACAAAGGTTCCTGAGTTATTTTGCCTCCTCTAGTAATGACTCTGACAGAGTTGTCATTTAATTCATTGAGCAGGTCATTCTGAGCTTTAAGTACTTGTTCTACCTGAGTAGTAATCATAGAGGCATGTTTACTCAGAAGCTTCAGAGCATTGACATTTTTGTCTACACAAGCACTTAAATGGCTAAGCATACAAGTACTTTGTTCCCAATGTCTACTAATATAATCATTGAAACTCTGTTGTTTGGCAACAAAGTTGTCAAATTCATCAAAGCATAGGCTAGCATGTTTATTAAAAGGAATATCACTCTCATCAAACCTACGCAGAGAATTCACTTCCACTACCTGTACCGGGTTATCGAGACCATGGATCTCTTCGATAGGTGATAGATTTTTGACATCTTCAGATCTAATGCCTTTCTCTTGCATAGATTTCTTGGCTTCTTGCATATCTTCGGGACTGAGGAATAGAATACCTCTTTTCTTAGGAGTTGGCTTAGGAGGTGGTTCGGGAATAGTCCAAGCATTATCGTTGATCAAGAGGTTATTCAGTAGGGTCTCAGCTTGTTCTATAGTTCGTTCCCTAAAAACACATCCGACACAACTATCTAGGTGGTCTCTAGAGGCATCGGTAAGTGCGTTATAGAGGATATCAAGTATCTCGTTCTTCTTAAGAGGGTGATCAGGCAAAGCATTCTGTAGCTGGACGAGCCTCCCCCAAGCTTGTGGAAGACTCTCTTCTTGGAGTTGAGCAAAGTTGTATATTTCCTGCAAGGCAGCTTGCTTCTTATGGACAGGGAAATATTTCTCATAGAAGTAATAGACCATCTCCTGGGGACTACGCACACATCCAGGAGCAAGAGAGGTGAACCAGACTTTAGCGTCATCCTTTAGAGAGAAAGGAAACAACTTAAGGATATAGTAGTGGCGGATCTTCTCCTCATTAGTGAAGAGGTTGGCTATTTCGGATAGTTTGGCAATATGGGCTATGACCGTCTCAGACTCATAACCGTGAAAAGGATTAGATTCGACTAGAGAGATTATCTCAGGGTCGACAAGGAATTCATAATCCTTATCGGTGACAAAGATAGGCGAAGTGGCAAACTTCGGGTCATTTTTCATCCTAGCTTCACGAGATTTTTCCTTCCACTTGAGAATTAATTTCACAGCGTCATAGGCATCCTTACACGCAAGAAAATCCTCAGCTATCTCACCCTCCATAACGTAACCCTCAGGTATATCAAGCAGTTCATATCTAGGAGAGCTAGATCTAGCAGGAGCAAAAGCACGTTCTATCTCAATAGTATCGGTAGTTTCAAAAGCATCACGAGCATTGGCAGTAACTATAGCAATATGAGCATCAAGGAACACTCCTAGTGGAACATCAGGCAAAGGATTATCTCTAGCAGTATCAAGCATAGCATCATCAGGCAAAATAGCATCTCTAGCATCATCAGGCAAAGCAGTATCAGGCATAACATCTCTAGAAGTATGAGGCATAGTATCAAGGATAGTATCATCAGGCAAAATAGCATCTCTAGCTTTATCAGGCAAAGCAGTATCAAGCATAGCATCTCTAGCAGTATCAAGCATAGCATCTCTAGCAGTAGTATCACAAGCATCATCAAGCACATGCGACATATCAAGATTCCTAGCAGGAGGTGATGTCGCAAACTTACTCATAACTGAAGGTGAATCAAGTGCAGAGCTAGATGGCAATTCCTTACCTCCCCTCGTAGTTGAGGGCAAGACTTTGGTCTTCGGATCCTTCAGATTCTTCATAGTGACCAGCAGATATAAATACCAAGTAACTTAGAGAATATAGCAATACCTCCTCGGCAACGGCGCCAGAAAAATGTTGATCGCGCAATCACTGGCGTTAACTAGACGAATGCTTATAACAACAAACCTTCTCCTGCAATGGCACGAGAAGAATGCTGATAGCACTCCCCGGCAATGAAACTAGAAGAATGTTGTTGATGGCCCACCAGTTTTCGAGGGTAGAGTATTCGACCCAATTTGTTGATTTGCACGACGGGAGGTGAGAGTATACTCTCAAGTATTAGCAGCTGAATTTGTCAGATTCAACCACACCTGAAAGATTAGTATCTGCAAGCACAATAGTAACAGCAAAGTAACGAGTAACGACAGTGTAACGAGAAATAGCAGCAGCAAGGAACAATAGTAGTGACAGCAGTAGCAAGTAGCAACAGTAGCAAGCGACAGTAGTAGCAGCAGCAGAGCAAGACAAGTAACAGCAGTAGCAACAGTAGTAGCAGCAGCCGAGCAAGACAAGTAACAACAGTAGCAACAGTAGTAGCAGCAGCAGAGCAAGACAAGTAACAGCAGTAGCAACAGTAGTAGCAGCAGCAGTAGGACAAACTCGTAGGCAATGGGTCGGTGATTTGTTTGGATGATATTCATCATGCAACATCTATAACATGGGGAGATACGTGGCTATCTCCCGTTCGTCAATGTGATGTAGGCATGCATTCCGTGTGTCATCATACGTGCTTAGGAAAAAGAACTTGCATGACATCTATTCTCCATCCCTCCCGTGGCAGCGGGGTCCAAAAGGAAACTACGGGATATTAAGGTTCTCCTTTTAATAAAGAACCGGACCAACGCATTAGTACTTGGTGAACACATGAACTCCTCAAACTATGGTCATCACCGGGAGTGGTTCCGGTTATTGTCACTCCGGGGTTGCCGGATCATAACACATAGTAGGTAACTACAACTTGCAAGATCATATCTAAAACACACATATATTGGTGACAACATAATAATTTCAGATCTGAAATCTTGGCACTCGGGCCCTAGTGACAAGAATTAAGCATGGCAAAGTAGTAGCAACATCAAATCTCAGAACATAGTGGATACTAGGGATCAATCCCCATCAAAACTAAATCGATTACATGATAGATCTCATCCTACTCATCACCGCCCAGCGAGCCTACGAATAGATTACTCACGAACGACGAAGAGGTTCATGGAATTGGAGAGGGAAGAAGGTTGATGATGACTATGGCGACGATTTCCCCTCTCCGGAGCCCAAGACGGACTCCAGATCTGCCCTCCAGATGAAGAACAGGTGGTGGCGGTGCCTCCGTATCGAAAACGTGACGAAAACTTCTCTTTTTATTTTTTTTGGGACGAAAGGCAACTTATAGAGCTGGAGTTGGCAGCGGCAGGTGCCTGTGGGCCCCACAAGCCTGCCCACCGCCACCAGGGGGTGGTGGTGGAGCAGGGGCTTGTGGCCCACTGGCCCACCCTGTGAGGTGGAACTTGGTGTAGATATTCTTGATATTTTCGAAAACTGCTCCCCGTAAATTTTCAAGACGTTTGGAGAACTTTGATTTCTGCACAAAATTAACACCAAGGCAATTCTGCTGAAAACAGCGTCAGTCCAAGTTAGTTCCATTCAAATCATGCAAATTATAGTCCAAAACAAGGGCAAAAGAGTTTGGAAAAGTAGATACGTTGGAGACGTATCACGGTCCAAATGGATACTACGGGATATTAAGGTTCTCCTTTTAATAAAGAACCGGACCAACACATTAGCACTTGGTGAACACGTGAACTCCTCAAACTATGGTCATCACCGGGAGTGGTTCCGGTTATTGTCACTCCGGGGTTGCCGGATCATAACACACAGTAGGTAACTACAACTTGCAAGATCGGATCTAAAACACACATATATGAGCGACAACTTAATAGGTTCAGATATGAAATCATGGCACTCGGGACCTAGTGACAAGCATTAAGCATGGCAAAGTAGTAGCAACATCAATCTCAGAACATAGTGGATACTAGGGATCAATCCCCGGCAAAACTAACTCGATTACATGATAGATCTCATCCTACTCATCACCGCCCAACGAACCTACGAATAGATTACTCACGAACGATGAAGAGCTTCATGGAATTGGAGAGGGAAGAGGGTTGATGATGACGATGGCGACGATCTCCTTGATCCGGAGCCCAAACCGGACTCCAGATCTGCCCTCCAGGGCAAGAACGGGATTTGGCGGCGCCTCTGGATCGTGAAACACGATGAACTCTTCTCCTCTGATTTTTTCCAGGATGAAAGGGAATAGATAGCGTTGGAATTGGGGGCGGCAGAGCCACGTGGGCCCCACAAGCCAGGTAGCCGCCACCAGGGGGGAGGCCGCGGCTACAGGGCTTGTGTTCCACTGGCCCGTCCCCTCCGGTGGATCTTTGCGCAGGTATTTTTCATATTTTCCAAAAATATTCTCCGTACATTTTTAGGACGTTCCGAGAACTTTCGTTTCTGCACAAAAACAACACCATGGAAATTCTGCTGAAAACAGCGTCAGTCTGGGTTAGTTCCATTCAAATCATGCAAATTAGAGTCCAAAACAAGGGCCAAAGAGTTTGGAAAAGTAGATACGATGGAGACGTATCAAAGAGCATCATGGAATTGGTGATGAAGGAAGGTTGATGATGACGATGACGACGATCTCCCCTCTCCGGAGCCCAAAACGGACTCCAGATCTGCCCTCCATATGAAGAACATGAGGTGGCGGCGCCTCCGTATCGTAAACCACGATGAATCCTTCTCCTTGATTTTTTTCCGGGCGAAACGGAATATATAGAGCTGAGATTGGAGGCGGTGGAGCTCTGTGGGCCCCACAAGCCTGCCAGGCGCGGCCAGGGGGGTGGCCGCGCCTCCTGGGCTTGTGGCCCACTAGCTCACCTCCTCCGGTGGATCTTTGCGCATGTATTTTTCATTAATTCAAGAAAAATTCTTCGTAAATTTTCAAGTCATTCCGAGAACTTTTATTTCTGCACAAAAACAACACCATGGCAATTCTGCTGAAAACAACGTTAGTTCGGGTTAGTTCCATTCAAATCATGCAAATTAGAGTCCAAAACAAGGGCAAAAGAGTTCGGAAAAGTATCACGAGGTTGCATGTCAAGCGATGAAACGAGTCTTTCGTAAGCGTACGAATAATGTCGGTCCGGGCCGCTTCAATCCAACAATACCTCCGAATTGAGAAAAGACTAAGGAGGGCAGCAAATCGAACATCACCGTCCACAAAATTCTTTGTGTTCTACTCGAGATTACATCTACGCATGAGCCTAGCTCATGATGCCATTGTTGGGGAACATCGCATGGGAAACAAAAAGTTTCCTACGCGCACGAAGACCTATCATGGTGATGTCCATCTACGAGAGGAGATTTGGATCTACATACCCTTGTTGATCGCAAAACAGGAATCGTTAAGAAATGCGGTTGATGTAGTGGAACATCCTCACGTCCCTCGATCCGTCCGACGAACCGTCCCACGATCCGTCCCACGATCCGCTCCGATCTAGTGCCGAATGGACGACACCTCCGCGTTCAGCACACCTGCAGCTCGACGATGATCTCGGCCTTCTTGATCCAGCAAGCAAGATGGAGAAATAGATGAGTTCTCCGGCAGCGTGACGGCCCTCCGATGGTGGTGAAGGATCTACTCGTGCAGGGCTCCGCCCGAGCTCCGCAGAAATACGATCTAGAGGAAAAACCGTGGAGTTTATGGTCGGGCTGCCGTGGAAAAAGTTGTCTCAAATCAGCCCTAAAACACCAGTATATAGAGGAGGGAGGGGGAGGGACTTGCCTTGAGGGCCAAACCCTCAAGGTGCGCCGGCCAAGGGGAGGAGTAGGACTCCTACTCCAATCCTACTCAAAATAGGATTGGAAAGTGGAGTCCTTCTCTTCCTTCCCACGTTTCCTTTTTTTTCTTTCTTTGGTTTTTTGCTTATGATGCATAGGCCCTACTGGGCTGTCCCACCAGCCCACTAAGGGCTGGTGCACCACCCATAAGTCCTTTGGGCTTCCCCCGGGAGGGTTGCCCCCCTCCCGGTGAACTTCCGGAACCCATTCGTCACTCCCGGTACATTCCCGGTAATGCTCGAAACTTTCCGGTAACCAAATGAAGTCATCCTATATATCAATCTTCATCTCTGGACCGTTCCAAAAACCCTCGTGACGTCCGTGATCTCATCCGGGACTCAGAACAACATTCGGTAACCACATATATAACTCAATTATACTAAAACATCACCGAACCTTAAGTGTGCAGACCCTGCGGGTTCGAGAACTATGTAGACATGCCCCGAGGTACTCCTCGGTCAATATCCAATAGCGGGACCTAGATGCCCATATTGGATCCTACATATTCTTTGAATAACTTATCGGTTGAATCTCAGTGTCAGGGATTCATATAATCCCGTATGTCATTCCCTTTGTCCTTCGGTATGTTACTTGCCCGAGATTCGATCGTCGGTATCCGCATACCTATTTCAATCTCGTTATCGGCAAGTCTCTTTACTCGTTCCGTACTACAAGATCCCATGGCTTACACTTAGTCACATTGCTTGCAAGGCTTGTGTGTGATGTTGTATTACCGAGCGGGCTCCGAGATACCTCTCCATCACACGGAGTGACAAATCCCAGTCTTGATCCATACTAACTCAACAAACACCTTCGGAGATACCTGTAGAGCACCTTCATAGTCACCCAGTTACGTTGTGACATTTGATACACCCAAGGCATTCCTCCGGTGCCAGTGAGTTATATGATCTCATGGTCATAGGAACAAATACTTGACACGCAGAAAACTATAGCAATAAAACGACACGATCAATATGGTACGTTCATAGTTTGGGTCTAGTCCATTACATGATTCTCCTAATGATGTGATCCAGTTATCAAGCAACAACACTTTGCACATGGCCAGAAAACCTTGACTATCCTTGATCAACTGGCTAGCCAATTAGAGGCTTGCTAGGGACATTGTTGTGTCTATGTATCCACACATGTATCTATGTTTTCATTCAATACAATTATAGCATGGATAATAAACGATTATCTTTAAATAGGAAATATAATAATAACTATTTATCATTGCCTCTAGGGCATATTTCCAACAATTACTCACTGACTTTAGGCCGTGCTGCGATCCGAACGTTTCGGGAACCCCGGGGTTCGGTTACGGGGAACTCGTCAAAACTCCTATTCCGGCCAATTTTGGATGCTATTAGTCACTGATTTGGGTTTGGTGGGATCCGAACGTTTCAAGAACCCCGGGGTCTGGTTACTGGGAGCTCGTCAAAACTCACACTTTTGGCCTATTCTGGCCAGCTTTCTATGCTATTACTCATTGATTTTGGGTCCTGCAGCGATCCGAACGTTTCGGGAACCCCGAGGTCTGGTTACGGGGAACTCGTCAAAACTGCAGATGTGGCCTATTCCGGCCAGTTATGCATGCTATTACTCACTGATTTTGGGTCGTGCTGCGATATGAAAGTTTCGGGAACCCCGGGGTCCGGTTACGGGGAACTCCTCAAAACTTACAGTTTTTGCCTATTCTAGCTAGTTTTGTATGCTATTAGTCACTGATTTTGGGTCCTGCTGTGATCCGAACGTTTCGGGAACCCCAGGGTATGGTTACGGGGAACTCATGAAAACTCACTATTTTGGCCTATTCCAGCCAGTTTTGTATGCTATACTCACTGATTTTGGGCCCTCCTATGATCCGAACATTTCGGATACCCCGGGGTTCGGTAATGGGGAACTCATCAAAACTCGCGGTTTTGGCCTATTCCGGCTAGTTTTTATACTATTAGTGAGTGATTTTGGGCCCTGATGTCATTCGATTGTTTCGCGAACCCCGTTGTCCGGTTACGGGGAACTAATAAAAACATCCAGTATTGGCCTATTCCGGCCAGTTTTGTATGCTATTACTCACTGATTTTGGGTCGTGCTACGATCCGAACTTTTCGGGAACCCCGACGTCCGGTTACGGGGAACTCGTCAAAACTCGTAGTTTTGGCTTATTCCGGCCAGTTTGGTATGCAATTATTCACTGATTTTGGGTCCTGCTGCGATGCGAATGTTTCGGGAACCGTGGGGTCCGCTTATGGGAACTCCTCAAAACTCGCAGTTTTGGCCTATTCTGGCCAGTTATGTATGCTATTAGTCACTGATTTTGGGTCCTGCTGCGATCCGAACATTTCGGTAACCCCGGGGTACTGTTACGGGGAACTCGTCAAAACTCACAGTTTTGGCCTATTCCGGCCAGTTTTGTATGCTATACTCACTGATTTTGGGTCCTGCTATGATCCGAACGTTTCGGGAACCCCGTGGTCCGGTAATGGGGAACTCATCAAAACTCGCAGTTTTGGCCTATTCTGGCTAGTTTTGTATGCTGTTACACACTGATTTTGGGCCGTGGTATGATCCGACCTCTTCGCGAACCCTGGGGTCCGGTTACGGAAACTCGTCAAAACATGCAGTATTGGCCTATTCCGGTAGTATTGTATGCTATTAGTCACTGACTTTGGGTTCGGCGGGATCCGATCGTTTTGGGAACCCCGGGGTCTGGTTACAGGGAGCTCGTCAAAACTCACAGTTTTGGCCTATTCTGGCCATCTTTGTATGCCATTACTTATTGATTTTGGGTCCTGCTGCGGTCCGAACGTTCCGGGAACCCCGGGGTTTGGTTACGAGGAACTCGTCAAAACATGCACTTTTGGCCTATTTCGGCCAGCTTTGTATGCTATTACTCACTGATTTTGGGTCCTGCTGCGATCCGATAGTTTTGTGATCCCTGGGGTCCGGTTACGGGGAACTCGTCAAAACTCGCACTTTGGGCCTATTCCGGCCATTTTTGTATGCTATTAGTCATTGATTTTGGGTCCGGTGGGATCCGAACGTTTCGGGAACCCCGAGATCCGGTTATGGGGAACTCGTTAAAACTCGTAGTTTTGGCTTATTTTGCCCAGTTTCTTATGCGAGTAGTCACTGATTTTGGGTCCGGTGGGATCCAAACGTTTCAGGAACCCCGGGGTCCGGTTACGGGGAACTCGTCAAAACTCGCAGTATTGGCCTATTCCGGCCAGGTTTGTATGCTATTACTCACTGAGTTTGGGTCGTGATGCGATCTGAACGATTCGGGAAGCCCGGGGTCCGGTTACGAGGAACTCATCAATACTCGCAGTTTTGGCCTATTCTGGCCGGCTTTGTATGCTATTACTCATTGATTTTGGTCCTGCTGCGATCCGAACGTTTCGGGAATTCCGGGGTGTGGTAACGGGGAACTCATCAAAACTTGCAGTTTTGGCCTAATCCGGCTAGTTTTGTATGCTATTACACACCAATTTTCGGTCCTGCTGCGATCCAAACGTTTCGGGAACCCCTGCGTCCGATTACGAGGAACTCGTCAAAACTCGTAGTTTTGGCTTATTCCGGCCAGATTTGTATGCTATTAGTCACTGATTTTGGGTCCTGCTGCGATCCGAATGTTTCAGGAACCCCGGGGTCGGGTTACGGGGAACTCCTCAAAACTCACAGTTTTAGCCTATTCTGGCCTGTTTAGTATGCTATTAGTTACTAATTTTGAGTCCTGCTGCGGTCCGAACGTTTCGGGAACCCCGGGGTCCGGTAACGGGGTACTCGTCCGAACTCACAGTTTTTGCCTATTCCGGCCAGTTTTGTAAGATTTTGGGTCCTGCTGCGATTCGAACATTTTGGGAACCCCGGGATCCGGTCACAGGGAACTCGTCAAAACTCGCAGTTTTGGCCTATTCCGGCTAGTTTGGTATGCTATTATTAACTGATTTTGGGCCCTGCTGTGATCCGAACATTTTGGGAACCTCGGGGTCCGGTTACGGGGAACTCATCAAAATTCACAGTTTTGGCCTATTCTGGCCAGTTTTGTATGCTATTACTCATTGATTTTGGACCTTGTGCGATCCGAACGTTTTCGAAACCGCGGGCTCCGGTTACGGGGAACTCGTCAAAACATGCAATTTTGGCTTATTCCGATCAGTTTTGTATGCTATTACTCACTGATTTTGGGTCCTCCTGCGTTCCGAGAATTTCGCGAACCCCGGGGTCCGGTTACGGGGAACTCATCAAGACTCGCAGTTTTGGCCTATCCTGGCCAATTTTGTATGCTATTACTCATTGATTTTGGGTCCTAGTGCGATCCGAACGTTTCGGGAACCCCGTGATGCCAACTGTTCTTCCCCTTTGCAATGGCACCAGAAGAATGTTGTTAGCACTCTCCGGAAATCGAAACTAGAAGAATGTTATTGACGGCCCACAAGCGCATGGGATCGTAGCACTTTTCGAGGGTAGAGTATTCGACCCAAATTTGTTGATTCGCACGACGGGAGGTTAGAGAATACTCTCAAGTATTAGAAGTTGAATTGTAGATTCAACCACACCTGAAAGATTAGTATCTGCAAGCAAAGTAGTAACAACAAAGTAGCGAGTAACGGGAGTGGCAAGGAACAGCGGTAGTGACAACAGTAGCAAGTAGCAACAGTAGCAAGCGACAGTAGTAGAAACAGTAGCAGCAGAGCAAGAGAAGTAACAACAGTAGCAACAATAGTAGCAGAGCAAGACAAGTAACAGCAGTAGGACAAACTCTTAGGCAATGGGTCGGTGATATGTTTGGATGATATTCATCATGCAACAAATATAACACGGAGAGATATGTGGCTAGCTCCCGTTCGTCAATGTGATGTAGGTATGCATTCCGTGTGTCGTCATACGTGCTTAGGGAAAAGAACTTGCATGCCATTTATTGTCCATCCCTCCCGTGGCAGCGGGGTCCAAAAGGAAACTACGGGATATTAAGGTTCTCCTTTTAATAAAGAACCGGACCAACGCATTAGCACTTGGTGAACACATGAACTCCTCAAACTATGGTCATCACCGGGAGTGGTTCCGGTTATTGTCACTCTGGGGTTGCCGGATCATAACACATAGTAGGTAACTACAACTTGCAAGATCGGATCTAAAACACACATATATTGGTGACAACATAATAATTTCAGATCTGAAATCATGGCACTTGGGCCCTAGTGACAAGCATTAAGCATGGCAAAGTAGTGGCAACGTAAATCTCAGAACATAGTGGATACTAGGGATCAATCCCTATCAAAACTAACTCGATTACATGATAGATCTCATCCTACTCATCACCGCCCAGCGAGCCTACAAATAGATTACTCACGAACGACGAAGATCTTCATCGAATTGGAGAGGGAAGAAGGTTGATGATGACGATGGCGACGATTTCCCCTCTCCGGAGCCCAAGACGGACTCCAGATCTGCCCTCCAGATGAAGAACAGGTGGTGGCGGCGCCTCCGTATCGTAAACGCGGCGAAAACTTCTCTTTTTATTTTTTCTGGGACGAAAGGGGACTTATTGATCTGAGGTTGGGGGCGGCAGAGCCATGTGGGCCCCACAAGCCTGCCCACCGCCACCAGGGGGGTGGTGGCGGAGCCAGGGCTTGTGGCCCATTGGCCCACCCCCTCAGGTGGAACTTGGCACAGATATTTTTTATATTTTCCAAAACTGCTCCCCGTAGATTCTCAGGACGTTTGGAGAACTTTGATTTCTGCACAAAAATAACACGAAGGCAATTCTGCTGAAAACAACGTCTGTCCACGTTAGTTCCATTCAAATCATGCAAATTAGATTCCAAAACAAGGGCAAAAGAGTTTGGAAAAGTAGATACGATGGAGACGTATCACCCCGTGGTCCAGCAACGGGGAACTCGTGGACACTCACAGTTTTGGCTTATTCCGGCCTGTTTTGTATGGTATTAGTCACTGATTTTGGGTCTTGCTGAGGTCCTAATGTTTCGGGAGCTGAGGGATCCGATTACAGGGAATTCATGAAGACTCACAGTTTTGGCCTATTCCGACAAGTTTTGTATGTTATTACTCACTCATTTTGGGTCCTGATGCGATCCGAACGTTTCGGGAACCCCGAGTGTCGTGGTTTTATCACGACAGATGTCCTCATGAAAGGACTTAGAGATGGAGCCATCGCACCTTGGTGGCGAATCGGAGGGGGTGTGCGAAAGCAAGACTCCGATTTACCCATGTTCAGTCCCAAGTGTGGAGGTAAAAGCATACGTCCTGCTTTGTGTGTATCAATGGTGGTTTCGATTACAAGGAGGGCATAACTCGCCTGACCTAGCTCTCGATTATGTCTAACTCGTCTGACCTCTCCGTGGGACTCGCCTTTATATATAGGTCGAGGCCCTAGGGTTTACAAAGTCCTGTCATGCTACTCTTCGTGGCTTTCCTTATCTCTAAGTCGCCTTGTCCTCCACGGTCAAGAACTTTCTTGGGAATCTATCATCTGCACGACCTCTTGAACCGCCATCCAGCTTCTGGGCCACGAGACGCGCGATAAATGGTAAGTCGCCCCTTTGTTGACCCGACCCATTTAGGGCGGGTTACCCACGGGTAATATCCCCAACACCGGGGTTCGGCTACTGGAAACTCATCAAAACTCATAGTTTTGTCCTATTCCTGTTAGTTTTGTATGCTATTAGTCATTGATTTTGGGTCCTGCTGCGATCACAATGTTTCTCGAACCCCGGGGTCCTCTTACGGAGAACTCGTCAAAACTCATTGTTTCGGCCTATTGTGGGCAATTTTGTATGCAATTAGTCACTGATTTTGGGTCTTCCTCCGATCCGAACATTCCGGGAACCCCAGGGTCCGGTTACGGGGAACTCGTCAAAACTCATAGTTTTGGCCTATTCTGGCCAGTTTTGCATGCTATTAGTCACTGATTTTGGGTCCCGATGTGATCCAAATGTTTCAGGAACCCCGGGGTCCGGTTTCAGGGAATTCGTCAAAACTCGCAGTTTTGGCCTATTCCGGCAAGTTTTGTATGCTATTAGTCACTGATTTTGGGTCCGATGGGATCCGAACATTTCGAGAACCACGGGGTTTGCTTACGGGGAACTTGTCAAAACTCGTAGTTTTGGCTTATTCCGGCCAATTTTGCATGCTATTAGTCACTAAATTTGGGTCTTGCTGCGATCCGAACATTCCGGGAACCCCGTGGTCCGGTTACGAGGAATTCGTCAAACCTCGTAGTTGTGCCTTATTCCGGCTAGTTTTGTATGCTATTACTCACTAATTTTGGGTCCTGCTGTGATCCACTGTTTCGGGACCCCGGGGTCCGGTAACACGGAACTCCTAAAACTCGCAGCTTTGACCTATTCTCGCCAGTTTTGTATGCTATTAGTCACTGATTTTGGGTCCTGCTGCGATCCAAACGTTTCGGGAACCCCGGGGTACGGTTACGGGGAACTCGTCAAAACTCACAGTTTTGGCCTATTCCGGCCAGTTTTGTATGCTCACTGATTTTGGGTCCTGCTACAATCCGAACATTTCGGGAACCCCGGGGTCCGGTTACGGGGAACTCCTCAAAACTCACAGTTTTAGCCTATTATGGCTAGTTTAGTATGCTATTAGTCACTGATTTTGAGTCCTCCTGCGGTCCGAACGTTTCGGGAACCCCGGGGTGCGATAACGGGGTACTCGTCCAAACTCGCAGTTTTGGCCTATTCCGGCCAGTTTTGTATGATTTTGGGTCGTGCTGCAATCCGAACGTTTTGGGAACCCCGGGATCCGGTTACAGGGAACTCCTCAAAACTCACAGTTTTGGCCTATTCCGCTATTTTTGTATGCTATTAGTAACTGATTTTGGGCCGTGCAGTGATCCAAACATTTCGGGAACCCCGGGGTCCGGTTATGGGGAAGTCATCAAAATTCGCAGTTTTGGCCTATTCCGGCCAGTTTTGTATGCTATTGGTCACTGATTTTAGGTCCGGCGGGATCTGAATGCTTCGGGAACCCTGGGGTCCGGTTACGGGGAGCTCGTCAAAACTCGCAGTTTTGGCCTATTCTGGCCAGCTTTGTATGCTATTACTCATTGATTTTGGACCTGCTGCAATTCGATCGTTTTGGGAACCCCGGGCTCCGGTTACGGGTAACTCGTCAAACATGCAGCATTGGCCTATTCTGGCCAGTTTCCTATGATAATACTCACTAATTTTGGGTCTTGCTGCGATTCGACCGTTTCGCGAACATCGGGGTCCGGTTATGGGGAACTCGTCAAAACTCGCAGTTTTGGCCTATTCTGGCCAGCTTTATATGCTATTACTCATTGATTTTGCGTCCTGCTGCGGTCCGAACGTTTCGGGAATCCCGGGGTCTGGTTACGGGGAACTGGTCAAAACTCACACTTTTGGCCTATTCCGGCCAGTTTTGTATGCTATTAGTCACTGATTTTGGGTCCGGTGGGATCCGAACATTTCGGGAACCCCGGGGTCCGCTTATGGGGAACTCGTCAAAACTCATAGTTTTGGCTTATTTCGGCCAGTTTTGTATGCTATTAGTCACTGATTTTGGGTCCGCTGGGATCCAAACGTTTCGGGAACCCCGGGGTCCGGTTACGGGGAACTCTTCAAAACTCCCAGTTTTGGCCTATTCTAGCAGGTTTGTATGCTATTACTCATTGATTTTGGGTCCTGCTGCGATCCGAACGTTTCACGAACCCCCGGGTCCGGTTACGGGGAACTCGACAAAACTCCTAGTTTTGGCTTATTCCAGCCAGTTTTGTAATCTATTAGTCACTGATTTTGGGTCCGGTGGGATCCAAATGTTTCGGGAACCCCGGGGTCCGGTTACGTGGTACTCGTCAAAACTCACAGTTTTGGCCTATTCCGGCGAGGTTTGTATGCTATTACAAACTGACTTTGGGCCGTGCTGCGGTCCGAACGTTTCGGGAACCCCAGGGTCCGGTTACGGGGAACTCATCAAATCGCCTATCCCGACCAATTTTGGATGCTATTAGTCGCTGATTTGGGTGGGGTGGGATCCAAACGTTTCAGGAACCCCGGGGTTTTGTCATGGGGAACTCGTCAAAACTCATTGTTTCGGCCTATTGTGGGCAATTTTGTATGCAATTAGTCACTGATTTTGGGTACTCCTCCGATCCGAACATTCCGGGAACCCCAGGGTCCGGTTACGGGGAACTCGTCAAAACTCATAGTTTTGGCCTATTCTCGCCAGTTTTGTATGCTATTAGTCACTGATTTTGGGTCCCGATGTGATCCGAATGTTTCAGGAACCCCGGGGTCCGGTTTCAGGGAATTCGTCAAAACTCGCAGTTTTGGCCTATTCCGGCAAGTTTTGTATGCTATTAGTCACTGATTTTGGGTCCGATGGGATCCGAACATTTCGAGAACCACGGGGTTTGCTTACGGGGAACTTGTCAAAACTCGTAGTTTTGGCTTATTCCGGCCAATTTTGCATGCTATTAGTCACTAAATTTGGGTCTTGCTGCGATCCGAACATTCCGGGAACCCCGTGGTCCGGTTACGAGGAATTCGTCAAACCTCGTAGTTGTGCCTTATTCCGGCTAGTTTTGTATGCTATTACTCACTAATTTTGGGTCCTGCTGTGATCCACTGTTTCGGGACCCCGGGGTCCGGTAACACGGAACTCCTAAAACTCGCAGCTTTGACCTATTCTCGCCAGTTTTGTATGCTATTAGTCACTGATTTTGGGTCCTGCTGCGATCCAAACGTTTCGGGAACCCCGGGGTACGGTTACGGGGAACTCGTCAAAACTCACAGTTTTGGCCTATTCCGGCCAGTTTTGTATGCTCACTGATTTTGGGTCCTGCTACAATCCGAACATTTCGGGAACCCCGGGGTCCGGTTACGGGGAACTCCTCAAAACTCACAGTTTTAGCCTATTATGGCTAGTTTAGTATGCTATTAGTCACTGATTTTGAGTCCTCCTGCGGTCCGAACGTTTCGGGAACCCCGGGGTGCGATAACGGGGTACTCGTCCAAACTCGTAGTTTTGGCCTATTCCGGCCAGTTTTGTATGATTTTGGGTCGTGCTGCAATCCGAACGTTTTGGGAACCCCGGGATCCGGTTACAGGGAACTCCTCAAAACTCACAGTTTTGGCCTATTCCGCTATTTTTGTATGCTATTAGTAACTGATTTTGGGCCGTGCAGTGATCCGAACATTTCGGGAACCCCGGGGTCCGGTTATGGGGAAGTCATCAAAATTCGCAGTTTTGGCCTATTCCGGCCAGTTTTGTATGCTATTGGTCACTGATTTTAGGTCCGGCGGGATCTGAATGCTTCGGGAACCCTGGGGTCCGGTTACGGGGAGCTCGTCAAAACTCGCAGTTTTGGCCTATTCTGGCCAGCTTTGTATGCTATTACTCATTGATTTTGGACCTGCTGCAATCCGATCGTTTTGGGAACCCCGGGCTCCGGTTACGGGTAACTCGTCAAACATGTAGCATTGGCCTATTCTGGCCAGTTTCCTATGATAATACTCACTAATTTTGGGTCTTGCTGCGATTCGACCGTTTCGCGAACATCGGGGTCCGGTTATGGGGAACTCGTCAAAACTCGCAGTTTTGGCCTATTCTGGCCAGCTTTATATGCTATTACTCATTGATTTTGCGTCCTGCTGCGGTCCGAACGTTTCGGGAATCCCGGGGCCTGGTTACGGGGAACTGGTCAAAACTCACACTTTTGGCCTATTCCGGCCAGTTTTGTATGCTATTAGTCACTGATTTTGGGTCCGGTGGGATCCGAACATTTCGGGAACCCCGGGGTCCGCTTATGGGGAACTCGTCAAAACTCATAGTTTTGGCTTATTTCGGCCAGTTTTGTATGCTATTAGTCACTGATTTTGGGTCCGCTGGGATCCAAACGTTTCGGGAACCCCGGGGTCCGGTTACGGGGAACTCTTCAAAACTCCCAGTTTTGGCCTATTCTAGCAGGTTTGTATGCTATTACTCATTGATTTTGGGTCCTGCTGCGATCCGAACGTTTCACGAACCCCCGGGTCCGGTTACGGGGAACTCGACAAAACTCCTAGTTTTGGCTTATTCCAGCCAGTTTTGTAATCTATTAGTCACTGATTTTGGGTCCGGTGGGATCCAAATGTTTCGGGAACCCCGGGGTCCGGTTACGTGGTACTCGTCAAAACTCACAGTTTTGGCCTATTCCGGCGAGGTTTGTATGCTATTACAAACTGACTTTGGGCCGTGCTGCGGTCCGAACGTTTCGGGAACCCCAGGGTCCGGTTACGGGGAACTCATCAAATCGCCTATCCCGACCAATTTTGGATGCTATTAGTCACTGATTTGGGTGGGGTGGGATCCGAACGTTTCAGGAACCCCGGGGTTTTGTCACGGGGAACTCGTCAAAACTCGCAGTTTTGGCCTATTCTGGCCAGCTTTGTATGCGATTACTCATTGATTTTAGGTCCTGCTGCGATCCGAACATTTCAAGAATCCTGGGGTCTGGTTACGGGGAACTCGTCAAAACTTACAGTTGTAGCCTATTCCGGCCAGTTTTGCATGCTATTACTCACTGATTTTGGGTCCTGCTGCGATCCGAAAGTTTCGGGAACCCCGGGGTCCGGTTACGGGGAACTCCTCAAAACTCGCAGTTTTAGCCTATTCTGGCCAGTTTTGTATGCTATCAGTCACTGATTTTGGGTCCTGCTGCGATCCGAACGTTTCGGAACCCCGGGGTACGGTTACGGGGAACTCGTCAAAACTCACTGTTTTGGCCTATTCCAACCAGTTTTGTATGCAATACTCACTGATTTTGGGTGCTGCTACGTTCCGAACATTTCAGGAACCCTGGGGTCCAGTTACGGGGAACTTTTAAAAATTCGTAGTTTTAGCTTATTATGGCCAGTTTTGTATGCTACTAGTCACTGATTTTTGATCCGGTGGGATCCACACGTTTCGGGAACCCTGGGGTCCGGTTATGGGGAACTCGTCAAAACTCACAGTTTTGGCCTATTCCGGCCAGCTTTGTAAGCTATTACTCATTGATTTTGGGTCGTGATGTGATTAAAACGTTTCGGAAACCCCAGGGTCTTGTTACGAGGAACTCGTCAAAACTCGCAGTTTTGGCCTATTTTGGCCAGTTTTGTATGCTATTACTCACTAATTCTGGGTCCTGCTATGATCCGAACGTTTCGGTAACCCCGGGGTCCGGTAACGGGGAACTCGTCAAAACTTGCAGTTCTGGCCTATTCCGGCCAGTTTTGGATGCTATTACTCATTGATTTGGGTCTGGTGGGATCCGAACGTTTGAGGAACCACGGGGTCTGGTTACGGGGAACTTGTCAAAACTCGCAGTTTTGGCCTATTCTGGCCAGCTTTGTATGATATTACTCAGTGATTTTGGGTCCTGCTGCGATCCAAATGTTTCGGGAACCCCATGGTTTGGTTACGAGGAACTTGTCAAAACCTGCAGTTTTGGCCTATTCCGGCCAGTTTTGTATGCTATTACTCACGGATTTTGGTCGTGTTGCGATCCGAACTTTTCGGGAACCCGAGCGTCCTGTTACGGGGAACTCGTCAAAACTCGTAGTTTTGGCTTACTCACTAATTTGGGTCCTGCTATGATGCGAATGGTTCGGGAACACCGGGGTCCGCTTATGGGAACTCCTCAAAACTCGCAGTTTTGGCCTATTCTGGCCAATTATGTATGTTATTAGTCACTAATTTTGGGTCCTGCTGCGATCCGAACGTTTCGGTAACCCCCGGGGTACTGTTACGGGGAACTCATCAAAACTCACAGTGTTGGCCTATTCCGGCCAGTTTTGTATGCTATACTCACTGATTTTGGGTCCTTCTACAATCCAAACGTTTCGGGAACCCCGGGGTCCGGTATTGGGGAACTCATCAAAACTCGCAGTTTTGGCCTATTCCGGCTAGTTTTGTATGCTATTAGTCACTGATTTTGGGACCTGGTGTGATCCAACCGTTTCACGAACCCCGGGGTCCGGTTACGGGAATTCGTCAAAACATGCACTATTGGCCTATTCCGGCAGTGTTGTATGCTCTTAGTCACGGATTTTGGATTCGGCGGGATCTGATCATTTCGGGAACCCCAGTGTCTGGTTACGGGGAGCTCGTCAAAACTCTCAGTTTTGGCCTATTCTGGCCAGCTTTGTGTGCTATTACTCATTAATTTTGGGTCCTACGGAGGTTCGAACGTTCCGGGAACCCCGGGGTCCGGTTACAAGGAACTCGTCAAAACATGCAGTTTTGGCCTATTCCGGCCAGCTTTGTGTGCTATTACTCAATGATTTTGGCTCCTGGTGCGATCCGAACGTTTTGCGAACCCCGGGGTCCGGTTACGGGGAACTCGTAAAAACTTGGACTTTTGGCCTATTCCAGCCAGTATGTATGCAATTAGTCATTGATTTTGGGTTAGGTGGGATCCGAACGTTTCGGGAACCCCGGGGTCCGGTTACGGGGAACTCGTGAAAACTCATAGTTTTGGCTTATTTCGGCCAGTTTTGTATGCCATTAGTCACTGATTTTGGGTCCGATGGGATCCAAACGTTTCAGGAACCCCGGGGTCCGGTTACGGGGAACTCGTCAAAACTCGCAGTTTTGGCCTATTCCGGCCAGGCTTGTATGCTATTACTCACTGATTTTGAGTCGTGATGCGATCCGAACGTTTCGGGAACTCCGGGGTCCAGTTACGAGGAACTCGTCAAAACTCGCACTTTTGGCCTATTCTGGCCAGCTTTGTATGCTATTACTCATTGATTTTGGTCGTGCTGCAATCCGAACATTTCGGGAATTCCGAGGTGTGGTTACAAGGGACTCTCAATACTCACAGTTTTGGCCTAATCCGGCTAGTTTTGTATGCTATTACTCACTGATTTTCGGTCCTGCTGCGATCCGAACGTTTCGGGAATCCCTGCGTCCGATTACGAGGAACTCATCAAAACTCGTAGTTTTGGCTTATTCCGGCCAGTTTTGTATGCTATTAGTCACTGATTTTGGGTCCTGCTGCGATTTGAATGTTTCACGAACCCCGGGGTCTGGTTACGGGAACTCCTCAAAACTCGTAGTTTTAGCCTATTCTGTCTAGTTTAGTATGCTATTAGTCAATGATTTTGAGTCCTCCTGCGGTCCGAATGTTTCGGAAACCCCGGGGTCCGGTAACGGGGTACTCGTCCAAACTCGTAGTTTTGTCCTATTCCGGCAAGTTTTGTATGATTTTGGGTCCACCCGCGATCCGAACATTTCGGGAACCCCGGGATCCGGTTATAGGGAACTCGTCAAAACTCGAAGTTTTGACCTATTCCGGCTAGTTTTGTATGCTATTAGTAACAGATTTTGGGCTCTGCTGTGATCCGAACGTTTCAGGAACCCCGAGGTCCGGTTACGGGGAACTCATCAAAATTCACAGTTTTGGCCTATTCCGGCCAGTTTTGTATGCTATTAGTCACAGATTTTGGGTCCGGCGGCATGTGCATGCTTTGGGAACCTCAGGGTCCGGTTAGGGGCAGCTCGTCAAAACTCGCAGTTTTGGCCTATTCTGGCCAGCTTTGTATGCTATTACTCATTGATTTTGGACGTGTTGCGATCCGGATGATTTGGGAACCTCGGGTTCCGGTTACGGGGAACTTATCAGAACATGCAGTTTCGGCCTATTCCAGAAGTATAGTACTCTATTACTCATTGATTTTGGGCCGTGCTGTGATCCGAACGTTTCGCGAACCGCCAGGTCCGGTTACGGGTAACTCGTCCTATTCCGACCAGTTTTGTATGCTATTACTCACTAATTTTGGGTCCTGTTGTGTTGCGAGCGTTTCGCGAACCCCGGGGTCCGGCTACGGGGAACTCATCAAGACTCGCAGTTTTGGCCTATTCTGGCCAGTTTTGTATGCTATTACTCATTGATTTTGGGTCCTACTGCGATCCGAACGTTTCGGGAACCCCGTGGTCCAGCAACGGGGAACTCGTCGACACTGATTTCGGCCAGTTTTGTATGGTATTAGTCACTAATTTTTGGTCTTGTTGTGGTCCTAATGTTTCGGGAACTCAGGGATCCGATTACAGGGAACTCATCAAGACTCACAGTTTTGGCCTATTCCGACAAGTTTTGTATGCTATTAGTCACTCATTTTGGGTCCTGATGCGATCCGAATGTTTCGGGAACCCCGGGGTTCGGCTACTGGTAACTCATCAAAACTCATAGTTTTGGCTTATTCTTGCTAGTTTTGTGCTATTAGTCGTTGATTTTGGGTCCTGCTACGATCGCAATGTTTCGCGAACCCCGGGGTCCTCTTACGGAGAACTCGTCAAAACTTTGGTTCCTCCTACGATCCGAACATTCCGGGAACCCGAGGGTCCGGTTACGGGGAACTCGTCAAAACTCATAGTTTTGGCCTATTATGGCCAGTTTTGTAAGCTATTAGTCACTGATTTTGGGTCCCAATGTGATCCGAATGTTTCGGGAACCCCGGAGTCCGGTTTTGGGGAACTCGTCAAAACTCGCAGTTTTGGCCTATTCCGGCAAGTTCTGTATGCTATTAGTCACTGATTTTGGGTCAGGTGGGATCCGAACGTTTCGGGAACCACGGGGTTCGGTTACGGGGAACTTGTCAAAACTCATAGTTTTGGCTTATTCCGTCCAGTTTTGTATGCTATTAGTCACTGATTTAGGGTCTTGTTGCGATCCGAACATTCCGGGAGCCTCGTGGTCCGATTACGGGGAATTCGACAAAACACGTAGTTATTCCGGCCAGTTTTGTATGCTATTACTCACTGATTTTGGGTCCTGCTACGATCCGAACATTTCGGGAACCTGTCA
This sequence comes from Hordeum vulgare subsp. vulgare, assembly GCF_904849725.1. Classification (NCBI taxonomy): domain Eukaryota; kingdom Viridiplantae; phylum Streptophyta; class Magnoliopsida; order Poales; family Poaceae; genus Hordeum; species Hordeum vulgare. The sequence goes on from NC_058521.1 coordinate 583,226,255, forward strand.
AAACTCGCAGTTTCGGCCTATTCCGGCTAGTTTTGTATGCTATTACTCACTGATTTTGGGCCATACTGTGATCCGAACGTTTCCAGAACCTTGGGGTTCGGTTACGTGGTACTCATCAAACATGTAGTATTGGCCTATTCTGGCCAGTTTTGTATGCTATTACTCATTGATTTTCCGTCCTGCTGCGGTCCGAACGTTTCCGGAAACCTGGGGTCTGGTTACGGGGAACTGGTCAAAACTTTCAGTTTTGGCCTATTCCAGTCAGTTTTGTATGCTATTAGTCATTGATTTTGGGTCTGGTGGGATCCGAACATTTTGGGAACCCCGGGGTCTACTTACGAGGAACTCGTCAAAACTCGTAGTTTTGGCTTATCCCGGCCAGTTTTGTATGCTATTAGTCATTGATTTTGGGTCCCGAGGGATCCAAACATTACGGTAACCCCGGGGTCCGGTTACGGGGAACTCGTCAAAACTCGCAGTTTTGGCCTATTCTGGCCAGGTTTGTATGCTATTACTCACTGATTTTGGGTCCTGCTATGATCTGAACATTTCGGGAACCCCTGGGTCCGGTAACGGGGAACTCGTCAAAACTCAGAGTTTTGGCCTATACCGGCCAGTTTTGTATGCTATACTCACTGATTTTGGGTCCTGCTACAATCCGAACATTCCGGGAACCCGGGGTCCTTGGGGAACTCGTCAAAACTCGTAGTTTTGGCCTATTCTGGCTAGTTTTATATGCTATTACTCACTGATTTTGGGCCATACTATGATCCGAACGTTTCTGGAACCTTGGGGTTTGGTTACGTGGTACTCGTCAAACATGCAATATTGGCCTATTCTGGCCAGTTTTGTATGCTATTACTCATTGATTTTGGGTCCTGCTGCGGTCCGAACATTTCCGGAAACCTGGGGTCTGGTTACGGGGAACTGGTCAAAACTTTCAGTTTTGGCCTATTCCGGCAGTTTTGTAAACTATTAGTCACCGATTTTGGGTCCGCTAGGATCTGAACTTTTCGGGAACCCCGTGATCCACTTACGGGGAACTCGTCAAAACTCATAGTTTTGGGTTATTCCGGCCAGTTTTGTATGCTATTAGTCATTGATTTTGGGTCCGGTGGGATCCAAACATTTCGGGAACCCCGGGGTCCGGTTACGGGGAACTCGTCAAAACTCACAGTTTTGGCCTATTCTGGCCAGGTTTGTATGCTATTACTCACTGATTTTGGGTCCTGCTACGATCTGAATGTTTCGAGAACCCCGGGGTCCGGTAATGGGGAACTCATCAAAACTCGCATTTTTGGCCTATTCCGGCAAGTTTTGTATGCTATTACTCACTGATTTTGGGTCCTGCTGCGATCCGAACGTTTCGCGAACCCGGGGTATGGTTACGGGGAACTCATCAAAACTCCTAGTTTTGGCTTATTCCAGCCAGTTTTGGTCCGGTGGGATCCAAACGTTTCGGGAACCCCGGGGTTCTTTTACGTGCTACTCGTCAAAACTCGCAGTTTTGGACAATTCCTACAAGGTTTGTATGCTATGACTCACTGACTTTGGGCCGTGCTGCGATCCGAATGTTTCGGGAACCCCGGGTTCCGGTTACGGGGAACTCGTCAAAACTCCTATTCCGACCAATTTTGGATGCTATTAGTCACTGATTTGGGTCTGGTGGGATCCGAACATTTCAGGAACCCTGGGGTCTGGTTATGGGGAACTCGTCAAAACTTACAGTTTTGTCCTATTCTAGCCAGTTTTGTATGCTATTACTCATTGATTTTGGGTCCTGCTGCGATCCGAACGTTTCGGGAACCCCGGGGTCCGGTTACGGGGAACTCCTCAAAACTCGCAGTTTTGGCCTATTTTGTCCAGTTTTGTATGCTATTAGTCACTGATTTTGGGTCTGCTGCGATCCGAACGTTTCGGGAGCCCCGGGTACTGTTACGGGGAACTCGTCAAAACTCACAGTTTTGGCCTATTCCAGCCAGTTTTGTATGCTATACTCACTGATTTTGGGTCCTGCTACGTTCCGAACATTTCGGAAACCCCGGGGTTCGGTAATGGGGAACTCGTCAAAACTCATAGTTTTGGCCTATTCCGGCTAGTTTTGTATGTTAGTGATTTTGGGCCCTGCTGTCATCCGAATGTTTCGCGAACCCCGTCTTCCGGTTACGGGGAACTCATCAAAACATCCAGTATTGGCCTATTCCGGCTAGTTTTGTATGCTATTACTCACTGATTTTGGGTCATGCTACGATCCGAACGTATCGCGAACCCCGATGTCCGGTTATGGGGAACTCGTTAAAACTCGCAGTTTTGGCCTATTTCGGCAAGTTTTGTATGCTATTACTCACTGATTTTGGGTCCTGCTATGATCCGAACTTTTCGAGAACCAGAGGGTCTTGTAGTGGGGAACTCGTCAAAACTCGCAGTTTTGCCCTATTCCGGCAAGTTTTGTATGACTCACTGATTTTGGGTCATGGTGCGTTCCGAATGTTTCGCGAACCCCGGGGTCCGGTTACAGGGAACTCGTCAAAACCCACACTTTTGGCCTATTCTGGCCAGTTTTGTATGCCATTAGTCACTGACTTTGGGTCCGGTGGGATCCACACGTTTCGGGAACCTCGGGGTCCGGTTACGGGGAACTCATCAAAACTCATAGTTGTGGCCTATTCCGTCCAACTTTGTAAGCTATTACTCACTAATTTTGGGTCCTGCTGTGATCCGAACGTTTCGCGAACCCGGGGTCCTGTTACGGGGAACTCATCAAAACTCCTAGTTTTGGCTTATTCCAGCCAGTTTTGTATGCTATTAGTCACTGATTTTGGGTCCGGTGGGATCGAAACGTTTCGGGAACCCCGGGGTCCATTTATGTGGTACTCGTCAAAACTCGCGGTTTTGGCCTATTCCGGCGAGGTTTGTATGCTATTACTCACTGACTTTGGGCTGTGCTGCGATCCGAACGTTTCGGGAACCCCGGGGTCCGGTTACGGGAAACTCGTCAAAACTCCTATTTCGACCAATTTTGGATGCTATTAGTCACTGATTTGGGTCTGGTGGGATCCGAACGTTTCACGAACCCGGGGTCTGGTTACGGGGAACTCGTCAAAACTCACGGTTTTGGCCTATTCTAGCCAGCTTTCTATGCTATTACTCATTGATTTTGGGTCCTACTGCGATACGAACGTTTCAGGAACCCCGAGGTCTGGTTATGGGGAACTTGTCAAAACTTGCAGTTGTGGCCTATTCCGGCCAGTTTTGCATGCTATTAATCACTGATTTTGGGTCCTGTTGCGATCCAAAAGTTTCGGGAACCTCGGGGTCCGATTACGGGGAACTCCTCAAAACTCACAGTTTTGGCCTATTCTTCCAGTTTTGCATGCTATTAGTCACTGATTTTGGTTCTTGCTGTGATCCAAACGTTTCGGGAGCCCCGGGGTACGGTTACGGGGAACTCATGAAAACTCACAGTTTTGGCCTATTCGAGACAGTTTTGTATGCTATACTCACTGATTTTGGGTCCTGCTACGATCCGAACATTTCGGAAACCCCAGGGTTCGGTAATGGGGAACTCGTCAAAACTCGTAGTTTTGGCCTATTCCGGCTAGTTTTCTATACTATTAGTTAGTGATTTTGGGCCCTGCTGTCATCCGAATGTTTCGCGAACCCCGGGGTCCGGTTACGGGGAACTCGTCAAAACTCACACTTTTGACCTATTCCGGCCAGTTTTGTATCCTAGTAGTCATTGATTTTGGGTCCGGTGGGATCCGAACGTTTCAGTAACCCCGGGGTCCGGTTACGGGGAACTCTTAAAAATTCGTAGTTTTAGCTTATTTCGGCCAGTTTTGTATGCTATTAGTCACTGATTTTGGGTCCGGTGGGATCCACACGTTTCGGGAACCCGGGGGTTCGGTTACGGGGAACCAACTTTGTAAGCTATTACTCACTGTTTTGGGTCGTGACGCGATCCGAACGTTTCGGGAACCGCGGGGTCCGGTTATGGGGAACTCGTCAAAACTCGCAGTTTTGGCCTATTCTGACCATGTTTGTATGCTATTACTCACTGATTTTGGGTCCTGCTATGATTCGAACGTTTCGGGAACCCCGGGGTCCGGTAACGGGGAACTCGTCAAAACTCGCAGTTTTGGCCTATTCCGGCCAGTTTTCTAAGCTATTACTGACTGATATTGGGTTCTGCTGCGATCCGAACGTTTCACGAACCCCGGGGTCCGGTTACGGGGAACTCGTCAAAACACCTAGTTTTGGCTTATTCCAACCAGTTTTGTATGCTATTAGTCACTGATTATGGGTCCGGTGGGATCCAAACGTTTCGGGAACCCCGGGGTCCGGTTACGTGGTACTCGTCAAAACTCGCAGTTTTGGCCTATTGCAGCGATGTTTGTATGCTATTACTCACTGACTTTGGGCCGTGCTGCGATCCGAACGTTTTGGGAACCCCTGGTTCCGGTTACGGCGAACTCGTCAAAACTCCTATTCCGGCCAATTTTGGATGCTATAAGTCACAGATTTGAGTTTGGTGTGATCCGGACGTTTCACGAACCCCGGTGTCTGGTTACGGGGAACTCGTCAAAACATGCAGTTGTGGCCGATTCCGGCCAGTTTTGCATGCTATTAATCACTGATTTTGGGTCCTGTTGCGATCCGAAAGTTTCGAGAACCCCGGGGTCAGATTACGGGGAACTCCTCAAAACTCGCAGCTTTGGCCTATTCTGTCCAGTTTTGTATGTTATTAGTCACTGATTTTGGGTCCTGCTGCGATCCGAACGTTTCGGGATCCCTGGGGTACGGTTACGGGGAACTCGTCAAAACTCACAGTTTTGGCCTATTCCAGACAGTTTTGTATGCTATACTCACTGATTTTGGGTCCTGCTATCATCTGAACATTTCGGAAACCCCGGGGTTTGGCAATGGGGAACTCGTCAAAACTCGTAGTTTTGGCCTATTTCGACTAGTTTTCTATACTATTAGTCAGTGATTTTGGGCCCTGCTGTCATCAGAATGTTTCGCGAACCCCGGGGTCCGGTTATGGGGAACTCATCAAAACTCGCAGTTTTGGCATATTTTGGTAAGTTTTGTATGCTATTACTCACTAATTTTGGGTCCTTCTATGATTCGAACTTTTCGGGAACCAAAAGGTCTTATAGTGGGGAACTCGTCAAAACTCGCAGTTTTGGCCTATTCCGGCATGTTTTGTATGCTATTACTCACTGATTTTGGGTCCTGCTGCGATCCGAATGTTTCGCGAACCCCGGGGTCCCGTCAAGGGGAACTCGTCAAAACTCACACTTTTGGCCTATTCCGGCCAGTTTTGTATGCTATTAGTCAATAATTTTTGGTCCGTTGGGATCCGAACGTTTCAGTAACTCCGGGGTCCGGTTACGGGGAACTCGTCAAAACTCCTAGTTTTGGCTTATTCCAACCAGTTTTGTATGCTATTAGTCACTGATTTTGGGTCCGGTGGGATCCAAACGTTTCGGGAACCCCGGGGTCCGGTTACGTGGTACTCGTCAAAACTCGCAGTTTTGGCCTATTCTGTCCAGTTTTGTATGCTATTAGTCACTGATTTTTGGTCCTGATGCGATCCGAACGTTTTGGGAACCCCTGGTTCCAGTTACGGCAAACTCGTCAAAACTCCTATTCCGGCCAATTTTGGATGCTATAAGCCACTGATTTGGGTTTGGTGGGATCCGAACGTTTCAGGAACCCCGGGGTCTGGTTACGGGGAACTCGTCAAAACTCACAATTTTGGCCTATTCCGGCGATCCGAACGTTTTGGGAACCCCTCGGTGTGGTTACGGGAACTCGTCAAAACTTGCAGTTGTGGCCTATTCCGGCCAGTTTTGCATCCTATTACTCATTGATTTTGGGTCCTGCTGCGATCCGAAGTTTCGGGAACCCCGGGATCCGGTTACGGGGAACTCCTCAAAACTCGTAGTTTTGTCCTATTCTGTCTAGTTTTGTATGCTATTAGTCATTGATTTTGGGTCCTGCTGCGATCCGAACGTTTCGGGAACCCCGGGGTACGGTTACGGGGAACTCGTCAAAACTCACAATTTTGGCCTATCCCAGCCAGTTTTTTATACTATTAGTTAGTGATTTTGGGCCGTGCTGTCATCCGAATGTTTCACGAACCCCGTGGTCCGGTTATGGTGAACTCATCAAAACATGCTGTATTGGCCTATTCCGGGCAGTTTTGTATGCTATTACTCACTGATTTTGGGTCATGCTACGATCCGAACGTTTCGCGAACCCCGGGGTCCGGTTATGGGGAACTCGTCAAAACTCGCAGTTTTGGCCTATTTTGGCCAGTTTTGTATGCTATTACTCACTAATTTTGGGTCCTGCTATGATCCAAACTTTTCGGGAAACACAGGGTCTTTTAATGGGGAACTCGTCAAAACTCGTAGTTTTGGCCTAGTCCGGCAAGTTTTTCACCTATTACTCACTGATTTTGGGTCGTGCTGCAATTCGAATGTTGCGCGAACCCCGGGGTCCGATTACGGGGAACTCGTCAAAACTCACACCTTTGGCCTATTCCGGCCAGTTTTGTATGCTATTAATCACTGATTATGGGTCCGGTGGGATCCGAACGTTTTAGGAACCCCGGGGTCCGGTTACGGGGAACTCGTTAAAACTCGTAGTTTTGGCCTATTCTGGCCAGCTTTGTAAGCTATTACTCACTTACTTTGCGCAGTGCTGCGATCCGAATGTTTCGGGAACCCCGGGGTCAGGTTACAAGGAACTCGTCAAAACTCCTATTCCGACCAATTTTGGATGCTATTAGTCACTGATTTGGGTCTGGTGGGATCCGAACGTTTCAGGAACACGGGGTCTGGTTACGGGGAACTCGTCAAAACTCACAGTTTTGTCCTATTCTGGCCAACTTTGTATCATATTACTCATTCATTTTGGGTCCTGTTGCGATGTGAACGTTTCGGGAACCCCAGGGTCTGGTTATGGGGAACTCGTCAAAAATTGCAGTTGTGGCCTATTCTGGCCAGTTTTGCATGCTATTACTCACTGATTTTGGGTCGTGCTTCGATCCGAAGTTTCGGGAACCCCGGGGTCCGGTTACGGGGAACTCCTCAAAACCCATAGTTTTGGCCTATTTTGTCTAGTTTTGTATGCTATTAGTCACTGATTTTCGGCCCTGCTGCGATCCAAAAGTTTCGAGAACCCCGGGGTACGGTTACGGGGAACTCATCAAAACTCACAGTTTTGGCATATTCCAGCCAGTTTTGTATGCTATACTCATTGATTTTGGGTCCTGCTACGATCCGAACATTTCGGAAACCCTGGGGTTCGATAATGGGGAACTCGTCAAAACTCGCAGTTTTGGCCTATTTCGGCTAGTTTTGTATACTATTAGTCACTGATTTTGGGTCCTGCTGTCATCCGAATGTTTCACGAACCTCGTGGTCTGGTTACGGGAACTCATCAAAACATGCAGTATTGGCCTATTCCGGGCAGTTTTGTATGCTATTATTCACTGATTTTGGGTCATGGTACGACCCGAACGTTTTGCGAACCCCGAGGTCCGGTTATGGGGAACTCGTCAAATCTCGTAGTTTTGGCCTATTTTGGCCAGTTTTGAATGCTATTACTCACTGATTTTGGGTCCTGCTATGATCCGAACTTTTCGGGAACCCCAGGGTCTTGTAATGGTGAACTCGTCAAAACTCGCAGTTTTGGCCTATTCCGGCAAGTTTTGTATGCTAGTACTCACTGATTTTGGGTCCTGCTGCGATCCGAATGTTTCGTGAACCCCGGGGTGCGGTTACGGGGAACTCGTCAAAACTCACACTTTTGTCCTATTCCGGCCAGTTTTGTATGCTATTAGTCACTCATTTTGGGTCCGGTGGGATCCGAACGTTTCAGGAACGCCGGGGTCCGGTTACGGGGAACTCTTAAAAATTTGTAGTTTTAGCTTATTCCGGCCAGTTTTGTATGCTATTAGTCACTGAATTTGGGTCCGGTGGGATCCACACGTTTAGGGAACCCCGGGGTCCGGTTACGATGAACTCGTCAAAACTCGCAGTTTTGGCCTATTCCGGCCAGCTTTGTAAGCTATTACTCACTTATTTTGGGTCGTGATGCGATCCGAATGTTTCGGGAACCCAGGGTCCAGTTACGGAGAACTCGTCAAAACTCGCAGTTTTGGCCTATTTTGGCCAGTTTTGTATGCTATTAATCACTAATTTTGGGTCCTGCTATGATCCGAATGATTCGGGAACCCCGGGGTTCGGTAACGGGGAACTCGTCAAAACTTGCAGTTCTGGCCTATTCCGGCCAGTTTTGGATGCTATTACTCACTGATTTGGGTCCGGTGGGTTCCGAAAGTTTTAGGAACCCCGGGGTCTCGTTACGGGGAACTCATCAAAACTCGCAGTTTTGGCCTATTCTAGCGAGCTTTGTATGCTATTACTCACTGATTTTGGGTCGTGTTGCGATCTAAAAGGTTTGGGAACCCCGTGGTCTGGTTACGGGGAACTCGTCAAAACTTGCAGTTTTGGCCTATTCCAGCCAGTTTTGTATGCTATTACTCACTGATTTTGGGTCGTGCTGCGATCCGAACTTTTCGGGAACCCCGGCGTCCGGTTATGGGGAACTCGTCAACACTCGTAGTTTTGGCATATTCCGGCTAGTTTTGTATACTATTACTCACTGATTTTGGGTCCTGCTACGATGCGAATGTTTCGGGAACCCCGGGAACCGCTTATGGGAACTCCTCAAAACTCGCAGTTTTGGCCTATTTTGGCCAGTTTTGTATGCTATTAGTCCCTGATTTTGGGTCCTAATATGATCCAAACGTTTCGGTAACCACGGGGTACTCCTACGGAGTACTCGTCAAAACTCACAGTTTTGGCATATTGCTACTGCAACAAAAGACCTTCCAACAACGCCAGAACTAGGTGTGTTGATGGCACCAGGAATCCTTCTGCTACGACCACGCCTTAAGGGACTTCCTAGGCAAATATGCAAAGGATTTCCCCCGTGGCCTTGGAGCCTTGCGTTGGTGTTCCCTCGAAGCGGAAAGGGTGATGTAGCGTGATACGTCTCCATCGTATCTACTTTTCCAAACTCTTTTGCCCTTGTTTTGGACTCTAATTTGCATGTTTTGAATGGAACTAACCTGGACTGACCCTGTTTTCAGCAGAATTGCCTTGGTGTGATTTTTGTGCAGAAATCAAAGTTCTCCAAACGTCCTGAAAATTTACGGGGAGCAGTTTTGGAAAATATCAAAAATATCTGCGCCAAGTTCCACCTCAGGGGGTGGGCCAGTGGGCCACAAGCCCCTGCTCCACCACCACCCCTGGTAGCGGTGGGTAGGCTTGTGGGGCCCACACGGCTCTGCCGCCCCCAATTCCAGATCTATAAGTTGCCTTTTGTCCTAGAAAAAAATAAAGGGAAAAGTTTTCGTCACGTTTGCGATAAGGAGGCGCCGCCACCACCTATTCTTCATCTGGAGGGCAAATCTGGAGTCCGTCTTGGGCTCCGGAGAGGGGAAATCGTCGCCATCGTCATCATCAACCTTCTTCCCTCTCCAATTCCATGAAGCTCTTCATCGTTCGTGAGTAATCTATTCTTAGGCTTGCTGGGCGGTGATGAGTAGGATGAGATCTATCATGTAATCGAGTTAGTTTTCATGGGGATTGATCCCTAGTATCCACTATGTTCTGAGATTGATGTTGCTACTACTTTGCCATGCTTAATGCTTGTCACTAGGGCCCGAGTGCCATGATTTTAGATCTGAATTTATTATGTTGTCACCAATATATGTGTGTTTTAGATCCGATCTTGTAGTTAGCTACTATGTGTTATGATCCGGCAACCCCAGAGTGACAATAACCGGAACCACTCCTGGTTATGACCATAGTCGGAGGAGTTCATGTGTTCACCAAGTGCTAATGCGTTGGTCCGGTTCTTTATTAAAAGGAGAACCTTAATATCCCGTAGTTTCCTTTTGGACCCCGCTGCCACGGGAGGGATGGACAATAGATGTCATGCAAGTTCTTTTCCCTAAGCACGTATGACGACACACGGAAAGCATGCCCACATCACATTGACGAACGGGAGCTAGCCACATATCTCTCCGTGTTATAGCTGTTGTATGATGAATATCATCCACACGAATCACCGACCCATTGCCTACGACTTTGTCCTACTGCTGATGTTACTTGTCTTGCTCTGCTGCTCCTACTACTGTCGCTACTGCTGTTACCTGTCTTGCTCTGCTGCTGCTACTATTTTTGCTACTGCTGTTACTTGTCTTGCTCTGCTATTGCTGCTACTGTTGCTATTGTTGTTACTTGTTTTGCTCTACTGCTACTGTTGCTACTTGCTACTGCTGTCACTACTGCTGTTCCTTGCCACTACTATTGCTCGTTACACTTCTACTACCTGCTACACTGTTGATTCGCTGGTCGTTGACGGGAACTGACAACTCCGTCAACGAAGGCGCCATTGATACAATCGTTAGGAATAGTCTGCCGTCACCAGATCGTTTCTGACACCGTTGTTATCATAACACTTTGCCGTTACTACTGTGCTTGCACATACTAATCTTTCAGGTGTGGCTGAATCTGAAAAATTTAGCTGCTAATACTCGAGAGTATTCTCTCACCTCCTTTAGGCGATCAACAAATTTGGGTCGAATACTCTACCCTCGAAAACTGCTGCGAACCCATGCGCTGGTGGGCCATCAACAACATTCTTCTAGTTCCGTTGCTGGGGAGTGCTAGAAACATTCTTCTGGTGCCGTTGCAAGGGAAGGATTGTTGTCATCAGCATTCGTCTAGCTATCGCCAGAGATTGCAATCATAGCACAGCGGTGGTAAGTATTTCCCTTAGTTTGAGAACCATGGTATCGATCCAGTGAAGGAGTATCACAAGAGCCTGCACAAACACAAAAAGCTTGCTTCCAACGCTATGAAGGGGTTGTCAATCCCTTATAGATTGTTCGCCAAGTGAGAACTGAAAGCAACAAAGTAACAAAGCAAAGTAAAAGTGAAAGTGGAAACGATAGGTGTGAATAGACTCGGGGGCCGTAGTGTTTACTAGTGGCTTCTCTCATGAAAGCAAGTAGACGGTTGGTGAACAAATTACTGACGAGCAATTGATAGAACCGCGCAAAGTCGTGACATCATCTATGGCAATGATTATATCTATAGGCATCACGTCAACAACAAATAGACCGATACTTTCTGCATCCACTACTGTTACTCCACACGTCGACCGCTATCCAGTATGCATCTAGTGTATTAAGTCCAAAAGAACAGAGTAACGCCTTAAGCAAGATGACATGATGTAGATGGACAATCTCATATCTACGACAGAGCCCACCTTGTTACCCTTGATGGCTACTACATAATGTGTGCCTTGCTGCCCCTACTGTCACTGGGAAAGGTCACCACAAGGTAAGAACCCAAAACCAAGAACTTCTCCCATTGCAAGAATCGTAGATCTAGTTGGCCAAACAAAACCAAAGACTCGGAGAGACTTACAAGGATATCAAATTATGCATATAAGAAATCAGCAAATACTCAAATATACATCATAGATAATCTGATCACAAATCCACAATTCATCGGATCTCGACAAACACACCGCCAAAGAAGATTACATCGGATAGATCTCCATGAAGATCATGGAGAACTTTGTATTGAAGATCCAAGAGAGAGAAGAAGCCATCTAGCTACTAACTACGGTCCCGTAGGTCTGAAGTGAACTACTCACGAGTCATTGGAGGGGCGATGATGATGATGAAGAAGCCCTCCAACTCCAAACTCCCCTCTGGCAGGGCACCGGGAAGGGTCTCCAGATGAGATCTCGCGGAAACGGAAGCTTGCGGCGGCGGAAAAGTTTTTTCGTGGATCCCTTGATTTTTTTTCTTATTTTTAGGGAATATATAGGCGCAAGATCTAGGTCAGGGGGGCGCGAGGGAGGCCACAAGACCGCCCACATCCGCCCCCTTGGTGGCGGAGTGAGAGCTTGTGGGCTCCCTGTAGCCCTCCTTGCTTGGCCCACAAGCCCCCTGATCTTTTTCCATTCGGGAAAAAAATATTTCTGGGATTTTATTCTATTTGGACTCCGTTCCAAAATCAGATCTGAAAAGAGCCAAAAACACGGAAAAAACACGAACTGGCACTTGGCACTGAATTAATAAGTTAGTCCCAAAAAAGATATAAAAGGTACATAAAACATCCAAAGATGACAAGATAACAACATGAAACCATCAAAAATTATAGATACGTTTGAGACGTGTCACCTATTCCGGCTAGTTTTGTATGCTATTACTCACTGATTTTGGGCCCTGCTATGATCTGACCGTTTCACAAACCCCGGGGTTCGGTTACGGGAACTCGTCAACACATGCAGTATTGGCCTATTCCAACAATATTGTATGCTATTAGTCACTGATTTTGGGTTCGGCGGGATCCGATTGTTTCGGGAACCCCGGGGTCCGGTTACGTGGAGCTCGTCAAAATCGCAGTTTTGTCCTATTCTGGCCAGCTTTGTATGCTATTACTCATTGATTTTGGGTCCTGCTGCGATCCAAACGTTTCGGGAACCCCGGGGTCCGATTACGAGGAACTCGTCAAAACATGCAGTTTTGGCCTATTCCGGCCAGCTCTGTATGCTATTACTCAGTGATTTTGGGTCCTGCTGCGATCCGAACATTTCGTGAACCCCGGGGTCCGTTTACGGGGAACTCATCAAAACTCGCACTTTTGGCCTATTCCGGCCAGTTTTGTATGCTATTAGTCATTAGTTTTGGGTCCGGTGGGATCCGAACGTTTCGGGAACCCCGGGGTCCGATTACGGGGAACTCATCAAAACTCGTAGTTTTGGCTTATTTTGGCTAGTTTTGTATGCAATTAGTCACTGATTTTGGGTCCGGTGGGATCCAGACGTTTCAAGAACCCCGGGGTCCGGTTACGGGGAACTCGTGAAAACTTGCAGTTTTGGTCTATTCCGGCTAGGTTTGTATGCTATTACTCACTGATTTTGGGTCGTGATGCGATCCGAACGTTTCGGGATCCCCGGGGACTCGTTATGAGGAACTCATCAAAACTTGAAGTTTTGGCCTATTCTGGCCAGCTTTGTATGCTATTATTCATTGATTTTGGGTCGTGCTGCGATCCGAACGTTTCGGGAACCCCGGGGTCTGGTTACGGGGAACTCGTCAAAACTTGCAATTTTGGCCTAATCCGCCAGTTTTGTGTGCTATTACTCATTGATTTTCGGTCCTCCTGCGATCCAAACATTTCAGGAACCCCGGCGTCTGATTACGAGGAACTCGTAGTTTTGGCTTATGCCGACCAGTTTTGTATGCTATTAGTCACTGATTTTGGGTCCTGGTATGATCCGAATGTTTCATGAACCCCGGGGTCCGGTTACGGGGATCTCCTCAAAACTCGTAGTTTTAGCCTATTCTGGCCAGTTTAGTATGCTATTAGTCACTGATTTTGAGTCCTGCTGCGGTCCGAACGTTTTGGAAACCCCGCGGTCCGGTAACGGGGTACTCGTCCAAACTCGCAGTTTCGGCCTATTCCGGCCAGTTTTGTATGATTTCGGGTCCTGCTGCGATCAGAACGTTTCGGGAACCTCGGGATCCGGTTACAGGGAACTCGTCAAAACTCGCAGTTTTGGCCTATTCCGGCTAGTTTTGTATGCTATTAGTAACTAATTTTGGGCCGTGTTGTGATCCGAACGTTTCGGGAACCCCGGGGTCCGGTTACGGGAACTCATCAAAATTCGCAGTTTTGGCCTATTCGGACTAGTTTTGTATGCTATTAGTCGCTGATTTTGGGTCCCGCAGGATCTGAATGCTTCGGGAACCCCGGGATCCGGTGATAACCCACATGTATAGGGGATCGCAAAAATTTTCAAGGGTAGAGTATTCAACCCAAATTTATTGATTCGACTCAAGGGGAAGCGAAAGAATATTCTCAAGTATTAGTAGAAAAGATTTAGTATCTGCAGCAAAGTATCAGTAGCAAAGTAGGGTCATAGCAGCAGTAGCAACAGTAACCAGTAGCAGCAGAGTAACAGCAGTAGCAACAGAGTAACATCAGCAAGGACTAGTAGGAAAAACTCGTAGGCATTGGATCGGTGATGGATGATTATGCCGGATGTGATTCATCATGCAATAGTTATAACCCGGAAAGATAAGTAACTTGCTCCCGTTCGTCAATCTAATGTAGGCATGCATTCCGTATGTAGTCAAACGTGCTTAGGGAAAATAACTTGCATGCCATCTATTGTCCATCCCTCCCGTGGCAGCAGGGTCCTAATGGAAACTACGGGATATTAAGGTTCTCCTTTTAATAAAGAACCGAACCAACACATTAACACTTGGTGAATACATGAACTCCTCATACTATGGTCATCTCCGGGAGTGGTTCCGGCTATTGTCACTCCGGGGTTGCCGGGTCACAACACATAGTAGGTGACTACAACTTGCAAGATAGGATCAAGAACACACATATATTGGTGACAACATAATAGGTTCAGATCTGAAATCATGGCACTCGGGCCCTAGTGACAAGCATTAAGCATGCCAAAGTAGTAGCAACATCAATCTCAGAACATAGTGGATACTAGGGATCAATCCCCATCAAAACTAACTCGATTACATGATAGATCTCATCCAACCCATCACCGTCCAGCAAGCCTACGATGAGATTAGTCACGAACGGTGAAGAGCATCATGGAATTGGCGATGAAGGAACGTTGATGATGAGGATGGCGACGATTTCCCCTCTCCGGAGCCCAGAACGGACTCCAGATCTGCCCTCCAGATGAAGAACAGGAGGTGGCGGCGCCTCCGTATCGTAAAACGCGATGAACTCTTCTCGTTGATTTTTTTCCAGACGAGATGGACTAAATAGAATTGAGATTGTAGGCGGTGGAGCGTCGTGGGCTCCACAAGCCTGCCAGGCGCGGCCAGGGGGGGCCGCGCGTGGTGGGCTTGTGGGCTCCACGCTCCACATCCTCCGCTGATTCTTGCGCCAGTATTTTTTATTAATGCCAGAAAAATTCTCCGTAAATTTTCAGGTCATTCCGAGAACTTTTATTTCTGCGCAAAAACAACACCATGGCAATTCGGCTGAAAACAACGTTAGTCCGGGTTAGTTCCATTCAAATCATGCAAATTAGAGTCCAAAACAAGGGCAAAAGAGCTCGGAAAAGTAGATACGATGCAGAAGTATCAATTCCCCCAAGCTTAAAGCCTTCCTTGTCCTCAAGCAATTCAGTTGACAAACTGAAAGAGACAAAATAAAAACTTTGACGAACTCTGTTTGATCTTGTTGTTGCAACTATGTCTAGCTCATAACCAGAATTTCAGCAAGATCACAAGCAAACCACATAAGAAAATCACATCTAGGTCTCACGGTAAACTCATATCAATGGCATAATCAACTAGTGAGCAAATAATAATATGTCTCAAACGTCAACACTTCAATCAAAACAACATGAAGCAGTGCGAATAGATGGTATCTCGCTAGCTCTTTGTGAGACCGCAAAACATAAATGCAGAGCACCTTCAAAGACCAAGGGCTGACTAAACATTGTATTTCATGGCAAAGAAGATCCAGTCACAGTCATACTCAACACAGCTAAAAGCAAAGCATAAAAATGACAGATGTGCTCTCTAATTGGTGCTTTTATAAGAGGAGGATGACTCAACAGGAACATAAATAGACAGACCCTTCGCAGAGGGAAGCATTGATTTGCACAGGTGCCAGAGCTCAAGCTTTGAAAACAGAGATAATAATTTTGGGTGGCATGCTTTCATTGTCAACGCAACGAGTAAGAGTTCTCACCATCTTCCATGCTACACATGCTATAGGCAGTTCCCAAACAGAAAAGTAAAGTTTTGACTCCCCCACCACCAATCAATCACACTCCACGGCTAGCCGAGTACTCGGGTGCCGTCCATACCAACATCAATCCAGGGGGAGTTTTGTTTGCAATTATCTTTTTGATTTGAGCATGGTACTAAGAATTCCAATTACCGGCCCCTTTCTCGTGAATGATAGCGAATAAACATATATCGAGGATAACACGCCTAGCATGGAACATACGGATAACCCCCTGTCACCACATGAGCGGTTCGGGCATGCAAAACAGATTATTTCTTGAAGGTTTAGAGAGTGGCACATGCAAATTTACTTGGAACGGCAGGTAGATACCGCATATAGGTAGGTATGGTGGACTCATATGGAACAAATTTGGGTTTATGGAAGTGGATGCACAAGCAACATGCCTTCTTAGTACAAGTGAAGTCTAGCAAAAGACTGGGAAGCGACCAACTAGAGAGCGACAACAGTCATCAAAATGCATTGAGATTAACCAACATTGAGTGCAAGCATGAGTAGGAAATAAATCACCATGAACATGAATATCATAAAGGGTATGCTAATTTTGTTTCAACTACATGCATGAACATGTGCCAAGTCAAGCCACTTGAATCATTCAAAGGAGGATACCATCCTATCATACTACATCATAATCATCTCAAGATTCATGTTGGCATCCAAGACAAACCATTATAAGCTCCTAGCTAATTAAGCATGGCATCAAAAACTATTATCTCTAAGTTGTGATTGCAAAAATGTTTCTCTCACAACAAAGCTGAATCAGGAACCATGAGCTAGTCATATTTACAAAAACAAAATAGATCTAGTTCATACCAGCTTTTGCAGGCTCAGTCACTTCATCATATATCGTCATTATTGCCTTTCACTTGCACGACCGAATGATGTGAACAATAATAAGAGTGCTCGTGCATTGGACTAAGCTGGAATCTGCAGGAAAACACAAAGGAGAAGACAAAGCAATATGGCTCTTTGACAGATAAACAGATATGCATGCGAGAGCCACTAAACATTGTAACCATGGTCTTCTACCTTGACCCAAAGAAAAAGAAAACTATTTACACGGGAAAGTTTCTAACAAGAAAAAGAAGAAAAGAAAATCTTTTTTGGTTTTCTCAAACTAGACAGACACACGAAAAGAAAACTAGAAAAAGAAACTAGCATGGATGATACAGTGGCAAAGTGTGAACACCGACGAACAAAGTGAAAGCATAAGCAAGAATGTAAAGTCGGTGAGAAACACGTACTCCCCCAAGCTTAGGCTTTTGGCCTAAGTTGGTCTACTCCCAAGGAGGGAAATAACCAGCTCTGGGGTACTCCGGAGTGGACTGAGGATGCCACTGCTGTGTGAGATCCTGTGGCTCCCACTGATAAACCGGCGTCTGGTACTCGACTGGTGGCTCGGGCACGGGCACCTGTGGTTGGGCTAAGCCCCAATAAGCGTAGATGTCCGAGGGCCTAATAATGTACCTACCTGTATGAAGATTTAACAAAGAAGGAGCAGGCAAAGTAATAGTCTCACGAGTACCCTGACTAAATACCAGGTTATAAATCATCCTTCTATTTATATCTCTATCAAGAAAGTCATGGCGAACCATGCTATCATAATATAGATATCTCTCAGGAAGAAGGATCTCTTCTTCCTCGTCCAGTCTAATACGTATCTCAAAGTGTCTCGCAAGACGGGTAGCATAGATACCTCCATAGACAACACCTTTAGGACGGTTCATGTTCAACCGTTGAGCTACTATAGCGCCCAAGCTATAAGTTTTATCATTATAAAGGGCTTCGCGCAAGACCGCAAGATCTGGGGAGCTAAGGGACCCAGCTTTCCCACGGCCAATCAAACATTTTCCCATGAATAGTGAGAAGTACCGAAGCATGGGAAAATGAATGGTAGCAGCTCTAGCGCAAGACACTCCTCTCTCCTGTCCTACAACAATTGAATCGATGAAAGCCTCCAAGTCCCGTGGATGAGGTTCATGAATATCTCCAACAAAAGGCAATTTGCAAATATTGCAAAAATCCTGGAGTGACATGCGCTAGGGGATATCATATAATTTGAACTCAACCATAGGAGGATTCTTCCTCGGATAAAAGTTAAAGCTTTGTACGAAGATATTAGTGAGGAGGAGGTATTGCGGACACTTATCTTCAGCGAAGGCGGTAAGGCCTGCATTCTCCACCAAGTGATAAAAGTCCTCATAAAGTCCGGCGGCGCATAAGAACATCGCTTGGCCATTCGCACGCTCGAACTTCTGCAACTCGAGGGACCGGATACTTGGGCTTCTTCTCACTTCCATCATCCTTGGGGTCACGGCTTGAAGAGCCTCTTAAGAACCTCCCCATCTTTTCCCTTTTCAATCTCTGAAAATTTCTGAAATTTTTAGTGAATCTAAGGAAAAGTGAACAAGGCTTAACAAAACTCATAGCAACTACTCCCAGAAGTGCCTAGAGGCCATATTACGCATCAAAACTACTTGGACCAGCTAAAATTAGCATGCAAATCTCAAGAACAGGGTCACAAAGGCAGCAAAATATGCGGAGTATAAGGCACTAGAGCAAAAAGTAATTGGACCAATGGAGGACTCACTTACCAAGGAGTAATTTCCCCAAAACTGTTCGGAGAATGGTGCTTTGAGCAAGGAGATCGAAAATCCCACCAAAAAGAGCAAGAACACGGGTTTGAGCTGCGAAACGATTTTTCTGGAGGTAGGAGAAGCAGATGGGAGCTAGAATGAGTGGAGGGGGTGCACGTGGGCCCCACAAGCCAGGTAGGCGCGGCCAGGGGGGTGCCCGCACCTCCACGGCTTGTGGCCCACTGGTGCTTCCCCCACACTAGCTCTTTGACTCAGCATTTTTCAAAAATTCCAGAAAAAATCATACTTGATTTTTAGGACGTTCGGAGAACTTTTATTTTTGGGGTATTTTTCCACGGGACACTAAAGCAGAAAATAGGGAAAACTAAACTAAACCTATCATTTTCTTCTAAGCAACGGAAGGTGAAAGCTTGGAACAGAGGTTTGTGACTCCTCGATTCATCCATCTCATGGTCATCGAAAGAAATCCGTCAATGAGGTTGATCAAGTCTTCTTGACAAACTTTTCGAATAGCAAAAGAAGACGGAGAATTTTAGAATACTCACTAGGTTACCTCAATGGGGATGTGTATCTCCCCAACAAGCAAATCATACATCATCTTAACAGGAGGAATAGGACATTCAAAGCTCCCAATAAGAATCGATGAAGTTTTTTCGATAGCATTGATGCAATGTACTCGATATTGTTTCTTCGGAAAGTGCACCGTATGCTCATTACCTTTGACATGGAAAGTGACATTGCCTTTGTTGCAATCTATAACAGCCCCTGCAGTGTTTAAAAAGGGTCTTCCAAGGATGACCGCCATGGCATCGTCCTCGGGAATATCCAGAATAACAAAGTCTGTTAAGATAGTGATGTTAGCAACCACAACACGCACATCCTCGCAAATGCCGATAGGGAAAGCAGTTGATTTATCGGCCATTTGCAGAGAGATTTCAGTGGGTGTCAACTTATCCGGTTCAAGTCTACGATAAAGAGAGAGAGGCATATCACTAACACCGGCTCCAAGGTCGCATAAAGCAGTTCTAACGTAGTTGCCTTTAATGGAGCAATGTATAGTGGGAACTCCAGGATCACCTTGTTTGTTAGGAGTTCCTCCCTTGAAGGTATAATTAGCGAGCATGGTGGAAATCTCAACCTCAGGTATCCACCTCTTATTAGTCACAATATCTTTCATGTACTTAGCATACGGAGACATTTTGAGCATATCTGTCAAACGCATTTGCAGAAAGACAGGTCTGATCATTTCGACGAATCGCTCAATATCCTCATCATCCTTTTTCTTGGATGGTTTGGGAGGAAAGGGCATAGGTTTCTGAACCCATGGTTCCCTTTATTTACCATGCTTCCTAGCAGCAAAGTTATTCTTATCGTATCTCTTATTCTTAGGCTGTGGGTTATCAAGATCATCAGGTTCAATCTCCACATCCTTATCATTGCTAGGTTGAGCATAATCATGAACATCACTATTGATATCATCATTAGGCTCATGTTCATCACCAGATTATGTTTTAGCATCAGAGACAGAGACATCATTTGGACTCTCAGGTGTAGCAGCAACAAGGTTGCTAGCATGGAAGTTCCTATCATCTTTCTTCTTCTCTCTAGGATGACTAGGTGCATCAGTGCTAACTCCTTGAGAATCTTGTTCAATTCTCTTCGGATGACCCTGAGGATACAAGGGTTCCTGGGTCATTCTACCGCCTCTAGTGACGACTCTGACAGAATTCTCATTCAACTCATTGAGCAAGTCATTTTGAGCCTTAAGTACTTGTTCTACCTGAGTAGTAACCATAGAGGCATGCTGATCAGAAGTTTAAGATCATTGACATTTCTGTCCACACAAGCACTTAAATGACTAAGCATACGAGCATTCTATTCCAATTTTCTGCTAACATAATCATTGAAACTCTGTTGTTTCGCAACAAAGTTATCAAATTCATCCAGGCATAGGCTAGCAGGTTTATCAAAAGGAATATGACTCTCATCAAACCTATGCAGAGAATTTACTTCTACTACCTGTATCGGGTTATCAAGACCATGGATCTCTTCGATAGGTGGTAGATTTTTGACATCTTCAGATTTAATGCCTTTCTCTCGCATAGATTTCTTAGCTTCTTGCATATCTTCAGGACTGAGGAATAGAATACCTCTTTTCTTCGGAGTTGGCTTAGGAGGTGGTTCGGGAATAGTCCAAGCATTCTCATTGCACAAGATATTATTCAGTAGAATATCAACTTGTTCTACAGTTCTTTCCCTAAAAACACAACCAGCGCAACTATCTAGGTGGTCTTTGGAAGCATCGCAAGTCCATTATAGAAGATATCAAGTATTTCATTCTTCTCGAAAGGGTGATCAGGAAAAGCATTCAGTAGCTGGACGAGCCTCCCACAAGCTTGTGGGAGACTCTCATCTTCAGCTTGTGCAAAGTTGTATATTTCCTAGAAGGCAGCTTGCTTCTTATGGGCAGGGAAATATTTTTTAGAGAAGTAGTAGACCATATCCTCGGGGCTACGCACACAACCAAGAGCAAGAGAAGTGAACCAGGTCTTAGCATCATCCTTTAGCGAGAAAGGAAACAACTTGAGGATATAGTAGTGGCGGATCTTTTCCTCACTAGTGAATAGGGTGGCTATATCATGCAGTTTGGTAAGATGGGCTACAACCGTTTCAGACTCATAACCGTGAAAAGGATCAGATTCGACCAGAGTGATTAACTCAGGGTCGACAAAGAATTCATAATCCTTATCGGTCACAAAGATAGGCGAAGTGGCAAACTCCGGGTCGTATTTCATCCTAGCGTTCAGAGATTTTTCTTTCCACTTGCGCAGTAAATTCTCAACATCATAGCTATCCTTACACGCAAGAAAATCCTCAGATATCTCTCCCTCCATAACATAACACTCAGGCATATCAGGCAAAATAGCAGGTTCTACTTCAATAGTATCAGCAGTTTCAGAAGTTTCATCACATCTAGCAGCAACTCTAGCAATTTGTGCATCAAGGAATGCACCTAGTGGCAAAGCAGTATCAAGCATGGCATCATCAGGCAAAGCAGTATCAAGCATAGCATCATCAGGCAAAGCAGTATCAAGCATAGCATCATCATAAGCATCATGGGAAACAGAAGTAGTATCATCAAGCACAGGCGACATATCAAGATTTCTAGCACGAGGTGGTGTCGCAAACTTACTCATAACTGAAGGTGAATCAATGGCACAGCTAGATGGTAGTTCCTTACCTGTCCTCGTAGTTGAGGGCAAGACTTTAGTTCTTGGATCTCTCAGATTCTTCATAGTGACCAACAGACGTAAATCCCAAGTGACTCAGAGAATATAGCTGTCCTTCCCCGGCAACGGCGCCAGGAAAAGGCACATTGACGGGAGAATATTCTTGACTTGGCCTCCCCGGCCACGTCACCAGAAAAAGGTCTTGATAACCCACAAGTATAGGGGATCGCAACAGTTTTCAAGGGTAGAGTATTCAACCCAAATTTATTGATTCGACTGAAGGGGAAGCCAAAGAATATTCTCAAGTATTAGCAGTTGAGTTGTCAATTCAACCACACGTGAAAGATTTAGTATTTGCAACAAAGTATCAGTAGCAAAGTAGTGTGATAGCAACAGTAGCAACAGTAACCAGTAGAAGCAAAGTAACAGCAGTAGCAGCAGAGTAACAACAGCAGCAGTGACAGCAGTAGCAGCAAAGTAACAGAGCAAGGACCAGTAGGAAAAGACTCGTAGGCATTGGATCGGTGATGGATGAGTATGCCGGATGCTATTCATCATGCAAGAGTTATAACACGGAGAGATATGTAACTAGCTCCAGTTCATCAATCTAATGTAGGCATGTATTCCGTATGTAGTCATACGTGCTTAGGGAAAAGAACTTGCATGACATCTATTGTCCATCCCTCCCGTGGCAGCGGGGTCCTAATGGAAACTATGGGATATTAAGGTTCTCCTTTAAATAAAGAACCGGACCAACGCATTAACACTTGGTGAATACATGTACTCCTCATATTATGGTCATCTCCGGGAGTGGTTCCGGTTATTGTCACTCCGAGGTTGCCGGGTCATAACACATAGTAGGTGACTACAACTTGCAAGATAGGATCAAGAACACACATATATCGGCGACAACATAATAGGTTCAGATCTGAACTCATGGCACTCGGGCCCTAGTGACAAGCATTAAGCATGCCAAAGTAGTAGCAACATCAATCTCAGAACATAGTGGATACTAGGGATCAATCCCCATCAAAACTAACTCGATTACATGATAGATCTCATCCAACCCATCACTGTCCAGCAAGCCTACGATGATATTACTCACGAACGGTGAAGAGCATCATGGAATTGGCGATGAAGGAAGGTTGTTGATGATGATGGTGATGATTTCCCCTCTCCGGAGCCCAGAACGGACTCCAGATGTGCTCTCCAGATGAAGAACATGAGGTGGCTGCGCCTCTGTATCGTAAAACGCGATGAAATCTTCTCCTTGATTTTTTTTCCGGGCGAGACAGACTAAATAGAGCTGAGATTGGAGGTAGTGGAGCATCGTGGGCTCCACAAGCCTGCCAGGCGTGGCCAGGGGGGCCCGCGCCTGCTGGGCTTGTTGGCTCCATGCTCCACATCCTCCGCCGATTCTTGCGCTAATATTTTTCATTAATTCCAGAAAAATTCTATGTAAATTTTCAGGTCGTTCCGAGAACTTTTATTTCTGCTCAAAAATAACACCATGGCAATTCTGCTGAAAACAGCGTTAGTCCGGGTTAGTTCCATTCAAATCATGCAAATTAGAGTCCAAAACACGAGCAAAAGAGTTCGGAAAAGTAGATACAACGGAGACGTATGTTCCGGTTACGGGGAGCTAGTCAAAACTCGCAGTTTTGGCCTATTCTAGCCAGCTTTGTATGCTATTACTCATTGATTTTGAGTCCTGCTCGATACGTACGTTTTGGGAACCCCGGGGTCCGGCTACGAGGTGACAGTTCAACACCCCCCCCCCGCAGTCCGAACGGCCCCTGGTTAGACATTCACACTGGAGCGAAAGTCACAAAACACCGAATACGGCAACCCCTTGGTGAAGACATCACCAAACTGAGACATGGTCGGGACGTGGAGCACGGTGACCTCGCCGAGGGCCAAACGATCGTGGATGAAGTGCAAGTCGATCTCCACATGCTTGGTGCGCTGATGTTGGACAGGGTTGGAGGAGAGGTACACGACACTCAAATTGTCGCAATACACGACCGTAGCTCGGCGAGGAGGGCGATGAAGCTCAGCGAGAAGTTGGCCGAGCCAGCATGACTCGGCCACACAGTTGGCAACTGCACGGTACTTTGCCTCGACGCTGGAGCGAGATACGATGTGTTGGCGTTTGGACGACCAAGAGCTCATATTAGAGCCGAGGAACACACAGAAGCCGGAGGTGGATCGCCGGGTGTCAAGGCACCCC